>NC_072426.2:43337500-43648333 GCF_028878055.3 Symphalangus syndactylus
TTTTGGTGGAGTTTCACTCTTGTCGCCCAAGCTGGAGTATGATGATGTGATCCCGGCTCACTGCAACTTCTGCCTCCCGGGTTCAAGCGATTCTCCTACCTCAGCCTCCTGAGTAGCTGGGATTACAGGCGCCTGCCACCATGCCTGGCTAATTTTTGTATTTTTAGTAGAGATGGGGTTTCACCACGTTGGCCAGGCTGGTCTCAAACTCCTGACCTCAGGTGATCCACCCGCCATGCCCTCCCAAAATGCTGGGATTACAGGCGTGAGCCACCGTGCTCTGCCTTCATTTATTTCTTACACCAGTTGCAGAAGCTAAACATCTGAGAATCATGTATAATGTATCTCTTTCCTTTATACATCATTTCTACTCCCTTGAGTATGTCCTTGCAATTTCATGAACTAATAGTTCTTGAATTCAGTTATGGTGTCACCTCTACTTACCTTTCCAGCCTCATCTTATACTTCCCTCTCATTTTTTTGTGCACACACTCCATACATGCCATGGTTTTGTTTTTTTTGTTTTTTTTGTTTGGGGGGGGCAGGGAGACAGGGTCTCACTCTGTCCCCCAGCCTGGAGTACAGTGGCACAATGGCTTATTGGAGCCTTAACTGCTTGGGCCCAAGTGATCCTCCCACCTCAGCCTCCCAAGTAGCTGGGACGACACGTGTGTGCCCCTACACCTGGCTAACTTTTTATTTTTTATAGAGATGGAATATCTACATAGCCCAGGCTGGTCTTGAACTCCTGGGCTCCAGCCATCTCCCGCTTTGGCCTCCCAAAGTGCTGGGATTACAGGCATGAGCCACCATGCTGGTCAGCTCTTGAATTTGTAGTCTACCTTGCCTAGCAACTCCTACTCATCCTTCAGATCTCAGTCCAAAGCATCACTTTTTAGGGAATCCTTTCTTGCCCCAAGCTAGGTCAGATTGTCCTCTTACAAAACCTCATTGCCTCTTAGACCCGTGCATCATCCATTACATTCGTTGTCTAAATTTATTTGCATGCCTAATTATTTGATTAATGTCCATCTTTCTGACCAGGATATAAAGACTATGAGGACAGAAGCAGTCTTATTTTTGTTCACCTTTTATCCCTAGTGCCCAATATGTTGTAGGTCATTATATATTTGTGGAGTAAATAGGTGGTCATTGCCACCATCTTAGTGAGGCCACTGATAACCTCTTTATTTCCTTTTTTAGAAACAGGGTCTTGCTCTGTTACCCAGGCTGATGGGTGGGTGATGGATCATTAAAAAAAAAAAAAATATATATATATATATACACACACACACACAATTTTTTTTCTGAGATGGAATTTTGCCCTGTTGCCCAGGCTGGAGTGCAGTGGCACAATCTCGGGTCACTGCAACCTCTGCCTCCCGGGTTCCAGTGATTCTCTTGCCTCAGCCTCCCGAGTAGCTGGGATTACAGGCACCCGCCACCACACCCGGCTACTTTTTTAGTAGAGACAGGGTCTCACCATGTTGGTCTTGAACTCCTGACCTCAGGTGATCCGCCTGCCTTGGCCTCCCAAAGTGCTAGGGTTACAGGCGTGAGCCACTGTGCCTGGTCGTATAATTTAATATGTTCATGATATTTTTCTGCTTATAATCATTCAATTGTTTCATATCATCCTTAGGATAAAGTTCATATTCTATTCCAATCTCATCTCTCACTCCCTAACCCCTCACCCCCGCTCCCTTTTCACTCTGTTTCAGCAGTGCTCAAATATTTGTAGGTTCCACTCCCCGTTCTTTATGTATGATATTTCTTCTACCAGGAACTCCCTAGCCTTCTGCTCCTTCTTTTACCTACTAGTTCCTTATGATGTCAGGTCTCAGCTTCAGTGCTGCTTTCCTCTCAAACAAGATTGAGTTAGATTTCCCTCTTAAGTATTCCTGTAACACTCTGAATCTATACCTGTGATAGCACACATCATACTGTATTGAATATGCCTGTCAACTGGTTGTCCCAGAGCCATTTCTTTATGAATGTTCTAGAACTAGGTATAATCCAGGCAGATAGCAAGCGCTCACTAAATTTATTCATGTATTCATGAAGCTATTTAGATACCAAGGCTGAAATACTGTTGGGGTTAAATTACTGTTATGAACTTCTGTTTTTTGAGACGGAGTCTCGCTCTGCCACCCAGGCTAGAGTGCAGTGGAGCGATTATGGCTCACTGCAACCTTCATCTCCTGGGTTCAAATGATTCTCCTGCCTTAGCCTCTCGAGTAGCTGGGATTACAGGCATTCATCACCACACCTGGCTAATCTTTGTATTTTTAGTAGAGATGAGGTTTCACCATGTTGGGCAGGCTGGTCTTGAACTCCTGACTTCAAGTGATCCACCCATGTCAGCCTCCCAAAGTGCTGGGATTACAGGCATGAGCCACTGAGCCTGGCCTGATCATCGTTACGAACTTTTTGACTTTAATATAGTGGCCAGGAATACTAGGAAGTGTATTTATAATACCAGGAAATTCGCAGCAGAGATGAAGATCTACCTAATATAAATAGGTTCAGTGTCACTAATGCAGCAGAGATGAGGATCTACCTAATATAAGTAGGTTCAGTGTCACTAAAAATTACAGACATGTAAATTAAAACATCATTGGGAAATTATTTTTGCCTATTAAATTCACAAAGATTACAATGATTTATAATATACAAGCTGGGTAGGGTATGTTGAAATAAATACTCATAGAGTATTGAAGAATAAAAGGTACACAACTTTTTTTATAATACAGTTTTTTAAATAATGCAGTTTCTGTTAAAATGCTACATGTTCATAATTTTTGACCCAGAAATTCAACTTCTAGATATGTATCCTACTGAAATATACAGATACTGAGGCATCCAGAGATACAAGTACAAAGTTACAAAGTTGTTCATTGCAACATTGTTTTTTTTTTTTTTTTTTTTTTTTTGAGACGAAGCTTCACTCTTGTCCCCCAGGCTGGAGTGCAATGGCACGATCTCAGCTCACTGCAACCTCCGCCTCCCGGGTTCAAGCTATTCCCCTGTCTCAGCCTCCCAAGTAGCTGGGATTACAGGCACCTGTCACCACACCCAGCTAATTTTTTGTATTTTTAGTAGAGACAGAGTTTCACCATGTTGGCCAGGCTGGTCTCGAACTCCTGACCTCAGGTGATCTGCCTGTCTCGGCCTCCCAGAGTGCTGGGATTACAGGTGTGAGCCACCGTGCCTGGCCCATTGCAGCATTGTTTCTAAAGGTGAAAATGTGAATACAGCCCAAAAGTTCATCAGTAGGATATTGCTAAAATAGATGCTGGTGCATCCATATGAATAAATTATATACAGTTTAAAAAAATTAGGTAGCATTTTATCTATAGATGTGGATAGCTAAGATACACTAAATTTATCAAGTAGGTTACAAAACCCTACCTATGTAATATCCATGTTATAAATAAATACATAAAGTCATAGTATATGCTAGTGTAATGTGAGTATGTGTGTATTAAAAAAAAAAGTGGCCGGGTGTGGTGGCTCACGCCTGTAATCCCAGCACTTTGGGAGGCCGAGGCCGGTGGATCACCTGAGGTCAACGAGTTCAAGACCAGCCTGATCAACATGGTGAAACCCTGTTTCTACTAAAAATACAAAAATTAGCTGGGCATGGTGGCAGGCACCTGTATTCCCAGCTACTCGGGAGGCTGAGGTAGGAGAATCGCTTGAACCTGGGAGGTAGAGGTTGCAGTGAGCCAAGATCGCTCCATTGCACTCCAGCCTGGGCAATAAGAGTGAAGCTCTGTCTAAGAAAAAAAAAAAAAAAACTGACGGAATATTTACCAAACCCTTAGCAGTGAATTATTTCTAAGTCACTAGTATTAGGGAAGCTTTTACATTTTATGTTAAATATTTTCTGTCATGTTTGACTTTTTTTTTTAACAGTAAGCATGCATTGTTAAAATTATCAAAGTAAGATTTAAAAACATGCAAAAGGAGCACAGACTAGATGATGTTGTGGTGCTATCAGTTGCAAGTATGAGCTGTACACTTAATTTTCTACCCCTTTCTCAAATAGAATGCCCAGTGTTTACATGGGGACATTGCACAGTCACAAAGAGAAATTACACTAAAAGGCTTCAGAGAAGGTAGTTTTAAAGTTTTGGTGGCAACCAATGTGGCTGCCCGTGGTTTGGACATTCCTGAAGTTGACCTGGTGATTCAAAGTTCTCCTCCTCAGGTAGGAAATGGGATTTGATTTGGGAAAAATAAGAGCAATTTTATAAATTCCCATTTAATTTACAACATATTGCTTGGGATGTGAAAAATATGTCATCTCTTCTTGCTCTTAGCCATTTTTTGTTAGTGTGATATTAAATTTATCAGATTCTGATACCTTTGCAGATGATTAACTGTATTGTTTGTATTTGAAGCATGGAGCAACAAAATCAGGCAGAGAATTATAAAAAGTTGCCATAAAGAAACCTGGGATGAGGTGGATTAAAAGGTTTTAAATCATATTGCCTTTACCCCAAAATCCACACATATAAATTGTTTGGAATGTTGAAAAGGGCAACAGGATTGAAATAAATATATTATTATTAACATTATTATTTGGATTCCAGAATGACTGGAACTTGCTAGATTTTTAAAAAGTATTACCTCTTATAATCTTTAGGATGTTGAATCCTATATCCATCGCTCTGGACGCACAGGTAGAGCTGGACGGACAGGGATTTGTATATGTTTTTATCAACCAAGAGAAAGAGGTCAACTAAGATATGTGGAACAAAAAGCAGTAAGTAGAGTTAAATTATTTCAGGCTTATTGTCTAAATGGTGCCTTAAAAGAGAGCTCTTCTTATATTTATTCTTACAAGTAGGTCTTCATAACTTTTCTCAGTTTAAGCTGCATTTGGATGTGAAGCCTGCAGAGATCTAAATTTATATTAGCTTCAAGACTTTAATACAGCTTTTATCGTGAAGACAGTGGAGCTGACTTTCTCATCTTTTCCTTGAATTTCTCTCTTCATACTAAAATCAGAAGTGCATTGTGATTTCAGTACTTCTTAGTCCAGCATTGTAAATGGGTGACTAAAAGATTGTCTTGGTATAATAGTTCAGATTCTTTTAAGTATGGTACAATAGACAGTTTCTAAAGAAACTGTACATTTTCTGTGGTCTGGATTTTTTGTGGTATTTCACATTTTTTCCTATTTTTATATGTGTTTTTATATGCTATTTCATATACTTTGTAAAATGAGATAGTGTAATAAGGAAAAAAGCTGATAGATTTAAACATCTGTTTTTTGTGTTTTTTTTTTCTTCAAATCAGGCTTGTTTTACAAGTGAAATTCCATGATTGTAACTAAGGGGCAATTCAAAAAATTATTTTTCTCTTTCTGAAATTTGTAATTGATGATTTATTAGAAAAAAAAAAAAACAGATCTTGGCTGGGTGCAGTCGCTCAGGCCTGTAATCCCAGCACTTTGGGAGGTGGAAATGGGCAGATCACTTGAGGTCAGGAGTTTGAGACCAGGCTGCCCAACATGGTGAAACTCCATCTCTCCTAAAAATACCAAAATTAGCTGGGCATGGTGGTAGACACCTGTAATCCCAGCTACTATGGAGGTTGAGGCAGGAGAATTGCTTGAGCCCGGGAGGTGGAGGTTGCAGTGAGCCAAGATCACGCCACTGCACTCCAGCCTGGGCAACAGAGCAAGACTCTGTCTCAAAACAAAACAAAAAAGATAAAACTGATCTTTTAATCTGCTAGGGCTATGAAATCTTTAAATCCAAGAAATAGAAATTCAACGAACTATTAAAATATTAATTTGGGAATTAATTGTAACGACTTCCATTTTTCTTTAATGTAACTCTTTCATTTTCAGGGAATTACTTTTAAACGTGTAGGTGTTCCTTCTACAATGGATTTAGTTAAATCTAAAAGCATGGATGCCATCAGGTATGCTTTCTAAACTTGCTGAATAATTGTTTCTTTTGTATTAGGCTATTCATCTGTAAGCTCTCCCAGTTCAAATAGCAGAAAATTTTAATCACCAGTTTTACCAGCAGACATTTAGTTATATTAAAATATAAAAATGTCGGTCAGGTGTGGTGGCTCATGCCTGTAATTCCAGCACTTTGGGAGGCTGAGGCGGGCGGATCACGAGGTCAGTAGATCGAGACCATCCTGGCTAACACAGTGAAACCCTATCTCTACTAAAAAATACAAAAAATTAGCCAGGCGTGGTGGTGGGCACCTGTAGTCCCAGCTACTTGGGAGTCTGAGGCAGGAGAATGGTGTGAACCCAGGGGGCGGAGCTTGCAGTGAGTCGAGATCGCACCACTGCACTCCAGCCTGGGTGACAGAGTGAGACTCCGTCTCAAAAAAAAAAAAAAAAAAAAAAAATATATATATATATATATATATATATATATTATATATATATATATATATAAATAAATAAATGTGGCTGGGCACTGTGGTGCATGCCTGTAATTCCAGCACTTCGGGAGGCTGAGGTGGGCAGATTGCTTGAGCTTAGGAGTATGAGACTAGCTTGGCCAACATGGCGAAACCTTGTCTCTACAAAAAATACAAAGATTAGCCAGGAGTGGTGGCTCATGTACCTGTAGTCCCAGCTACTTGGAAGGCTGAGGTGGGAGGATTGCTTGAGCCTGGGAGGTTGAGGCTGCAGTGAGCCAAGATTGTGCCAGTACGCACCAGACTGAGTGACAGAGCAAGGCTCTGTCTCAAAAAAAAAAAAAAAAAAAAAAAAAAAAAAATTACTCCTTCTTTTTCCCATTTATTTTCTTATCTTTTATTTTTTCCCTGTGTCTTGACCAAGAATACTATTTTTAAACCATAGGTCTCTGGCTTCTGTTTCTTATGCTGCTGTTGATTTTTTCCGACCATCAGCTCAGAGACTGATAGAAGAGAAAGGTGCAGTGGATGCATTGGCTGCAGCTTTAGCCCACATTTCTGGTGCATCAAGCTTTGAACCACGATCTTTGATCACCTCTGATAAGGTAGAAATCTGTGAGAAAATTGTGCGTGAGTGGGAAAAGGTTAAAATTGAACATAGTAAATATTGTATAGTGAATTATTGTGCTTTTTGTGCAGAAAAAAACTGTTTTGCTCTATGAGAAACTGGTCTCCTTATTTTCCTCTACTCCCTAATAAATCCTTTTTTGACAATCACCTCTTCCAAATTTTTCAAACCCACAGAAAAACTGAAAGAATAATGCAGTAACCACATACAATCCACCTAGATTCGGCTGTTAAAAGTGTGTATCATTTGCTTTATATCCTTTTTTATCTCTAATTTGTAATTAAAAAAAATGACATGTAATAATTGTACATATTTATAGGGTATGTAGTGATGTTTCAATGCATACCATGTATAGGGATCAGATCAGGGTCATTAGCATATCCATCGTCTAAACATTTATCATTTCTTTGTTTTAGGAACCATTCAATATCTTCCTTCTTGCTTTATCACTTTATAAGAATATTTTTTTGTTTTTGTTTTTGTTTTGTTTTTTTTTTGAGATGGAGTCTTGTTCTGTTGCCCAGGCTGGAGTGCAATTACGTGATCTTGGCTCACTGCAACCTCTGCCTCCCAGGTTCAAGCAGTTCTCCTGTCTCAGCCTCCTGAGTAGCTGGGACTACATGCATACGCCACCACGCCTGGCTAATTTTTGTATTTTTAGTAGCCTCACCATATTGATCAGGCTGGTCTCAAACTCCTGACCTCAGGTGATCTGCCCTCCTCAGCCTCCCAAAGTGCTGGGATTACAGGCGTGAGCCACCTCACCTGGCCTGTATTTTTTTTTCTAAACCATTTGAAAGTAAGTTGAAACACCATGATATCATCCCTAAATATTTCAACATGCATCCTCTGAGAATAAGGATATTCTGCTACATAACCACAATATAATAAGCTCATCTGTGAAAATTAATGATAGTTCTGTATCATCATCTAATATTTAGTTTATATCCATTTTTTTCTCATTATCCTGAAAATGTCTGTTTGTCTGGGTATTTGGAGAGAAATATAGGAAATGCTCACTTTGCACAGACCTTTGTTAACTGAAACTTGTATCCCAGAACCTACATTTCATTTTGTAAGTTTCCATGGAATCCTGCAAAGTAAGAAATAGACTCTGCACAATTAACACAGTAGCATGCAAAGTAAGTAAGAAATGCCTGTGTGTGTGTGGAGGGGTTGTGTAAGTGTAACACCATCTGAACTGGCCTGCTGCCAGATTCATATCACCACACCAGAACCATTGGTGCAGGTAGCTCAGAGATTTTTTACTTATTCAAGTATAAGTGAGGGGAGTTTCTTGGTGAAGAGAATTTTAAATAAGAGTTCCGTTATGTCTGAGTGGAGAGAGAGAGTGAGCGAACCTGGTCCTGGAGACATCTATAAGACTAGAGCCTGCTGGTGGGATTTTCAAATAATAACAAAACAGACTAATTTTGGGCAGCACATCCCTGTGATGGGGAGGAGGAAACAAAAAGGGCAGGGCAGGTTCACTTGGATGTGACTTATTTGGTGTAGCACAAATGAATGCTGCTGGGGTATCTGATGGTTTCTACCTGGTAGGTGTTAATAGTTTAGCTAAATGTCATTTTGCTTCGAGTGACTTATTGGGCTCCATTCCATTTATCCATATGTACACATATACCTGTTTGTATGTATCTTTTTAAAAATTCAGGATCTAGTTAAGTTTTACATGTTACATTTGGTATTATGTCTCTTTAGTCTCTTTTAGTCTGGAACTGTTTTCTCATCTTTTTAATTTTTTTCTGATATCGATTTGGTGAAGAGTCTAGGTCGGTTGTTTGGTAGAATATCTCACTGTCTGGATTTGTCCGAATCTCTTCAAGCATCATTTAACTTTTGCCTTTATCCTCTTTTAAACTGGAAGTAATATCAAAGCTTGACTTTTATGTTCAGGTGAAATGTTTTTGGCAAGGGTACTTTATAGTTAATATGTACCTCATATTGCATCACATCAAGAGGCATAGAATGTTAGGTTGTTCCAGTACTAGTAATGCTTAGTTTGCATTTGTTTAAGATGGAAACTGCCATATTATAAAGGTGTATTTTACTCTCTGTAATTAGTAACTTGTGGGGTGATACTTTAGCATTGAGCAAATATCCTATCCCGAATAACCCACCAAACGCTTCTTAAGACAGTATTTAAAACATATTTCTTTAGAAAATATTGAGATTTGAGCTAAGAAGTACCTAAGAAGTTATTTAGTCTCAACCCTCATCCAATAAAGAATCCTTCTTTGGCAGATGGGTCATTTAATCTCTGATTAAATATCTTAGAAACATGGTGTTAGTGGCTTTAAATTTCTTTCATGGGTTAAACCAAAATCCAGTCTTTATCATGAATGTCCTATAGGCTTTTCCTCTTGCTATCTCCTTGACATCATCTCATCACTCTCCCCTTTCTTATTTCAGCCACCCTAACCTATTTGGTTTTCCTCAGACATAAACTTAACTATTACACAAGGCCTTTGTACATACTTTCATTGTCTTGAATGTTCTTCTCCTCTAATAAGCATGTTGCTTCCTCCTTTACTTTATTCTGGTCTCTGCTCAAATATCATAGCAGAGAAGTCTTTCTTGATCACTCTAAAATAGCTTACTCCTCCCTACACTTTGTTCCCTAAGCCCTGCTTTATTCCTGTTCGTGATGCTTATTACTATATGATATTCCATATAATTGCTTATTTGTTTACTGTGTACCCCCCCCCCACCCAACCCCACATACAGGTGTAGGTATATGCACATGCACTAGAATTTACTGTCCATGAGAGAAAGGACTACTTACTGCTGAATCTCTAGCACCTAGTACAGTCTGTGGCACATACATAGGGGGCACTCAATAAATATTTGTTTGCTGAATGCATCCCCATATCTTCTTAATGTTTATTCTTTTGCTATTAGTGAAGCTTTATAGAACAAATAATTTTTGCTTATGTAACACTCCTTCAAAAGTTTGAAGAAATTGGTCAGGCATGGTGGCTTATGCCTGTAATCTTAGCACTTTGGGAGGCTGAAGCAGCAGATCACTTGAGTCCAGAGGTTCGAGACCAACCTGGGCAACCCCATCTCTACTAAAAACACAAAAATTAGCACGGCATGGTGGCATTCACCTGTAGTTCCAGATGCTTGTGGGGCTGAGGTGAGAGGACTGCTTGAGCCCAGAAGGTTGAGGGTGCAGTGAGCTGAGATCATGCCACTGCATTCCAACCTGGGTGACAGAGCGAGACCCTGTCTTTAAAAAAAAAAAAAAAAAAAAGGTTAAAGAGATTTATGTTGTATTTTTTATTTTTTTTGAGACAGGGTCTAGTTCTGTCACCCAGGCTGAAGTGCAGTGGTGCAATCTCGGCTCACTGCAACCTCTGCCTCCTGGGCTCCTGGGCTCAAGCCTCCCAAGTAGCTGGGACTATAGGAGTGCGCCACCATGCCTGGCTAATTATTTTATTTTATTTTTTGTAGTGATGGTTATTTCCCATGTTGCCCAGGCTGGTCTCAAACTCCTGGGCTCAAGTGACCCTCCCGCCTCGGTTTCCTAAAGTGCTGAGATTACAGGTGTGAGCCACCACACCCAGCCAAGGTTTTCATTCCAAGCTGACTTTGACTCCTTCAACATTTCCTTAATTCTTCACTACTTTGTTGTCTTTCTTGGCTCTGGTTTGCTTAATTCTTAATTCTCTCTTAAAGCATAATGGTTAGAATTAAATAGAGTCTTACGGCAGTACATAGGATAGTACTTTCAATTATCTATAAACACTATTCTTATAATAATGTAGTTTCAAAAAAATTTTTTAGCTAAAATGTTATACTTTTGGCTCATAAGAAATGCACAGTTAAGTCTTGAAGGATTATAGAATTAGAATTTCATTGTACTGCTGCTGATGATTTATTTCCAAATGTAATGTGGTTTTTATTCCTTAAGGGGTTTGTGACCATGACTCTGGAAAGCCTAGAGGAAATACAGGATGTCAGCTGTGCTTGGAAGGAACTTAACAGAAAGCTGAGTAGTAATGCAGTGTCTCAGATTACCAGAATGTGCCTCCTGAAAGGAAATATGGTAGGCTTTTCTAGACAATTAAAAAGCTCTTTAATCAACTACCCCAAATGTTTACAAACACTAGCAAATTTGTTCTTTCTCTTTGAAGCCTAATGGCATGAATAATGCTGTTTTTTTCTCTGTGTTAGTTTGTTTCCAGTTATAAATTTGGGGCATTATATATGTAACCCATTCCTCGAGAGCTGTAAATCATTCTGTTCAGTTTGACTATCTAATACCCAAGTTATCTAAGTTTCTGCCACATACTGTATGTGGTTGTGTACATGTGTTTATTCTCTTTTTATTTTTTAAATTTTATTTATTTATGACTTTATAGTGATGAGGTCTCATTGTTTGCCCAGGCTGGTCTTGAACTCTGGGGCTTAAGTGATCCTCCTACCTTGGACTCCCAAAGTGCTGGGATTATAGGTGTGAGCCACTGCACCTGGCCTTTTTGTATTATTATTATTATTATTTTTATTTTTGAGACAGAGTTTCACTCTTGTCGCCCAGGCTAGAGTGCAATGGCACAATCTCGGCTCACTGCAACCTATGCCTCCTGGGTTCAAGCAGTTCTCCTGCCTCAGTCTCTCGAGTAGCTGAGATTACAGGCGCCTGCCACTATGCCCAGCTAATTTTTGTATTTTTAGTAGAGATGGGGTTTCAGCATGTTCGCCAGGCTGGTCTCGAACTCCTGACCTCAGGTGATCCTCCCGCTTCCGCCTCCCAAAGTGCTGGGATTACAGGCGTGAGCCACCATACCCTGCCCATGTTATTATTATTATTATTATTATTATTATTTGGTAAAGACAGGATTTTGCCATGTTGCCCAGGCTGGTCTTGAACTCCTGAGCTCAAGGGATTCACCTGCCTCAGCCTCACAAAGTGCTGGGATTACAGGCTTGAGCCACTGCACCTGGCATGTGTGTTTATTTTGGAAGACTAAATAGCTTATGATTGCAGTAGTTAAACAGCTCTGTAATTTTGAGGACGTGCAGTTTGGTTTTTAAATGGCCTGCTCTTTGTTGTTAATGAATTAATGATATGAATTAAATAAATACTTTAATACATTTATATAGCAAAATTAAAACTGTAATCTTGTGACTGATTTCTTCTAATGGTTTTGAAAAATGATGTTATCAATTTAACTTTACTGCATAGGTTCATTCTAGCTTGGAATTTATTAACTAGATTGTTTATTGCAAATAATCATCTCTCTCAAAGTTTAATATTACTTGCCTTTAAAAAGGATGTGGGGCAAGTATGAGACAAATATATACTTTCAGGAAAAAAATGTAGAGGAGAGGGAAAAAATAGCAAGATGCATAGGCCAAACTAGTTGCTATACTTGAGTATTAAATTAACTTTCAGCTTATTGACAACTAAGACCATAGAAGAAACATCTTGGGTTATATAATTCTTATTAACTAATAAACATTGCAGCTTTTTTCTTTTTTTTTTGAGACAGAGTCTCACCCTGTCACCCAGGCTGGAGTGCAGTGGCGTGATCTCAGCTCACTGCCACCTCTGCCTCCCATGCCCAAGCGATCCTCCCACCTCAGCCTCCTGAGTAGCTGGGACCACAGTCATGCATCACCACACCTGGATAATTTTTGCATTTTTTTTGTAGAGATGGAGTTTTCCCTATGTTGCCCAGGCTGGTCTTGATCGAATTCCTGGACTCAAACAATCTGTCCACCTTGGCCTCCCAAAGTTCTGGGATTACAGGCATGAACTACCATGCCTGGCCCATTGCAGCTCTTTGTAAATGAGACTTTCTGTCATTAAATTTTAAAAGAAATTTATTAGAAGGATCATTTTACAAGGGACATGAAACAACATATAGTGTCTACACAAACTCTTCTAGAGAATACTCTAGATTCTTAGCAGTAGTTGTAAATTCTTATTGGATACTGTGTTTAGTTACTTTTTAAATTTAGAAAATACATTAAGCAGCCACTGAGTAATGCATTATTAGTAAAACAAAAACAAAACTACACATATGCATCTAATTTAAAATGTTTTGCTTTGTTTTGCTTTCAGGGTGTTTGCTTTGATGTTCCTACAACTGAGTCAGAAAGGTTACAGGTATTTTTAAAATTTTATCTTTTAAATAGTTGAGTACATTCTCTAACATTTAGATTGGGATATTTTGGGAAACATAGTCACAATGTCATTATCATGCCTAAATTAATGAGGAATTCCTTAATATAAAATAACCAGTCTATCTCAAATTTATTTTTAAAGAGATGGAGTCCCTCTCAGGCTGGAGTGCAGTGGCACAATCATAGCTCATTTGCAACCTTGAATTCCTGGGCTCAAGTGATCCTCCCACCTCAGACTCTGAAGTAGCTAGGACTACAAGGCGTGTGCCACTATGTCTGGCTAACATGCGCCACCATGCCCGGATAATTTTTTTTTTTTTTTTTTTTTTTTTTTTTTTTAAGTAGAGGTGGGGTTTCTCCATGTTGGTCAGGCTGGTCTGAAACCCCCGACCTCAGGTGATCCACCCGCCTCGGCCTCCCAAAGTGCTGGGATTACAGGCATGAGCCACTGCTCCTGGCCCCATGCCTGGCTAATTTTTTAAAAAAATTTTTGTAGAGACAGAGTCTGTAGCACAGATTGGTCTTGAACTCCTGGCCTCAAGTGATCCTCCCACTTTGACCTCCCAAAGTGTTGGGAATATTGGTGTGAGCCACCATACCCAGCAAAAAACTTGTTATTATAAATCATTTCAAACATATTTTTTAGATGAGGGACTTGTATAATGAATCTCTATGTACCCAACACTCAGCTTCAACAATTATCAGTTCATAGCCAGTTTTGTTTCATTTCTGTGTCCATCTACTTACCCACTTTTCTGCATTCTTTTGAAATAAATTCTAGGTATTCTATCATTTCAACCATAAATATTTGCATATTTCTAAATATTAATGACTTTAAAAAAGACATTATCATAATACCATAATTAAACTCCCCCAAAATAATTCCTTAATATCGTCCAATTTTGTTTAAATTTTTCCATTTGTTTCCTAAACTTTTTAAATACGGGGTCCATAAAGCTCATAGATTGTAATTTGATGTTTCTTTTTTTTTTTTGAGACGGAGTCTTGCTCTGTCGCCCAGGCTGGAGTGCAGTGGCGCAATCTCGGCTCACTGCAAGCTCCGCCTCCCGGGTTCACGCCATTCTCCTGCCTCAGCCTCTCCGAGTAGCTGGGACTACAGGCGCCCGCCACCACGCCCGGCTAATTTTTTTTTTTTTGTATTTTTAGTAGAGACGGGGTTTCACCGTGGTCTCGATCTCCTGACCTCGTGATCCACCCGCCTCGGCCTCCCAAAGTGCTGGGATTACAAGCGTGAGCCACCGCGCCCGGCCTGATGTTTCTTAAGTCTCTTTTAATCAATAGGTTCTTCGTCCTCCCTCTCTCTTTTAAAAAAGTATCCCTGTGTTTGTTGAAGAAAGAAGTTGTCTACTGGATTCCCATAATGAAGAATTTGTCTATTGTATCTCAGTACATACTTATATACCTACTTTGAAACAAAAATGAGTATTCTGCTTTTGAAGTCTTTTTAAAAATTCAGAATATATTAAAGACACATTTTTGTGTCAATAACAGTTCTTTTTTTCTTTTTATATTTTAATTTTTTGTTTGTTTGTTTGTTTTGAGACAGAGTCTCGCTCTGTTGCCAGGCTGCAGTGCAGTGGTGTGATCTCAGCTCACTGCAACCTCCGCCTCCCGGGTTCAAGCGATTCTCCTCCCTCAGCCTCCTGAATAGCTGGGACTACAGGCAAATGCCACCACGCCCAGCTAATTTTTGTATTTTTAGTAGAGACGGGGTTTCACCATGTTGGCCAGGATGGTCTTGATCTCTTGACCTCATGATCAGTCCACCTCGGCCTCCCAAAGTGCTGGGATTATAGTCTTGAGCCACTGCACCCAGCCTTTCTTTTTATATTTTTAAATAGAGATGGGGTCTTGCTATGTTGAACAGGCTGGTCTCAAACTCTTGGTCTCAAGTGATCCTCCCACCTCAGCCTCCAAAAGTATTGGGTTCACAGGTATGAGCCATTGCACCCAGCCACAGTTACTTATTTTTAATGACTCCCTGGCATTTGGCCATTTGGGTGGCTGGTTTTCTTAACCAGTGTCCTATTTTCTGAAATTTAGATTATTTTGGCCGGGCGCGGTGGCTCACGCTTGTAATCCCAGCACTTTGGGAGGCCGAGGCGGGTGGATCACGAGGTCAGGAGATCGAGACCACAGTGAAACCCCGTCTCTACTAAAAATACAAAAAAATTAGCCGGGCGTGGTGGCGGGCACCTGTAGTCCCAGCTACTCGGAGAGGCTGAGGTGGGAGAATGGCGTGAACCCGGGAGGCGGAGCTTGCAGTGAGCCGAGATTGCGCCACTGCACTCCAGCCTGGGCGACAGAGCGAGACTCCATCTCAAAAAAAAAAAAAAAAAGAAATTTAGATTATTTCTAATAATTTACTATTATTAGGACTGCCCTAAACATTGGTATAATGAATTCTTTATGCATTGCCATGTTTATCTCTTTAAGATGTGTTTTTAAATGTGATTGCTTGGCCAAAAGGTTTGTGCCTTTTTTTTTTACTTTGGTTATATATTGCCAAACCCACCAGTGGAATGTTCGTTTGTCTTTTCCCAAAAAGTACCAGTATTGGAAAGAAAGATAGCCTTAGCAACAGGGTGTCTTAATAACAACTTTTTTTTTTGTTTTTTTTTGAGACAGAGTCTCACTCTGTCGCCCATGCTGGAGTGTAGTGGCACAATCTCGGCTCACTGCAACGTCTGCCTCCCAGGTTCAAGCAATTCTTCTGCCTCAGCTTCCCGAGTAACTGGGATTACAGGCGCCCACCACCACGCCCGGCTAATTTTTGTATTTCTGGTAGAGTTGGGGTTTCACCACGTTGGCCAGGCTGGTCTCGAACTTCTGACCTCAAGTGATCTGCCCACCCCGGCCTCCCAAAGTGCTGGGATTACAGACATGAGCCACTGTGCCCGGCCAATAACAACTTTCCTTGCCAACTCATGATCACAATAAGGAACAGTTAGTGTAGCAAGATATAAAATAGTGATGCTTTTATGGGTTACTGATTTGTATATCTTCACTTGTTTACTCCATTATCAGAGTGTTTCCAGTGGCTACATTTTTTAGTCTTTGGCTGGTGTTGACTTGTATTTAATATCCATCATGGGCTCTTTTACTTTTTGCTTGTCAGTATACCTGCTGAAAACAATGCACTACTTATTAATGGCCTATCTGCTTTGTGCTGAGATACCAAATAGTGCTGTTTTAGAATGAATAAACTGAGTATAATGTATACTTTTTTACATTTATTTAATTAGCATATTTATTTAGTAATACATAGTATAATTTTAGAATGTATATTTGTTTAGAATGTTAGAATTTATTAGATAAATGTGCTGAGATACCAAATAGTGCTGTTTTAGAATATATAAACTGAGTATAATGTGTACTCTTATACATTTAGTTAGTATATTTAATTAGTAATACATAGTACAGTTTTAAAATGCATATTTACTAGAATAGAATGTATATTTAGAATGTTAGAATTTATTAGAATAAATGTATATTTATTTAGAATGTTAGAATTTATTTAGAATGTATATTTATAGAATGTATTTAATTAGTACATTTAATTGGTAATAGTTTAATTTTAGAATGTATAAACTGAGTATGAATTTATCATCTCAAAAATTGAAAATATTTTTGCTTATTTTCTGGTTTTCATTTTTGTTCCAGATACTTTAACAGAATAGATGGCCTTTAGCTAATAGATATGAAAAAGGTGTCTTCTGTACTTACATGTTTGCTTATGGTTTCTATTTTGCATTTATATTAATCCTGTAAATTCCCCTAACAGGCAGAGTGGCATGATTCTGACTGGATACTCTCAGTGCCAGCCAAATTACCTGAAATTGAAGAATATTATGATGGAAACACATCTTCTAATTCCAGACAGAGGAGTGGCTGGTCAAGTGGTCGATCGGGCCGGTCAGGCCGGTCAGGTGGTCGATCTGGCGGCCGGTCAGGTAGACAGAGTCGACAAGGAAGTCGCTCAGGAAGTCGACAAGATGGTAGAAGACGAAGTGGGAATAGAAATCGATCAAGAAGTGGGGGCCACAAACGGAGTTTTGACTGAGTATTTGATAGTTAATCTACCAGTGTGAGCTTGCCTGTTTCTGCCTAATCATGTACATTATCCACCAAAAATTAGGTCATCATAGTTGAGGTATGTGTCTGCTATTTGCAAAGAAGTTGGTCGTATTTTTTTAAAAAGTATTTCACAAGAATGGAACAAATCTACTTATCCAGTTATACCTTTGAATAAAAAAACCTCCTTTTATTGTCTCTTTTCACTTATGTGTTAAGAATTTTCTCAATGTAATCTCAAAAATTTCTTTAAAAACTTGGCAGTCAGGCCAGGTGCGGTGGCTCATGGCTGTAATCCCAGCACTTTGGGAGGCTGTGTTGGGTGGATCACTTGAGGTCAGGAGTTTGAGACCAGTCTGACCAACATGGTGAATCCCCAACTCTATTAAAAATACAAAAATTAGCTGGACATGGTGGCACACGCCTGTAATCCCAGCTACTCGGGAGGCTGAGGCAGGAGAAGCGCTTGAACCCAGGAGGCAGAGGTTGCAGTGAGCTGAGATCGTGTCACTGCACTCCAGCCTGGGCAATAGAGTGAGACTCTGTCTCAAAACAAACAAAACTTGGTAGTCAAGCTAATCATAACATAAGATTACTTGGGTTTTACAAAATGTGATGTATTTGTATTCATATCATTCCTCCCATAGGTTATGTGATAAAAATAAGAAATTCCCTTCTACATTAAAGGGCTGTGTAAACTGTTGACATGGTTAGTTAGGTGTATCATTTTAGTCTAGATACAGTTAATTAAAAGGGTGTGCAAACAGTGCATACTCATTAATTTATTCCACCGATATTTATTGAATTTCTACTATGTTTCCATCACTATGCTAACCACTGGGGAGTATAGTTGTGAGTAAGGCATAATCACTATCCTTAAGGAACTTAGAGTCAATTATTACAGACTAACAAAGAAAAGCTAAGACAGTGGTAGGTATGGTATGCTAAGGACCTACTTGGGGTACACCTGACCAGTTTTAGGAGTCAGGAAGGCCTTTTAAAAGTGATACCCAACAGAGACATAAAGAAGTATCCATTTAGCCACATGTATGTACAGGTGGGAAGAGGAGTTAAGAAGGGAGAGGGTTTGCAGGCAGAGAGAACAGCATATGCGGACCCCAGAGGCAAAGAATAGCATGGTAAGTCTGAGGTTTCCATATGATAGAGAACAAGAATAAGAGACTGGTTTAGTATTTAACAGGGACAGATTTTAAAGGCCTTATGTACATTGTTAAGGAGTTTAAAGCTTTTCTTGAAGACAGTGGGTAATCATTTAAGGGCTTAAAGTAAGGAGTAACATGATTTGATTTACATTTTAGAAAGAATGCTGGCCACACTGAAGAGACTGGATTGGAGAAAAGCCAGACTGGAGGCCTGGAAACCTCTTAAGATGCCATAGGAGTAATCTATGGTAGAGATGCTGGTGATCTGAACTAATGCTAAGTAACATATTTTGAGGGATGAGAACTGAGGCACTTGAGGGGTTGTTACTTGTCCAGAATCATGCAGCTGGATGATGTGAGGTAAATGAGGATTTGAACCCAGAAAAATGCCTAGCTTCTGAACCAGCACTCTTAACCACTGTACTAAATAGTGACAGTGGACACTGAGAAACATGGATAGGTTTCAGAGGTTTTTTTTTCTTTTTTTAAATGGAGTCTCGCTGTGTCACCCAGGCTGGAGCGCAGTGGCGCGATCTTGGCTCACTGCAACCTCCGCCTCCTGGGTTCAAGTGATTCTTCTGCCTCAGCCTCCCGAGTAGCTGGGACTACAGGCACGTGCCACTATGCCCGGCTGATTTTTTGTATTTTTAGTAGAGATGGGGTTTCACCGTGTTAGCCAGGATGGTCTCAATCTCCTGACCTCGTGATTTACCGTCTGCCTTGGCCTCCCAAAGTGCTGCGATTACAGGTGTGACCCACCACGCCCGGCCAGTTTCAGAGGTTTTTAGGAGACAGAATTCTTAGGACTCAGATAGTGGATTAAAAGATGAGAGGGAAACAGAATAAAACCTAGATTTTTTTTTTTTTTTAAGATGAGGTCCCACACTGTTGCCCTAGGTAGAGTGCAGTGGCTCAATCCAGGCTCACAGCAACCTCAACCTCCTAGGCTCAAGTGATCCTCCCACCTCAGCCACTCTAGTAGCTGGGACTACAGGTGCATGCCACCAAGTCCAGCAAAAAACCTAGATTTTGTCCCTGAGACAGGGTACGAGGAGGAAGAGCAAGAAAAGTTAAGAGAGGTTGGGAATATGATTAGTTCAGGATTAGATATATTTTAATATTAAGTAGCCCATGAAATATGTAAAAGGAAATAAACTGTAAGCAATTAGATTTGTAAGTCTGAAGCTCAGGAGAGAGATTTGTTCTAGAGATAAAAGTTTGGGAATGATAGACCAAAAAATAATAATTGTAGCTAAGCTAGTAGATGAGATTATCCAAGTATGGTAAGAGCAGAGGACCGAGGAGGGAAGCCAGGGGGCTACCAATGTACTTAATTCCTAGAAGAAGAAAGAGGACTCCATTGAGAAGAGATGAGGAGGACAGAAAGCCCAGGAGTGTGTGGCTTTTAGAGGAAACAGGATGAGCTGGAAATGGCCATTGGACGTGGCAAAAGAAACTTCATAGGGAGCAACCATAGTAATAAGAGTATTGAGAATAGAAGCTAGTTAGCAGTGGGTTCAGTAGGAAATGGTAGATGAAGTGGTGAGAACAAACATGAAGATCTCATTCTCAAATTTGATTGTGAATAGGGAAGAATAAGCAAAAGCTGGAGATACAAGGACATGAAATTCTGGCAAGGATTTTCTGTGTATGTGTGGGAGGTGCGGTATTTGAGCATGCTGAAATAGGAAGAAGCCCTAAAGGAGGGAGGGCAACATGAAGTTTCAGGAGAAGGAATATATGGGATCAAGCACACAACTAGAGATTTTAGCTTTATTTATTCATTGTTTATTTTTTAAAAGTTTATTTATTAGGCTGGGCGTGGCGGCTTATGCCTGTAATCCCAGCACTTTGGGAGGCCAAGGCAGGCAGATCACCTGAGGTCAGGAGTTTGAGATCAGCCTGGCTAACATGGGGAAACCCCGTCTCTACTAAAAATACAAAAATTAGCCGGGCATGGTGGCAGGTGCCTGTAATTCCAGCTACTCAGGAGGCTGAGGCAGGGGAATCGCTTGAACCTGGGAGGTGGAGGTTGCAGTGAGTGCGGATTGCGCCAATGCACTCGCAGCCTGGGTGACAGAGCGAGACTGTCTCAAAAAAAAAGAAAAAATATATTTATTGATTGATAGGGTCTTGCACTGTTGCCCAGGCTGGTGTGCAGTGGTGCATTCATGGCTAACTGCAGCCTCGATCTCCCAGGCCCAACTGATCCTCTCACTTCAACCTCCTGAGTAGCTGGGACTACAGGTATGTGCTACCATACCCAGCTAGTTTTTGTGGGTTTTTTTTGTAGGGATTGAGTCCCACTATGTTGCCCAGGCTGATCTGAAACTCCCAGGCTCAAGCAGTCCTTCCATCTCGGCCTCCCAAAATGCTCATTTACAGATGTGAGCCACTGTGCCTAGGCATTTTTTTTTTTTTAATTGGCTGTGTTGCCCAGGCTGGTCTTGAACTGGACTCAAGTGATCGTCTTGTCTCAGCCTCCTGAGCATCTAGGATTACAGGTGCATGCCATTGTTCCTGGCTAGAGATTTTAGCCTTAGATAGAATAACATTTTGTCAGGCAGAAAGTATGATTATCTTGCAGATGTTAAGGTAACAACTACAGGTGGAGCAATTGAGTGATTTCCTGTATTAACACAGCATTCTGTTGTAGGAATGGAGATGAGGGATAGTTGATTGACCCAGGATTGGAGTTTTACTTTGTGAGTGAAAGGATGACGAGGTAAAGATGCCAAAGACTGGCAAAAGTGATCGGAGTAATGGTCCATGGAGTCTAGACTGCCTAGGGATTGAAGTGGAGATGGAGTTGATAACGGAGGATGTAGAGGAGGCAAGGGACTGAAGGTCCATGAAGGCTGTCTGAACTTGAGATTTCAAGAATGGAGCAACTGGGGAGAAGCAAGTGCAGGGTATGACCTTTGTTGGGACAAAGGTCACTTCAGTTGCGGTGGTCAAAGCAGTGGGTATGTGGGTGGTACTCAAGGACAGTGAGGTCTCCTGCGATGAAAACAAGCCAGGACTGCAGTGAGGAAGACTAACCCAATTCCAAAATATCAGTGAATGGTGGAGGCTGGGAAATTACCTGCATGAGGAGGGGTATAGGGTGACATTATGCCTTATCTTCAAAGGGATGAGAGCTTTTACATGAAAGTGGAGTAATGGTTTGGAAATAGATTTGAGGAAAAGAGGATGCTGACATCAACTGGGATATGTGGAATTTCAGGGAATGGGCAACATCTTGTGTGTGAAACCTGCAGAGGGTGTGGGTTTTCAGAAAGAGCCGGATTTCAGTTAAGCCAAGGAGGCAGGGAAGGACTTTCAGTGCTGGATTGTGGAAGGTGGAAGTTTTGATTTGGGGGGCTAGTGTTACAGACAGACACAACTGGGGGGAAAATCTCAGTCTGCTTTGCATTTGAGCAACTGAGTCGTAGCATAACCAAGATAAAACAGGGGCTCCATTCATAGTACGTTGCATGAGTACTAGTATGTTCAGTCAGATATGTTGTGTGCCTACAATGTCCCACGCAATGTTTTGGGTTAATAAGCAGTGCCCAGTCTCTGTACTCTGGAGCTCAGAATCTAGTGAAATAAGTGGACAAATAAACCTATGTCCATGGGAATGACTAAGTACAATGATTTGTGAATACTGAGCAAGGGCACCTGGTCCTGGAATGGGAGGAGGGGTTCAGGGAAGGTTTTTTAGACATGATGACTGAGCGTTAAGTAGGTAAAAGAAACAGGAAGCTTTGCATCCAGGCAAAGGCACAGAAAAGCTGATGAAACAACATGGTCTTAAGTATGGGGAACTACGAGTAGCTCTTGTTGCTGGGATCGTGACTGTGAGGAAGGCAATGGTGAGAACAAGGCAAGATGTGTTATATCTTGGAGGGATTTGTAGGTCTTGTTTTGGATAGCCATTGGAGGGTTTCAGGGAAGAGTGAAAAAGATAAGTATGTAGGTAAATGCCAACAGGGTGGATGGGTTTAAGAGATTCTACCTGCTAAAGGTCAGATGCCCTATTAGCAAGGGTCCTAACAAAATTAAATAATAGCTTTCCACATGTTTTGAAAGTAGGATGGGGCTGGGCAAATTTCTCATCAAATTCTCAGCTTTGGGCTGCACTCGGCCACTATTATCTTTACTCTTCTTCCTTTTAGAAGCCAGTACCTTCATGACTCCCTTTTTTGGCTTTTGGTCTCCTGTTTGGTACTCTGTGCTCTAGTCATTTAACAGCTATTTGAACTAGAATCGGTTACTCTGATCTTCAGTTTTTGAATTTATAAATGAAATAACATCTGCTTTATTCTCTCCAGCTTTAGAATTATGAATTCACTTTTAGGTTTAAATATCTTGAGTCTTCTCTCACATTGTTTTTGTTTCCCATATTTTGGGGATAGTGCTTAACAATAGTTTTTAAAAACCATACTCCTTTTTTTTTTTTTTTTCCTTATAAGTATACATGTCAGGCAGGGCGCAGTGACTCACGCCTGTAATCCCAACACTTTGGGAGGCCAAGACAGGTAGATCACTGAAGGTCGGGAGTTCGAGATCAGCCTGGTCAACATGATGAAACCCCATCTCTACTAAAAATATAAAAATTAGCTGGGCGTGGTGGCAGGCGCCTGTAATCTCAGCAACTTGGGAGGCTGAGGCAGGAGAATTGCTTGAACTCAGCAGCTGGAGGTTGCAGTGAGCCAAGATCGCGCCACTGTACTCCAGCCTGGACGACAGAGTGAGACTTCGCCTCAAAAAAAAAAAAAAAAAAAAAAAGATACAGCCGGGCGCGGTGGCTCACGCTTGTAATCCCAGCACTTTGGGAGGCTGAGGCAGGCGGATCACGAGGTCAGGAAATCGAGACCCCGTCTCTACTAAAAATACAAAAAATTAGCCGGGCGTGGTGGCGGGTGCCTGTAGTCCCTGCTACTTGGAGAGGCTGAGGCAGGAGAATGGCGTGAACCCGGGAGGCGGAGCTTGCAGTGAGCCGAGATTGTGCCACTGCACTCCAGCCTGGGCGACAGAGCGAGACTCCGTCTCAAAAAAAAAGATACATGTCCATTGTTGGGAATCTAAAAAAATAGAGAAGCAAATGGAAGAATATAAAAACCACCTACAGTCACATTACTCAGAAATAATGACCGCTAACATTTTATTTTGTAGACTTTTGAATTTGTTGTGTGTGTGTGTGTGTATACATGCTTTTAAAAATAGAAATTCTCCCTCTAATTTTGTAAAAACATTACATCACCAGATCAGAGGAAATGGGCCTGGCAAAATACTGATATTTAAGCATTCAAGGATATTCAACATTTCCTATCAAATTTTTTCTCTATTTCCTTTCTTTTTTTTTTTGGAGATAGGGTCTTGCTCTTTTACCCAGGCTGGAGTGCAGTGGTGCAATCTTGGCTCACTGCAACCTCCGCCTCCCAGGTTCAAGCAATTCTTGTGCTTCAGCCTCCCAAGTAGCTGGGACTACAGGTGTGCGCCACCATATCCAGCTCGTATCCAATTTATATAAGCTATTCTTCCTGTTGTTACTGAATTTTATACTGATGACAAGATAATTAATTGGCCACCTTTTGTCAAATGGGCCTTTTGCATGTTTCCTGGTGGAAATTTGGGTTTGTCCCTATATGCAGGTTACAATGGAACTTATTTTATAAGCTTTGAAAAGTTTTCCATTTAGTACCATTCTGGGGCTTACTCTCTTGTTGAATATCTCTTGATAATAAACATGTCCCTGTACTGTATGCAGTAGTATCATGTATATAGCAGGATCATGTAGTGTTGTGGTTTGTCAACCAGACTGCAGGTTCTTTGAGGTGGGGCCTGGGCCTCCACTTAGTATCTAAACTACATGATACAATGGTGAAACCAGAGATGTTAAGCATTTTGTTGGCCAATTAGTTGACTGCATTCATGCTTGCTCTCCTTTCTCCCAAATCTAACACCAGGATGACTCAAGTACTTTTGCACCTGGGCATATAGCTAAAATTTATTTCAAGGGGTTCCCCTCCACCATTGCCATGTTAACATTCAATAAACACTTAATTACAGATTACTATGTACCAGGCACTGTCTGAAATTTTGAGGACACAAAGATGAATAAATCAAGGCTCCTGACTCAGGGATATCAGAATATAAGTTAAAGCACTGTTGCACATTTTCACAAATTGTTAACAAAAATTTGAGACCATGGCTGGGTGCGGTGGCTCACACCTGTAATCCCAGCACTTTGGGAGGCCAAGGCGGGTGGATCACCTGAGGTCAGGAGTTCGAGACCAGCGTGGCCAAAATGGTGAACCCTCGTCTCTACTAAAAATACAAAAATTAGCCAGGCATGGGGGCGGGCGCCTGTAATCCCAGCTACTCAGGAGGCTGAGGCAGGAGAATTGCTTGAACCTGGGAGGTGGAGGTTGCGGTGAGCCAAGATCGTGCCACTGCACTCCAGCCTGGGCGACAGAGTGACTCCGTCTCAAAAAAAAAAAAAAATTGAGACCATGAAACATCAAATAATAGTTTAGGTGAAACAAAATTTTTCCTTGAAACTCTCAGATTAAAAAATGTGCAGTAGGCCGGGTGCAATGGCTCGAGCCTGTAATCCCAGCACTTTGGGAGGCTGAGGCAGGAGGATCATGAGGTCAGGAGATCAAGACCATCCTGGCTAACACGGTGAAACCCCGTCTCTACTAAAAATACAAAAAATTAGCCGGGTGTGGTGGTGAGTGCCTGTAGTCCCAGCTACTCGGGAGGCTGAGGCAGGAGAATGGCATGAACCCAGGAGGCAGAGCTTGCAGTGAGCTGAGATCGTGCCACTGCACTCCAGTCTGGGCCACAGAGGGAGACTGTCTCAAAAAAAAAAAAAAAAATGCAGTAATCAGAAATACAGAAATACTTTTCCAGCATTTTCCTTTATCATAAAATGTAATATTTTAAATTGTGTTTTCAAATCCTTGTGACACACTAAGTTTTAACAGTTTTCATTGATTGTGCTCTATGTGTCAGGCACTGCCAGACCATTTTCTGCCATTATCTTACTTAATTTTCTCAATCGATGAAGTAGGGTTTGTTATCCTCATTTCACACAAGGGAAACTTGGGTTCAGATTAGATAATGTGTCCAAAAATAACAGAGCAGACTGAGTATGGTGGATCCTGCCTGTAATCCCAGTACTTTGGGAGGCGGAGGTGGGAAGATCACTTGAGCTCAGGAGTTCAAAACCAGCCTGGGCAACATGGCAAAACTCCGTCTCTACAAAAAAAAAAATTAAAAAATTAGCCAGGCATGGTGGCACATGCCTGTAGTCCCAGCTACTCGGGAGACTGAGGTGGGAGGATCGTTTGAGTCTGGGAAGTCGAGGCTGCAATAAGCCGTGATCACGCCATTACACTCCACTCCAGCCTGGGCAACAGAGGGAGAACCTGTCTCAAAAAAATGAAATAGAGACTGGGCGCTGTGGCTCATGCCTATAGTCCCAGCACTTTGGAAGGCTGAGGCAGACGGGTGGATAACCTGAAGTCAGGAGTTCGAAACCAGCCTGGCAAAGATGGTGAAACCCCATCTCTACTAAAAATACAAAAATTAGCTGGGCGTCGTGGTGCAGGCCTGTAATCCCAGCTACTCGGGAGGCTGAAGGATGAGAATCGCTGGAGGCGGAGGTTGCAATGAGCTGAGATAGTGGCCACTTCATCCAGCTTGGGCAACAGAGCGAGACTATGTCTCAAAAAAAAAAGGCCGATTTTCAATGTCAGATATTACTATATTCTATCCCATTTTTGAAATTTATTTTTTCTTTTATATATATGAAATATTTTATGTATATATATGTGTGTGTGTATATATATATAGATATAGATATACAGACATAGGGGTTTTGCTGTGTCGCCCAGGCTGGTCTTGAAGTCCTGGCTTCTTTGGAGGCTGAGGCAGGAGACTCGCTTGAGCCCAGGAGGCAGAGGTTGCAGTGAGCCCAGGTCGCGCCATGGAACTCTCCAGCCTGGGTGACAGAGCGAGACTCTGTCTCAAACCCACAAGACCTCTCTCTCCCGCTAGTCTATAAAGCTTCTTGAGATAAAGCTTTTGTGTTTGCTAGTGAATACTACTCCTGTTTCTCCTACCTGATACAGTGAACGCTCATAAGATGTTTGAGTGCTCACATGAATGCACGACCAGACCCGACTGAATTATTTTTATTCTTCAGGCTCCTGAGTCTGGCCGACACTTTCAGAGTAGACGTTTCCAAGAGATGATTAAGAACACACATCCGCGCGTCTGTACATGCAAACTCGAGCAATACAACATAAAGCACTGAAGATGCGCCACTCAAAAGCAACTGGAAGCCTTCATTTATCAGGCTGGGGCTAGGGAAAATCCAGCCAGTGTTGGAGAGGTTCTACAAAGCTAATCTTTGTAATTCCTTGAGGTTCTACCGTTCCGTAGATGGCTTCTAGACCAAAGGCCGCAAGTGGTCAATTCACTAAATCTAGCCACAGTCACAGACCCCTGCTTTGAATTTACCACGCGGAGAGCAGCCTTTCCTGTGCTTCCTGCTTCCCCCGGAAGTGCCTTGCTACAGGAAGTGACGAGAGCCGGGAGGACCGAGGGTGGGGAACTACCTTTTCCTCTCCACGCGGTTGAGAAGACCGGTCGGCCTGGCAGACTGCGCTGAAGATGCCGGGAAAACTCCGTAGTGACGCTGGTTTGGAATCAGACACCGCAATGAAAAAAGGGGAGACACTGCGAAAGCAAACCGAGAAGGTGAAACGGAGGGACCTGGGGCCAGGAGGGACGCTGAGTGGAGCAGAACCCCTGGGTGCGGGAGAAGGGCCCGGGCTGGGATGGTGGGAGCGCGCGGCGGGTAACAGCGCGTCCAGACACCGGGCGTGGGTCTTGGCGGGCGGTCGCCCAGGAGTGGTGCGCTCCCCGGGCAGTGGACGCGTCGTTTGCCCGACCGAGCCAGGTCCGCCGCGCGCTGATCTCTTCCTCTGAGTTTATAGGCATCCACATGTCCTAGGAACTCTGGTAGAGAGGCCCTATTGGAGCTCGGGAGAAGGCCGGGTGTCTCACGTGGTCCCCGGCGACTTGGGCGCACCTCACACAGTGCGCAGAGTTGGACCTTCAGTCAGGCTCCACGTTGTTGGCTAAGACATAACTCCCGGCATGAGCGTGCGCGAAGGGAATTAGAAAGTCAAGTCAAAGTGGGGACTGGAGGCCGGGTGCGGTGGCCCACGCCTGTAATCCCAACACTTTGGGAGGCCGAGGCGGGCGGATCATGAGGTCAGGAGTTCGAGGCCAGCCTGGCCAACATAGTGAAACCCCTGTCTCGACTAAAAAATACAAAAATTAGCCGGGCATGGTGGCGCGCGCCTGTAGTCCCAGCTACTCGGGAAGCTAAGGCAGGAGAATTGCTTGAACCCGGGAGGCGGAGGTTGTGGTGAGCCGAGATCGCGCCACTGCAGGTCAGCCTGGGCAACAGAGCGAAACTCCATCTCAAAAAAAAAAAAAAAAAAAAGTGGGCACTGGAGCTTTAGAGTAGACTGGAGAGATCTTAACTTCATCTTCGCACGTGGGCCGCGTCTTTAGTGACTTTTTAAACTCTAGTAAGGGAAGTAGAGTTTGTTTTCTGGTAAGCCGCCCTGAGAAGATGACGTAATTCAGTTCTTCTTAAGAAAATCTGTTTTACAACTGTTTGACCCACATGAGTTGACTAGATTTCCCATGGAAATATAAAGGCATGTGTTGCGGTTCTGAGTGTACACCATATTTTTTATATAGGCCAGCAGTGTGCAGTAATTTTAACCTTGATAGCTGTCCGCTGCTTTGCTGTTGCTTCCTAGTGATTTAACTTGTGACTGAGTCTCTGTTCTGAAATCAAGTCAGTGGGAACAAAGATTGTCCTTGAACTTAGGTTGTACGCTACTTAGAATTAACTTTCCTTGTTGGTTTCTCTGTCTTTTGATATGGAGTTCTTACAATAGCAATATTTTAGAATTGTAGGAAGCCGCGGCAGATTTGTACTCAGGTGCAAGAAGGTCGTGGTCCTGGTTTACATTGCATCAGTCAATTGCGTTCAATTTGGCATGCTCAAATCCAGAGGTACATGACCAAACTCTGTTATATTCCAAAAGAGACCACCAGGATGGGAAACTCAGTCTTATTCGGTGGAACCAAGGGATGAAAACAAATTAAAATTTTGGAAGGAGACTAGCTTGTTTTTTGTTGGCAAGGAGATTATTCTTAATCTGTGATTTGAGAACAGAGACCAGGCCTGAAGTTTCCGGGAGGCAGAATTCAGCGTAATATGTACTTCCAAGATTGTTCTGGGGCTCTGCCAGAACAGGCTTCTAAGGAGGCTACAACACATGTCTAATTGTTTTCAGTAGTATGCAAAGTTGTAGAGGGTCAGAAAGTTCAAATAGGAGCCACAGTCATGTCTTACTTGGTTCTAAGGTGTCACTCCTTCCATATTCTTGTAACTTACTTTATTTTAAATTAAGCGCATCTTTTTTACACATGGGTGATAGACTGAGTTTTTATAACTTTTTGTTTCGTAAAGTGTCTCTTTTATTTATTTTATTATTTATTATTATTATTATTATTATTATTTTGAGACGGAGTCTCGCTCTGTCACCCAGGCTGGAGTGCAGTGGCGCAATCTCAGCTCACTGCAAGCTCCGCCTCCCGGGTTCATGCCATTCTCCTGCCTCAGCCTCTCCAAGTAGCTGGGACTACAGGCGCCCACCACCACGCCCGGCTAATTTTTTGTATTTTTAGTAGAGACGGGGTTTCACTGTGGTCTCCTGACCTTGTGATCCGCCCGCCTCGGCCTCCCAAAGTGCTGGGATTACAAGCGTGAGCCACCGCGCCCGGCCTTGTTATTTATTATTATTATTTTTTGGGATGGAGTTTTGCTCTTGTTGCCCAGGCTTGTTCTCCATGTTGGTCAGGCTGGTCTCAAACTTCCAACCTCAGGTGATCCGCCCACCTCGGCCTCCCAGAGTGCTGGGATTACAGGTGTGAGCCACTGCATCCTGCCCTTTTATTTTTTGTAGAGACAGAGTCTTACTGTCACCCAAGCTAGAGTGCAGTGGCATGATTATAGCTAACTGCAACCTTGAATTCCTGGGCTCAAGCAATCCTCCCACCTCAGCCTCCTAAGTAGCTAGGAGTATAGGTGTGTGCCGCTACACTTGGCTAATTTAAAAAAAAATTTTTTTGGGGGGATAGTCTTGCTGTGTTGCCCAGGCTGGAGTGCAGTGGCATGATCTCAGCTCACTGCAACCCCCGCCTCCTGGGTTCAAGCAGTTCTCCTGCCTCAGCCTCCTGAGTAGCTAGGACTACAGGTGAGTGCCACCATGCCTGGCTAATTTTTTTGTATTTTTAGTAGAGATGAGATTTCACTGTGTTAGCCAGGATGGTCTCCTCCTGACCTCGTGATTCGCCCTCCTCAGCCTCCCAAAGTCCTGAGATTACAGGCGTGAGCCACTGCGCCTGGCCTAATTTTTAAACTTTTTCAATAGAGACGGGGTCTCGCTATATTGTCCATGCTTGCCTGGAACTGCTGGCCTCAAACAATCCTCCTGCCTTGGCCTCCCAGAGTGCTGGGATTACAGGCATGAACCACTGCATCTGGCCCTAAACTGTCTTTATATAAATTCATTTGCTCTTGTGAGATACGCAAAGTGCAGAATTCCTGTTTTGGAGTTAGAGGTTGCAGTGAGCTATGATCATGCCTCTGTACCACAACCTGGGTGAAAAAGTGAAATTGTCTCTTAAAAAAACAAAAAAAATCCCTGTTGTTTTACCTGGGATTTTAGCAGGAAGAAAGAAAAGAAACCTGCTTAACATCATCAATCTGTAGATACATGGCCTTATTCTGTTGGAATAGAATTTGGACTTTTTATAGTATTGAGTTTGGAGCCTGTTGGAGTATCCCATGAGCTTATCCAAATCCCTTATTTCAAATCCCTTATGAATATCTGGTTTATAGGCCAAGCACGGTGGCTCATGTAATCCTAGCAGTTTGGGAGGCCGAAGTGGGTGGGTTGCCTGAGCTCAGGAGTTTGAGACCAGCCTGGGCAACATGGGAAAACCCCACCTCTACTAAAAATACAAAAATTAGCTGGGTGTGGTGGTGCGCACCTGTAGTCCCAGGTACTCGGGTGGCTGAGGCATGAGAATCGCTTGAACTCGGGAGTGGAGGTTTCAGTGAGCTGAGATTGTGCCACTTCACTCCAGCCTGGGCGACAGAGCGAGACTCTGTCTCAAAAAAGAAAATCTGTTTTATAACTGAAGTTGAAAATGATCTTGAAATAATCCAGAATTGATGAATGTTGCAAATGTATAAATGCCTTATTCAGTGTTTGTATTTTCCTTATAAATTTTTTTTAGAAAGAGAAAAAAGAGAAGCCAAAATCTGATAAGACTGAAGAGATAGCAGAAGAGGAAGAAACTGTTTCCCCCAAAGCTAAACAAGTTAAAAAGAAAGCAGAGCCTTCTGAAGTTGACATGAATTCTCCTAAATCCAAAAAGGCAAAAAAGAAAGAGGAGCCATCTCAAAACGACGTTTCTCCTAAAACCAAAAGTTTGAGAAAGAAAAAGGAGCCCATTGAAAAGAAAGTGGTTTCTTCTAAAACCAAAAAAGTGATAAAAAATGAGGAGCCTTCTGAGGAGGAAATAGATGCTCCTAAGCCCAAGAAGATGAAGAAAGAAAAGGAAATGAATGGAGAAACTGGAGAGAAAAGCCCCAAACTGAAGAATGGATTTCCTCATCCTGAACCTGACTGTAACCCCAGTGAAGCTGCCAGTGAAGAAAGTAACAGTGAGATAGAGCAGGTACATTTGCACTTCATTGGGTAGAAGATATCTTTCATTGTTGTTTCAGCTAAATAAGTAGGTAACTGCTATATGTACTCTTTAATAGTAGGAGAAAATGTGATGTGTCAGCACCTTGTGGGTTGGGGGATACCTTAGGCTGAGTGGGACTTCATCTTAAAAATTAGCACACGACAGGGCACGGTGGCTCAGCTAAGAGTACTCTGTCTTTTTTATTTTTTTTTTGAGATGGAGTCTCGCTCTGTTACCTAGGCTGGAGTGCAGTGGCGCGATCTCAGCTCACTGCAACCTCTGCCTCCTGGGTTCAAGTGATTCTCCTACCTCAGCCTCCTCAGTAGCTGGGATTATGGGTGTGTGCCAATACGCCTGGCTAATTTTTTGTATTTTTAGTAGAGGCGGGCTTTCACCATGTTGGCCAGGCTGGTCTCGAACTCCCGACCTCAGGTGATCTGCCCGCCTGGGCCTCCCAAAGTGCTGGGTTTACAGGCATGAGCTACTGTTCCCAGCGGACTCTGTCTTTAAAAAAAAAAAAAAAATTAGCATAGTGTCACAATGCCTCCTTTACAAATAAGCAGATACTGTTTAAGCTTAGGGAGAGTCTTGGTCTGCTTATTTGCAAGTCAGTCAACAGAAGAGATACAGTTTTGTAAATGGGCCCTAGTTTCCCTCTGAGGGGTTTAACCAAATAAGTTATTGGAATTACTGAAAAGGTTGATTGCATAAGTCCTTTTGGTTAGGCCATTAAGTAATCATCCTGGAGTTAAACAGGATGATAAAATGTCTGTCCAGAACCTAATTCTTTTATCTTTCAGAAACTCAGTTATGAAAGAAAAATACTAATTGTATTAAAAAAATTTTTTTTTTAGACATGAGATCTCGCTGCGTGGCCCAGGCTGGTCTAGAACTTGTGGCCTCAAGCAATAATCCCGCCTAAGCCTCCTGAGTAGCTGGGATTACAGGCACAAGCCACCACACCCAGCTGAAAAATACTAATTCTAATCAATTTTTTTTTGCTATAGATCATGGTCAACATTTATAATTTTTTTCCTGATTATAAAAAATATGTGATCCAGAGAAAATAGAAAATGCAGACATTTTGCAAAAAGAAAGAAATGCTTCCTGGAATTTCACCATTCATTTAGTAAATATTAATACCTGTACTTTTCAAGTACAGAAGTAATCTTGTTAATTTTTGGTGTTTCCTTGTAGTACTTTTAGGATATGCATCTATTATTTTTAATCAGATTAGGATTGTACTATGCAATCTTGTATCTTGACTTTTCTGTTTCTATCTAAGCATTTTCCTCATTAAGTACGCTTAATGGTTACATAATCCTTCATATAAATGTCTTGAAATCTACTTACTACTTTTATTGAGCATTCAGATATCTTACTATCAAATAATGCCACAGTGACTGCTACCTCATAAAACGTTTGTTCATTTTCTATGGATGTGTGTTTACGAGAGATGCTGCTTTGGAAGAGGGCTAATGACATTTCCAACAGTGTATTGTTGGTTATGGTTATGGAGTAGATCTTAGTTGAGATCTAGTCACACATAATATACCCAGTATATATTTGCCTCAGATTTTTCTTTTGTTGAGGTTTTATAGATTTATGACAATGCTTCCTTTTCAGATCTCGATTTACCTATCAAGGTTTTTGTGTTTTTTTGGTTGATTTTTAAAGTGATGTGTTTAGAAGAATTGCTTTAGGATAGCTTGTTTTGTCTCTTTCTCAGAAGGTTCTCTATTAATTTGTGTAGGTGATTATTGATTTCTTTCTGTGGCCCTTTACTTGATAGGAAATACCTGTGGAACAAAAAGAAGGTGCTTTCTCTAATTTTCCCATATCTGAAGAAACTATTAAGCTTCTCAAAGGTAATGTTCTTGGAAATATCATATGATGTTAGAACGTATTATTTTAACAGAAGCACTCCACTGTTTTTGTTAAGATGAACCAGGATGTATTCTTATTGTAGGCTGATATATGCAGTCATATAATGAAGTAGGCCTGTGTATTCAATATAGTACTATAGTAGTGATGATTCTTCATGCTTCTTAAACAAGTAGTTAAAATTTCTTCAGGCCCTCTGTGGTGGCTCACACCTGTAATTGATTGAGGCCAGGAGTTTGAGATCTTCCTGGGTAACATAGTGAGAACCTGTCCCGACAAAAAGTTTAAAAATTAGCTGGGCACGTGGTAACACACATCTATAGTCCTAACTACTCCAGAGGCTGAGGAAGGAAGATCGCTTGAGCCCAGGAGTTCAAGGCTTCAGTGAACTGTGATCACACCACTGCACGCCAGCCTGGGTGACAGAATGAAACCCTGTCTCAAAAAAAATTGTATTTAATACAGTATGTATTCAGAAGTGTAATGACTAATGGTGCAGGTGAAATTAAGCAATTAGGTGATGCCATGTTAATGTTTTATCTCTTTCACTTCTGAGGCATCTCTAGATTAATTAGCCTAATTTGTAGGCGTAAACCCAGAATTCATTTAATAATCTGCTTCTGAAGTAGCTGGAGTCACAGTTACTCAAGTAGGTGCTTCCTAAATCAGGAGCAGCACAGTTGCATTGCAAAGCACCAGATTTTCAGGCTTATGGATAAGACTTCAAATATTTACTATAATTGGATGCTTTACAGTTTGTTGATATTTTTCAGTCAAACAGATTCTTTACTATCAGAATATTTCTGAGCCAGGTATGATGGCTTGCATCTGTAATCCCAGCTGTCCATCAGTCTGAGGCAGGAGGATCACTTGAGCCCAGGAGTTCAAGGCTGCAAGTGAGTTATGATCACGCCACTGTACTCCAGCATGGGCGACAAAGCAAGACCTTGTCTCTTAAAAAATATATGTATTTGAGCCTAACTTTGTAGATGTTGACCAGAAGGTAGAATTCCTTAGTTCTACAGGACCAGAAGCATGAGTAATATACTTCAGTATGTCAGTATGGCTAATATTTTAAGAATTGCAGTGTGAGATAACACAGTTAATTTGTTCATAGGCCGAGGAGTGACCTTCTTATTTCCTATACAAGCAAAGACATTCCATCATGTTTACAGCGGGAAGGACTTAATTGCACAGGCACGGACAGGAACTGGGAAGACATTCTCCTTTGCCATCCCTTTGATTGAGAAACTTCATGGGGAACTGCAAGACAGGAAGAGAGGCCGTCCCCCTCAGGTAACTGTCTTAAATACAAGGGCTCTCAGTCAGCACAGGAAAAAACACCACTTGGGCATTGTGTACATACCCTACTATTTTGTATTGTGTTCTTATAGTCACCCATTCTATTTACTGTAGATCTTTATGTGAAAGTAATCCAGGACAATTCTTTTATATTTAATAATTAATATATACAGATCATTCTCTGTATATTTCAGTATTTTAATTTTTCCCACAGTTTTGATCATCTATATAATTAATGCTCATCATATTTCCTTCAAACCCTTAGATGTCCCTGGGGCTTATAGCTTTGGTCAAGTGTCTGACGATTTTTGCCTAGATGGAGAAAGCATTTTTGGTAGAAAAGCATGAATGGGCGGTGGCCCACGCCTGTAATCCCAGCACTTCGGGAGACCGAGGCGGGCGGATCACAAGGTCAGGAGATCGAGACCATCCTGGCAAACACCGTGAAACCCCGTCTCTACTAAAAATACAAAAAATTAGCCGGGCGTGGTGGCGGGTGCCTGTAGTCCCAGGTACTTGGGAGGCTGAGGCAGGAGAATGGCGTGAACCCAGGAGGCGGAGCTTGCAGTGAGCTGAGATCGCGCCACTGCACTCCAGCCTGGGCAACAGAGCAAGACTCCGTCTCAAAAAAAAAAAAAAAAAAAGCATGACTGGAAAGAAGGGCAAGTCAGAGGTGAAAAGGCCAAGCCCCCATATTAGGGTGAGTCCATTGGGCTCATTTCTAGAGAACTTGACATTTAACAAACATTAACCTCATTGAAATGACTGCAAATGCCCATGTTGTCACTTTGGCTGTGGGTTCTTGCAGTTGTCTTTCTGGCCTAACCTCACTTGCTCACTGGCCTTCCAGTGTCCATGTTCCCCCTTTGTTAATTTGTTTACTGCTGTATCCCTAGCACATAGAATAGTGCTTGGCCAATAGTAGTCATTAAATATTTTTTAGATGAATGTATTAGGTGTTCTTGAATCATATTAGTTTCATACCATTACCCTATTTTGAGGACCTGTAGCAGTTCAAGCAATTCTCCTGCCTCAGCCTCCCAAGTAGCTGGGATTACAGGTGTGTACCACCATGCCTGGCTAATTTTGTATTTTTAGTAGAGATGGGGTTTCACCATGTTGGCCAGGCTGGTCTGGAACTCCTGAGCTCAAGTGATCTACCCACCTCAGCCTCCCAAAGTGCTGGGATTATAGGCGTGAGCCACTGCACCTGGACTTTTTTTTTTTTTTTTTTTGAGACAAAGTCTTGCTTTGTCGCCCGGGTTGGAGTGTGATGGTGCAATCTTAACCTCTGCCTCGCAGGTTTAAGCGATCCTCCCGCCTCAACATCCCAAGTAGTTGGGATTACAAGTGTGAGCCACCACACCTGGCTCATTTGTATTTTTAGTAGAGATAGGCTTCCACCATGTTGGCCAGGCTGGTCTTGAACTCCTGACCTCAAGTAAGCCACCCACTTTGGCCTCTCAAAGTACTGGGATTATAGGCATGAGCCATTGCGCCTGGCCAGCAGTTTCATGTTTTATATATGTAGAGAGATCAAACTCATATTGCTCTAGGATTCAAAGCGCCCCTTACATTGTTGGTTCTACCTTACTTCTCTGACTTTGTTCTGCTTCAGATTTTCTTTACTGTAGAGGTTAAGACTATAGGTTTTGGAGCCCAATTGCTTGAAGGCTCTGCTCCTTCTTAGCCTTTGGGGCTTAGTCAAGTTATTTATCCTCTAATACCTAGCTCAAAAGGTTGCGAGAATTAAATCAGTATAATACATATAAAGAATTTAGTAGAGTCTAAGATCTATTAGACAAAAATATTAGCTAATGTTATTGTCATCATCAGTGTGAGACTTTGTTCAAGTCGTTCTTTTGCTGGAATGCTGTTCTTTAAGGACTAGATTAAGAAACAAATACTACACAGTAATTTGAATTCAATTATTTTTTTTTATCAGGTACTGGTTCTTGCACCTACAAGAGAGTTGGCAAATCAAGTAAGCAAAGACTTCAGTGACATCACAAAAAAGCTGTCAGTGGCTTGTTTTTATGGTGGAACTCCCTATGGAGGTCAATGTGAGTACATTCAAAAAGTGAGGGAAGTATAATGCCACCCATTGTTGACTGCTCTGATTGGATTTCTTTTCACCTTGACATCTGGCTTCTCTACATAGGATAGTCATTTATGGGGATTTTTCTTTTGCCATTGTGTAAACGTGGTCAAGAACATGATCCTGCTTGATGATAGGCAAATCCTATATATGGTTCTTAGGACTTTTATCTATTTATATTTATCTAGGGGCTACAAAGGTAACTTATTATTGAACTCAAAAAGACAGTCCATTTGGGCTCTAGGAAATAGGAAGTCAGAATTCGAGGTTACTCTTGTCTGTCAGGACCTTGGGTCTGTCCCTCTTTCTGCATGGTTGCTTCTTTCTTGATGTAGGCAGGCTTTCTTTCCTTGGGGCTCAAGGGCCAAATGTTACAGTCTCTGCTCTTGTATTCCATTACTTCCCAGTTCAAGGCCTTGGAGCTTTATTATGAGAGCAGATGTATAAATTAGGAAGGGATTTAAGGAATTAAAAAAATCATAGTTTTGGCTGGGCACAGTGGCTCACGCCTGTAATCCCAGCACTTTTGGGAGGCTGAGGCGGGCGGATCACGAGGTCAGGAGATCGAGACCATCCTGGCTAACACGGTGAAACCCCGTCTCTACTAAAAATACAAAAAATTAGCCGGGCGTGGTGGCAGGCACCTGTAGTCTCAGCTACTCAGGAGGCTGAGGCAGGAGAGTGGCGTGAACCCGGGAGGCTACCACGCCTGGCTAATTTTTGTATTTTTAGTAGAGATGGGGTTTCACCATATTGGCCAGGCTGATCTCGAACTCCTGACCTCGTGATTTGCCAGCCTTAGCCTCCCAAAGTGCTGGGATTACAGGCGTGAGCCACCGTGCCCAGCCGGAAGTAATTTCTTTCCTAGTGCTATTGTCCTCCAGTAGTGCATATTTCTTTCTTTCTTTTTTATTTATTTATTTATTATTTTTTTGTGAGACAGTCTCACTCTGTGGCCCAGGCTGGAGTGCAGTGGCGTGCTCTTGGCTCACTGCAACCTCTGCTGCCCAGGTTCAAGCGATTCTCCTGCCTCAGCCTCCCGAGTAGCTGGGATTACAGGCGCCCGCCACTGCGCCTGGTTAATTTTTGTAGTTTTATAAAAATGGGGTTTCACCACGTTGGCCAGGCTGGTCTTGAACTCCTGATCTCATGATCCACCCACCTTGGCCTCCCAAAGTGCTGGGATTACAGGCGTGAGCCACCACGCCTGGCTGCATATTTCTTTTATGTCACTTTGTACACTAGACTGTCATTTCAAATATTTACTATAATTGGGTGCTTTAAATTTTGTTGATATTTTTCACTTCTCATGTTTTTCCCACTAGATTAGGAGTGCCATGAGTATCTTTATCATTATTACTTAGCATATTACTTTGTACTTGTAGGTATTTAACAAATATTTTAGAGTAACAATACAGTTAACTGTGGTACCCCAGACAGATGAAAGTACTTACTAAAAACCCAGCAAATCTTATCATTGTTTTTTATAGTTGAACGCATGAGGAATGGGATTGATATCCTGGTTGGAACACCAGGTCGTATCAAAGACCACATACAGAATGGCAAACTAGATCTCACCAAACTTAAGCATGTTGTCCTGGATGAAGTGGACCAGATGTTGGATATGGGATTTGCTGATCAAGTGGAAGAGATTTTAAGTGTGGCGTACAAGAAAGGTAATCCACAAATTCAAGAAGCTGATAAAAAATACCAAAGGAAGGGTGGTAACTAAATAATTGTCTTTATTTATTTTGAGGCAGAGTTTCACTGTCTCACTCTGTTGTCCAGCCTGGAGTGCAGTGGCATAGTCTCGGCTCACTGTAACCTCTGTCTCGGGGGTTCAAGTGACTCTCATGCCTCAGCCACCCTAGTAGCTGGGATTACAGGCACCCGCCACCACGCCTGGCTAATTTTCGTATTTTTAGTAGAGATGGGGTTTCGCCATATTGCCCAGGCTGGTCTCAAACTCCCAGCCCCAAGTGATCCGCCTGCCTCACCCTCCCAAAGTGCTGGGATTAGAGGCATGAGCCACTGCGCCTGGCCTGGTGACTAAGTAGTTTCCTAAGAGATGAATAAAGCCTTGGGAAATTGGAAGGGGGCTTATTTTATCTAGAAACTTGGATTAAAAAAAAAAGTCATTACTCTGGGATTAAAGCGGGTGAGGAAAAAAAAAGTCATGATTTATCATATTACCACAATGGGGAAAACTTGGGAAAGTAAAAGAAGAAAAATACCATGTTCTGTCATCTTGATGTGGTCTGCTTTTGGTGTATTCCTGATGTTTTGCATTTTATTGTGTATATGTGTTGATTATACTCTGACTATACATATAAAAATTCAGCAAAAATACTGTATAAAGTGGTTGGCCATGACTTAATTCTACCATTTGCCTATTTTGATTTTTATTCAATATAAATAATTCTGTTTATATTTATTCAATATAAATAATTCTGTTTAGCCACTTTTATACAGATAGCTTCTCACCTCAATATCTGGAATTGTTTTTTTTTTTTTTTTTTGAGACAGGGTCTAAATCTGTCACCCAGGCTGGAGTGCAGTGGTGGGATCTTGGCTCATTGCAACCTCCACCTTCCAGGTTCAAGCGATCCTCCGAGTAGCTGGGACTATAGACGTGCACCACCATGCCCAGCTAATTTTTCTGTTTTTTGTAGAGCTGGGTTTCACCATGCTGTCCATGCTGGTCTTGAACTCTTGGACTCAAGTGATCCTCCCTCCCACTTTGGCCTCCCAGAGTACTGGGATTACAGATGTGCTCTACCGTGGCCGCCCTTTTTTTATTTTTAAGATAGGCCCTCACCCTGTCACTCAGGCTGTAGTACAGTGGCACCATCATAGCTCACTGCATCCCTAAACTCCTGGGCCTCAGCTTCCTGAGTAGCTTAGGGCTACAGGCGTGCGCCACCATGCCTGGCGAATGTTTTTATTATTCATAGAGACAGGGTCTCACTGTGTTGCCCAGGCTTGTCTTGATTCCTGGCCTCAAGTGATCCTCCTACCTCCACCTCTGAAAGCATTGGAATTACAGTCATGAGCCACTGTGCCTGGCCTGGAATTGGTTCTTTAGGATAGATTTCCAGAAGTGGAATTACTGAGCTTAAAAGTGTAAATAATTCATGCTCCTCAATATACACTGTCAAATTCTCTCCAGAAGGATTCTACCACACTTCTATTTGGAATGTTTGAGAATGTGATGGCACTCTTAAGTAGAATTGAACAAACAAAAATAGTAGCTGGACTCAATGATTGGACAAGAATTCTAAATTCATAAAATATTGAGAATAGAAATCTTAGAATAGATTTCGTTTGTAATTCAAAAGCCTAATGGTCAGAAAGCAAAACAACTTTAAAGTACTTTCACTATTTTAAGGATCTTTTAGATAAATTACCTAGCGGTATTTCTTTGCCCATTGGGGAACCTCTGTCTTCCAGTTTTGTGTCCTCAGTGCCTGACTTGGCCTCAGGTGGTTGCTGGTGAACGTTGATGGACTGTAGAAGTATTAGGTTAGGTGGAATACTATGTAGGCTTGTTTGGATTATTCATACTGACTTTTTTTCCCCCTCCTCAAAGATTCTGAAGACAATCCCCAAACATTGCTTTTTTCTGCAACTTGCCCTCATTGGGTATTTAATGTTGCCAAGAAATACATGAAATCTACATATGAACAGGTGGACCTGATTGGTAAAAAGACTCAGAAAACGGCAATAACTGTGGAGGTAAATTATTTACTTAGTTGCCAGAATATAAAATTGTATATTATTTTTTTCTTGTCTGTTAGTATTAAGACTGGCAAATATTCTTTTTCCAGATAAATACTAAATCCGTGTGAAAAGCCAAGGAAAGATATTTCTATTTGAGCTGTATATGATATCTGTGTTTTTATTTTTATTTTTATTTTTTGCGATGGAGTCTCGCTCTGTCACCAGGCTGGAGTGCAGTGGCGCAATCTCCGCTCACTGCAACCTCAACCTCCCGGGTTCAAGCGATTCTCCTGCCTCAGCCTCCTGAGTGGCTGGGACTACAGGCATGCACCACCACGCCCAGCTAATTTTTGTATTTTTAGTAGAGACAGGGTTTCACCATGTTGGTCAGGATAGTCTCAATCTCTTGACCTCGTGATCTGCCCACCTCGGCCTCCCAAAGTGCTGGGATTACAGGTGTGAGCCACCACGCCCGGCCTGATAGCTGTGTTTTTAAAATTTCATCATCGATGGCCTCATTTCATTTCAGAATGATTTGGAACTTAAATCTATCTGAATTATGTAAACATAAATCACACTTAAAATTTAAACATTAGAGGGCAGCAGAGAAATCTAGTGCTTTGTGTTTAAGCTTAAAAGTGTTAAAGTTTAAAATTTCACCTTCGATTCTGATACCTAGATGGATTAATTTCACTGAGGAACAGACCTGTATAAATTAATCTACTACAGATTGGGTTTTTAAGTAGATGAAAGGGCAAAACATACAGAAATTTGTTGGTTATTTGGTTTCCTGTAGAAAGCTAGGGAATGGCATTTCCTGCATTTTCCTGGTTGTCAGAAAATAAAGAAGTTAGATGCTCTTTAGAGAAAGGGGAGAGGCATGGGGAGATGGGCAGATCATGTTGCTTTCTGCTTTACTGGCTTATTTAGGTTTTTTTCTCTCAGTAGTGGCTGCAGACAGCTCTTATTAGGCTTGAGTAGTTGTTTCCAGGAGCAAGACATTAGAACATTAGTGTTGTGCTCACTCATCATTGTGTTGTGATTTTAGTTTCCAGCAAAGCTTTACTAAGTAGATGTTTTTTTTCTTCTTATATAAGCATCTGGCTATTAAGTGCCACTGGACTCAGAGGGCAGCAGTTATTGGGGATGTCATCCGAGTATATAGTGGTCATCAAGGACGCACTATCATCTTTTGTGAAACCAAGAAAGAAGCCCAGGAGCTGTCCCAGAATTCAGCTATAAAGCAGGTTGGTCCTTCCTCTTATGCCAGCAAAGCTGGGGATATCAACAAATCTTCACCTTGGGCATATCTGCTCTTGGTCTGATTTTCATTCATTCAGTGAATACCAGTTTAGTTTAGTTTAGTTTAGAAATGAGAGGAAGCTACTTTTTTTTTTTTTTTTAATTGAGGCAGAGTCTCACTCTGTTACCCAGGCTGGAGTGCAGTGGTGTAATCTGGGCTCTCTGCCTCCTAAGTTCAAGTGATTCTCCCACCTCAGCCCCCCAAGTAGCTGGGATTACAGGTGGGCACCACCACGCCTGGTTAATTTTTTTTTTTCGAGACGGAGTCTCGCTTCTTCGCCCAGGCTGGACTGCTATGGTGTGATCTTGGCTCACTGAAACCTCCGCTTCTTGGGTTCAAGCAATTCTCCTGCCTCAGCCTCCCGAGTAGCTGGGATTACAGGCATGTGCCAGCACGCCCAGCTAATTTTTGTATTTTTAGTGCAGATGGGGTTTTACCATGTTGGCCAGGTTGGTCTCGAACTCCTGACCTCAAGTGATCAAGTGATCCACCTGCCTCGGCTGCTCAGAATGCTGGGATTATAGGCATGAGCCATTGCGCCCGGCCTACCTTCTTTTTTTTTGGAGACAGGGTCTCACTCCCTTTGCCCAGGCTGAAGTGAAGTGCATTGGTGTGATCTCGGATCACTGTAGCCTTAACCTCCAGGTAGCAGGCACCACCATACCTGGCTTTTTTTTCTGGATGGTGTTTTATTATTGATATAATTCATGTGCCACATATTACCATTTTAAAATGTACATTTCAGTGGCTTTTAGCATAATCATGAGGTTGTGCCACAGTCACTACTACCTAATTGGGAAGACTCTTTTTTAATCTTCAGCTTTTAGGTTCAGGGGTACATGTGAGGATGTGCAGGTTTGTTACATAGCTAAATGTATGCCAAGGTGGTTTGCTGCACAGATCATCCCATAACCTAGGTATTAAGCCCAGCATTTATTAGCTATTCTACCTGATGCTCTCCTACCCACCCTCCACTAATTTTATTTTATTTTTTTAATTTTTTTTTTTATTTTTAGTAGAGACCGAGTCTTGCCATATTGCCTGTGCTGGTCTCAAACCTCAGGCTCAAGCAATCTGCCTGTCTGGGCCTCCCAAGTGCATGAGCTACTGCACCTGGCCTCACTTCTTTCTAATGATCAGAGTGTGCATGTCATGGCATCTCATCGCACAAATGAGGAAAGGGTGGCTCAGACCTAAGGTTACACTGATAAAATAGGTTTGATCACTCTTGTCTCATATCCTCAACTTCAATAAGTAAAGTTGGATACAGTTGGAATTGATAACTGTGGGTTTGGAAATAATATTGAGGCTTATCCATTCAAGACACATTTTCCCCTTTGTAATGTTTTCAACAGGCATATCACCAAAATATGAATGTCTTTTACAGGCGTAACTGATGAAGAGAAAAAGTACTTGTATTGTTGGAGCTGGTGTTCTTACATCCATTTATTTATTGGCAGGATGCTCAGTCCTTGCATGGAGACATTCCACAGAAGCAAAGGGAAATCACCCTGAAAGGTTTTAGAAATGGTAGTTTTGGAGTTTTGGTGGCAACCAATGTGGCTGCACGTGGGTTAGACATCCCTGAGGTTGATTTGGTTATACAAAGCTCTCCACCAAAGGTATGTGCTTTATGCTTAGATTTTATTTTGTTTTGTTTCTTTTGGGTATTAAAACAAATTGGAAATTGTATTATTTACTTTCATATCATTAGTATATAGCTATCTTTTGAGTGCTGGGATGCTAAGGGTGATTTTGAGAATGAACCTGTTATGAGACACCCCCCTCAGAACTGACACTTGAGTAGAAGTGCAATCAGCAGACAGAGGTTCAAAAGGTGACTTTGGGATATAGTGTGATTTTTGAGCCAAACCTTGAGATGGGTGGAGGGACTTAGATGGGATAGGGGTAAGTAAGATAGATAAATGCATGAGCCTAGAGGACAGGGGAGAGAAAGAGCCTGTAATTAACCTCTGTGGTTAGAGATGCTTAGCTTTGTGAGTTATAGGAACCTCTCAAGGAGGACCCTGAAGCATAGTTTACTTGATGTGGATAGTTCTTCACGTAAATAAAGGTTGTTCTAAAGGTATTCCAATCACTTCCAACATGAGGACCACAAAATCTCACCCAAATTGGCAAATCCCCCACGGTTAAAGGCTGCTTACAACAATGGGGAAAAATAACTGAAGACTATGAATTCACCAATTCTTAAAAAGGAAGTCTCATGAGTGTGTGGTATAAACATTGTTTCACGAGCCTTTAGACTTTTTGATATGGTAGCCACTAGCTGTGTTGAGCACTTGAAATGTAGGTGATCTGAATTGATCTGTGTACTGCAAGTGTAAAATACATAGTGCATAACTTTTTATTATGTGGTCTGGAGTTTGAAGACTTACAGAAAAAATACAAAATATTGCATTGGTACCCTGGTTTGTGTAGATAGTATATTGAAATGATAAGACTTGGATATATTGACAGGCATGGTGGCTCGTGCCTGTAATCCCAGCACCTTGGGAGGCTGAGGCAAGCGGATCACTTAAGGTCAGGAGTTCGAGACCAGCCTGGCCAACATGGCGAAACTCTGTGAAACCCTGTCTATACTAAAAATACAAAAATTAGCCAGGCCTGGTGTCAGATGCCTGTTGTCCCAGCTACTTGGGAGGCTGAGACAGCAAAATCACTTGAACCCAGGAGGCGGAGGTTGCAGTAAGCTGAGATCATGCCACTGCACTCCAGCCTGAGTGACAGAGCGAGACTCTGTCTCAAAAGAAAAAAAAAGACTTGATATATTGAGTTAAAATACATTAAGCTTCTTGAAGAAATCTTTTCAGTGTGTCTACTGGAAGACTGAAAATTGGAATTACATATATGCCTGTAATGGACAAGCACTATTAAGACAATGCTCTTTGTAAGTTTGCCTGCAGGACAGGGACCACCGTTCTAGAAGCTTTAAAAATTGCCAGAGGTCTTTAAATTGAAGTGCTAAGGGACCTTCTTCCTCATGTCCCCAGGCTTATAACCACAATTGCTAGTGTTCACTCACCTGCGTAGGCTACTCAGGTGTTTGTCTCTCTTTTTTGTTTTAGTGTTACTCATGTATTTTACTTCAATAGGATGTAGAGTCCTACATTCATCGATCCGGGCGGACAGGCAGAGCTGGAAGGACGGGGGTGTGCATCTGCTTTTATCAGCACAAGGAAGAATATCAATTAGTACAAGTGGAGCAAAAAGCGGTAAAACTATTCTTACCTTTCATTAAGCAAATGTTGAGTTCTAAAGTCAGTCTTTGGTTTCTTCAATTTTTATCCACTTTAAAATATTTTTATTTCTAGTGTGTGGCAATGACTGAAAGCTTATTGTTAGGTACATATGTTGTCCTGTGATAAAAGGCCCATTCTGAAGTTACTTTGCATTTGAAAACAGTGATTTTGTTTTCATATGTTTGAAAGGCAGTTTTCAGACAATGATAATATGAACCAGAGATAATTAAGATTGAGGGGCTGTAGGAATTGCTTGAAAATCAAATGAATGAGGGTATGTCAAAAGGATAAAAGGGAGAAGAGACTAATTTTTCCTCCAGGAGAATTGGAATAGTGTATGTAGATTCTTGCCCCTTGGCAGGAGCTTAACTCGTCTGCTTCCTCTTGAGTGGACTGCATTTAGGGACTTGCTTTCAAAGAATACGGTAAGGTGGGGAGTGAGGACTTTACCGTGGAGAGATGAACAAACACTACCTAGGCCAGCTGATCGTGGGTCATGTCATCAGTGATAGGCACATAGGCATGTGCCCCTGATAAGAGGTGGTGAGGTGAGCATTCATGTCGGGTATTCCTCCCCCAAATATATAACCCTGAGCATGAGGAAAACACCAGACAACCTCAAACTGAGGGACATTCTACAAAACTGTTGACCAGCACTCCTTAAAATTGTCAAAGTCATGAAAAACAAGGAAAGAAGGAAAGACAGACATGGAATAAAGTCTGGGGTTCGATTAATAGTTTAGCAATGTTGGTTTCTTAGTTGAAACAAATATACCTTAACAGTGTAAGATGTTAACAATAGCAGAAACCTGGAGCTCTCTGTACTGTCTTTGTAGCTTTTCTGTAAGTCTAAAATTAAAAGTTCATTTTTTAATGTAATAAATACATTTGGCCTATATTAAAAAATTAGGGGACTGCTTATCTTATTGGAAACAATTGATGGCCATTGTACATTAAACTGTGGTTCATTTTCCTGTAGGGAATTAAGTTCAAACGAATAGGTGTTCCTTCTGCAACAGAAATAATAAAAGCTTCCAGCAAAGATGCCATCAGGTATGTTCCCTACCACTGCTATGGTCTGTTTCAGTGTTTGTTCAAATATTGCATGTCTTTGTATAGTAATAAGATTTGACTTTAAAAAAAATTTTTTTTTAAATTTTTGAGACAGGGTCTCACTATGTTTCCCAAGTAGCTGGGACTACAGGCATGTGCCACCACACCCAGCTTTTTTTTAAAACTTCAGAATGGAAATAGGTTTTTTCTGATCCTAAAAGTAACACATGCTTCTTGTATAAAAACTCTTGACATTATTCATCATCACATCTAATGGTAGTATGACATTTTATTATGTCTGTTTTGTGGCTTATATAAGCAGCCCAGATGATGCACATTTTAAAATTATTTATACTTTTTGTATATTATAAGTAACACCATGGTGAACTTCTCGTTTTATTATTTCCTTAGGATAAAATGGTGGGGTAGGTGATAAATTAGAATTACATACAGTCAAAGGAATGGATTTATTACTATAGCAATATGATTATTATACACTGCATCAAAATAAATGTGTTACACATGTGAAAGATTTGGAAAGTTATTCATTTATCTTGAGATGTCTTAGAAATGAAATCTGTCCATTTCTAGTATCCTTTCTCCTAACACACTCTCAAACAACAGGCTTTTGGATTCCGTGCCTCCCACTGCCATTAGTCACTTCAAGCAATCAGCTGAGAAGCTGATAGAGGAGAAAGGAGCTGTGGAAGCTCTGGCAGCAGCACTGGCCCATATTTCAGGTGCCACGTCCGTAGACCAGCGCTCCTTGATCAACTCAAATGTGGTAAGGTTCTGCAGCACATTCCTGACACTTCATAATTTGGGGTATGAGCAGGATGTGAAAGGGTTTCATTTAAGCTTCCCAGTTGTTTTCATTTTCTCATGAAAGTAATAAAGTATTAATTGTATTTTACAATTTCTGGCCGGACACAGTGGCTCATGCCTGTAATCCCAGCCCTTTGGGAGGCACAGGCGGGAGGATGGCTGGAGCCTACAAGTTTGAGGTCAGCTTGGGCAACCTAGTGATACTCTGTCTCTACAAAATATAAAAAAAAATAAAAAATTAGCTGGGCCTGGTGACATGCTGTGGTCCCAGCTACCTGGGAGGCTGGGATGGGAGGAGGGAGGATCACCTGAGCCCAGGATGTTGAGGCTGCAGAGATCCATGATGGTGCCACTGCACTCCAGCCTGGGTGACAGAGTGAGACTCTGTCTCAGAAAAGAAAAGAACCAATAATTCCCATGTTTAAACACACACACATACACATTCAAATCCATATAGGCCGAAAATATGAGTGGTCCTGACTGGCTGTGTGGAGGGAGGAATGGCAGTAGCTAGTAATGGACGCAGGATTCTTTTGGGTGGATTATGCCATGTTCTGAAATTTTAGATAGTGCTGAATGGTTGCAGATCTTACAAATGTACTAAAACAAACAAAAAAAAACACTGGATTGTATACTTTCAAATGGTGAATTTTGTGGTATGTGATTTTTAATTGTTTTAATCCTAAAGTAGCCCAAACATATACATACATAAATGCATATAATACATTTAGCCAGCATACCTAGGAACTTTAGAAGGTGTATGCTTTTCTTTTCCTGTAAATTCAAATTTTTATTGAGATAATTGTAGATTTACATGTAGCTGTAAGAAATAATACAGAGAGATCCTTTGTATACTCTGCCCAGCTTCCCTAAATGGCAATATTTTGGAAAACTATAATACCACACCAAGATATTGACATTGGTACAATCAACCAGTCTTACTCAGAGTTCCCCAAGTAAAACCAGGGACTGTTTCTACTAATTGTTTGTGTGAGGTATACGTTTTTAGGAATAACTTTTCAAGAAATATTTTAGAATCACAAAAGCAGGTATTTATCAATTAGGTTTATTTTCAGCACTTTAATTTTATTCTCCTTTCTTGTGTAAGGGTTTTGTGACCATGATCTTGCAGTGCTCAATTGAAATGCCAAATATTAGTTATGCTTGGAAAGAACTTAAAGAGCAGCTGGGCGAGGAGATTGATTCTAAAGTGAAGGGAATGGTTTTTCTCAAAGGAAAGCTGGTAAGGCTGGGGTCTCTGTTGTAACCTTGATGGGGCTTTATGTGGGCAGGAAAACAGTGTGGTGTGGGTTCTTCCTGTTCTGTGGGGATGCTGCATCTCTTCACTCTCTCATCTTCCCTGGGTAATCTCATCTGTGATCCTCAGATGCCACTCTGCCACTGACAACTGCTGTACCTCTATCTCCAGCCTGAACCGTTCTCACAATGCCAGACTTGATCCAGCTGCTTCCCTGACATCTCCACCTAAACAGTTATTTAAAGTAACTTTTTCAGAATCTTTTTTTTTTTCTTAGCAATCCTATTTTAGCACTGGACTTATTCAGAATCTTGAATTCAAACGAAAAATGAAAAATTTTGCCTCCCAAACCTGGTGTTCTTTCTTCTGAGGCCTTCTCTTGGTTTATGCCATAGACTATCACAAGGATTCTCAAACATTTTGGTTTCACAATCCCTTTAGCAAATGTTAGGGACCCCCAAAAGCTTTTGTTTATATGGGTTATATCTATTGATACTTACTGTATTAGAAATTAAAACTGGAACCCTAAAACACAATATCATGTTCCATTAGCCATCAGAGCAATGATTTTATCACATCATATAGTGTCTAGGAGACTCTACTGTACCTTGAGGGAATGAGTGTGGAAAGGGCAGCATTATTATGAAAATAATTTTGACTTGGCGAAACCCCTAAAAGATCTCAGGTTTCCAGGTTTCCACTGGCCTAGTGAACCAGTCAGGTTTATCTTCAACTTATTGCATGTCTAGCCATGTTGTTTATCTCCTTAAGCAACTCCACAAAACTTGTGGGATAAAGTCTCAACCCTTTCATAGGAGGATAAGATCCTTCATGTCCTGGCCTTTGCTAGCCTTACAGCTTAATTTCTACCTCATTGCTACCAACACCATTTAATCCAGCAGTGCCCAGTACACCATGTTTTATCTCATCCTCAGTGCATGCTGAACCTACTATTTATAGTAATCTTTCGGCCAGGCGCGGTGGCTCATGTCTGTAATCTCAGCACTTTGGGAGGCTGAGGTGGACGGATCACCTGAGGTCGGGAGTTTGAGACCAGCCTAACCAACATGGAGAAAAGCTGTATCTACTAAAAAATACAAAATAAGCCGAGGATGATGGCGCATGCCTGTAATCCCAGCTACTCAGGAGGCTGAGGCAGGAGAATCACTTGAACCCGGGCGGCAGAGGTTGCGGTGAGCCAAGATCACGCCATTGCACTCCAGCTTGGGCAACAAGAGTGAAACTCCGTCTCGAAAAAAAAATTTTATATATATATATAAATCTTTTCCTCCAAAGTAGCTTTTATGACTTTGCTTAGCCTTAAATCTTACCAGGCAATGTTAGGGGCATCTTTATCTGCATTTCAGAGTCTTTAGGACACATGTTGATGCAGGTAAACTTTTACCTTGCTGTGTTTGCTAATGGAGAGCCTCAAGAACACTCAAAGGCAAAAACTGTTTTCTAATTGCCTCTATACCCAGTGAATGCCTGGGATTATACTCTACTTTGTAAATATGTAAGCGAAGATTCCCATGAATGGCAAAATCCACCAGTAGGTGATGATACCTATGTTATGATTGGGTAAATTTTGGGGTGAAAGGGGTGTTCCTTATAAAATATTGCAGTTGAAGACAGCAGGGGGAGGAGTGCCTGTATTAATTAATACATAGTTTGACTATATTTTTAGATGATTTCCTTGATTGGAGAGGATGGCACTTAATATTAAAGATGGTGTCCTGGCTAGGTGCCATGGCTTACACCTGTAATCTCAGTATTTTGGGAAGCTGAGCTGGGAAGATAATTCTTGAGACCAGCCTGGGCAATGTAGTGAGACCCTGTCTGTACCAAAAAAAAAAAAAAAAAAAGCCAGATGTAGTGGCATGCACCTGTAGGAATTCAAAGTTACAGTGAGTTGTTAATTGTACCACTACACTCCAGCCTAGGCAGTAGAGCAAGACCCTATCTTAAGAGGGAAAAAAAAAAAAAGATGGTGTCCCGTATTATTTTTTTCATACTCTTACAGAAGACTGAATTAAGAAAAACCAGAAAATCAACAATAGAAGATCACTTGTTTTTCTGCTTTTAATTAGGTCATTCTGAATAGCTGGCATTGCTTTTCTGATGGAAGGCAGTATATAGTTTAGACTATAGGTTTTAGAGCCATACAGACTAGATTTTAAATACTTGCTCCATTTAATAGCTGTGGGGCCTTAGACAAGTCAGCTAACCTTTGCAAGCCTGTTTGCTCAGCAATAAAATGTAGCTAATAGCCACTAGGGGGTTAGCACAGTGTAATAGCTAAGACTGTCTATAGTTAGAAAGTTCTAAATTGTTTGGGGTTCTTTTTTTCAATATTCCTTGTCTTTCTGCAGTGTACTTTTGGCAGCTATAATGTATTAGCTTTGGTCTAAAGTTCATCTAAAATTATACCTGGTGGTTTTTTTGCTTTATGTTTTTTGTTTTCTTTTTTTTAAAGAATACGTGGTCTTTTAAAGGGAGTATTTTTAATGTGCGTTGGTTGGATTAACTTCCATTTGCTTTGATTTCTAGGGTGTTTGCTTTGATGTACCTACCGCATCAGTAACAGAAATACAGGTATTCTTTTCCCTTAGATTTTAAAGTTAACGTACCTAAATTGTAGAATGTTAATTACGAAAATAGAGAATAATAGATTGGGAAACAATAGTTCTGGTTCCTTTAGTAAGAGATAATTGATAATTAAATTTTGGAATATTGCCCCCTAACTTTTTAATTCTGATATTTTTGTAGTTGAACCCACCTGGTTTCTATATTTCCTTTATACAAAGTTGTGAACGATATCCAGCTCTCCCCACCTTTTAACACTTACATATGTCATACAGATTTTCTGTGCGTGTGTGTGTGTGCATGCATGTGTGTGTGCGTTTTCAGACAGTCTCGCTCTGTCACCCAGGCTGGAGTGCAGTGGTGCAATCTCGGTTCACTGCAACCTCCGCCTCCTGGGTTCAAGCGATTCTCTTGCCTCAGCTTCCCAAGTAGCTGGGATTATAGGCCCACCACCACCTCTGGCTAATTTTTTGTATTTTTAGTAGAGGGGGTTTTGCCATGTTGGCCAGGCTGGTCTCGAACTCCTGACTGCGGGTGATCCACCCACCTCCCAAAGTGCTGGAATTACAGGCATGAGCCACCACGTCCAGCCTACAGGTTTTCATAGACATTTAAAATTGTTACATCTTTATTCAGTACTGTGAGAAATGTGTGCTTAATATATTTGTTTTATCACTTTTGGCTGTAGATACCCTGTAGCAATTGAGTTGAATAAATTGTTTAATAACTTAATAAATGAAGTAGTGATGCAGGCTATTTCTCATAATGAAACTATATTTTCCCACACTTCATTGACACTGGCTTTTGGACCATGATGGTTGGCCAGTGTTATTTTTGACCAGTGACTTCTTAAGCACTTATGTTATCACCTTTTCTTTGAAGAAATGGCAAATGTTTTGCTTTTCTCATGCTTTTTAAAAATCGAATACTAATTAAAGCACATGAAAACAAAACATTCTCTCAACAGGAGAAATGGCATGATTCACGACGCTGGCAGCTCTCTGTGGCCACAGAGCAACCAGAGCTGGAAGGACCACGGGAAGGATATGGAGGCTTCAGGGGACAGCGGGAAGGCAGTCGAGGCTTCAGGGGACAGCGGGACGGAAACAGAAGATTCAGAGGACAGCGGGAAGGCAGTAGAGGCCCGAGAGGACAGCGATCAGGAGGTGGCAACAAAAGTAACAGATCCCAAAACAAAGGCCAGAAGCGGAGTTTCAGTAAAGCATTTGGTCAATAATTAGAAATAGAAGATTTATATAGCAAAAAGAGAATGATGTTTGGCAATATAGAACTGAACATTATTTTTCATACAAAGTTAAAAGCACATTGTGCCTCCTTTTGACCACTTGCCGAGTCCCTGTCTCTTTCAGACACAGACAAGCTTCATCTAAATTATTTCATCTGATCATTATCATTTATAACTTTATTGCTACTTCATCAGTTTTTCCTTTTGAAAGGTGTATGAATTCATTACATTTTTATTCTAATGCATTATCTGTAGATTAAAAGATAAAATCAAGCGTGTATCTGCCTATACTTTGTGAGTTCACCTGTCTTTATACTCAAAAGTGTCCCTTAATAGTGTCCTTCCCTGAAGTAAATACCTAAGGGAGTGTAACAGTCTCTGGAGGACCACTTTGAGCCTTTGGAAATTAAGGTTTCCTCAGCCACCTGCCAAACAGTTTCTCATGTGGTCCTATTGTCTACTGAGACTTAATACTGAGCAATGTTTTGAAACAAGATTTCAAACTAATCTGGGTTATAATACAGTTTATACCAGTGTATGCTCTAGACTTGGAAGATGTAGTATGTTTGATATAGATTACCTATACTTATGTTCGTTTTGATGGATTTTTAGCTTCTCATTATAAGGTGATTCATGCTTTAGTGAATTCTTCATAGTATATATAAAAGTACATTTTAATAGAAAGCCAGGGTCTTTAAGGAATTTCAAATGTATAAGGTGGCTCCATAGCTTTATTTCTAAGTAGGCTGGATAAATGGTGCTTAAATAATAATGTACTCCACTTCTTCCTATTGGAAGATTAACATTATTTACCAAGAAGGACTTAAGGGAGTAGGGGACACAAGAGTATGTAAAAAAAAAAGAAAAAAAGAACCAAACCACCGGAAAAAATCAAATGCAAAAAGGTAACAAATTCATAACTGGAGAGCAAAGAGAAGAACAAGTATGATTTCCATGATAAAGCATTGTTTTAATGGTGAAAACTTCACAGATCACTAATGTTTCTAGAGGTTAACTTCAAGTGGGCAAGCTGGGGTTTTTAGGTAGTCAGTGGCCTAGTTCCTAAAGCCACAGTATAGGATCTGTTTGTTAAACTGAATCTCTGTTGAAAGTTTGTTTCAGCTGCTTGGAGGCTTCCTTTTAAGACAAACTGTATGTGATTAAGTTGTTTTGAGGGAACTGAAGAACCTGATGTAGCCCTGGGCTAGATAACTGCCTGATTTCTCAGATATTATTTCTCTGGGAAACATTCTGCATAGCACAGGAGCTTAAGAGTGGCATTATCTTCTTGCCTTAATTTCCAGAGATTATTTCTGTACTGAGAATCCTGGAACTACTGTGCTAGGAAATTTAAAGCCGCATGGTCTGTCTTGTTTTCATTTAGTTATTGTGAACACCTAGAATCTTTCTAGGTCCTGATTTCTCTTGCTTAATCCAGTCTTTAACTGCCCCTTATTTGATCACCATGTACTAGGAGCTCTGATGGCCAGCTCAGCTCCTAATCCTTGAGGCAACATCCTTTTTGTATTTGAACTTCAGTTCTGTCCTTGAATCCTGACTAGATATTTCTTGCCCTCTGGTCTCAGAATTCTCTTGGTTTTTATTCCTTGATCCACTTGCCAGTTTTATCACTTTACCCTTTTTCCTCATGGCTTCACATCAAGCCATGGGTATTAGTTGACAGTGTAATTTATTAGATTCTGGTTTTGCCCAAATACTAGGCATGCTTTAATAACAACTGAACCATTTCGTTATTTGGATAGGCATGGGTACCTTATCAAGCAGATTAAAAGGATATGGTACCCGTCCTTTAGAAAAGAACAGCTAAAACCTTGTTGTGGATTATGGATTTAGCCTAAAGAAAAATAATCTGGCATAAATTAAGAGTAAGAGGGAAGATTAATAGAAATTTCACTTCACATAACTTAAAACATGGCTATTTCAATAAATGAAACTAAAGTTTCTCCTGGATCCCAGAATTCAACCTGTATTTATAAATGTAGAATGTATTTAGCTACTTTTTGGTTTAAATGAACTTCTTGGGTTAGCTTGGTAAATGTTGTAATTTTTACTATTTTCTACAAAGAAAATATTTTCTAATTTAAGTTGGAGCTATCTGTGCAGCAGTTTCTCTACAGTTGTACATAAATGTTTTTACTATGAAATGAGCTAATGTATAAAATACTGCTCTATACCATAATAAAGATAGTAATACTTCATTTTGGTGGCTTTTGTTTTCTAAAATGAAAATAGCTTGAAATATTTATTATAAAAATAATAAAAGCTAGATATAAAAATCTAAAGATAAAAGAAACCAGTCACCCTTATCTAATATTTTAGTGAGCAGTCTTCCACATATTCATTTATAAAATTGGAATCATTTGATTTTGTGTATTGCTTTTCCCCCCCAACATGTTGTGCACAATTTTGTACAGGCTTACAAGGACATTTTTGATGACATGTTATCTTGTATGGATATGCCACTACACATTTAACCAGTACTTGATGTCCATGTTGGTTATTTCTAATTTTTCACCATTATAAACAACCCTAAAGTTAATATCCTCATTTATGTGTTTGCATACTTGTCTGTCACCTTAGGATACGTTTTCTAAAGGTAGATCTACAGCTTTGAACTCCTAGGCTCATGTGATCCTCCCTTTCAGCCTCCCAAGTAGCTGAGACTACAGGGGGTACCACCAAACCTGGCTAATATTTAAATTTTTTATAGAGATGGAGTCTCATTCTGTTGACCAAGCTGGTCGTGAACCCCTGGCCTCAAGCAATCGTCCTGCCTTGGCTTCCCAAAGTGCTGGGATTATAGGTGTGAGCCACCATGCCCACCCTCTTCTAATTATCTGTCATGAGATGGATCTCCAGTCATTGCACTGAGGTTTATGTATTTAATATATTTAGTGTTTTCCCTATACTGGGGCATGAATTTTTGTCTTTCTTTGAGACAGGATCTCTATCTGTTACCCAGGATGGAGTGCAGTGGCATGATCATAGCTCACTGCAGCCTTGAACTCCTGGGCTCCAATGACCCTCTTACTTCAGTCTCCCACTTAGCTAAGACTATAGGCATGTGCCACCACACCTGGCCAATATTTCTTTAAAAATGTTTTTTGTAGAAAAATTAGCCGGGCGTGGTGGCAGGTGCCTGTAGTCCCAGCTACTTGGGAGGCTGAGGCAGGAGAATGGCGTGAACTCAGGAGGCGGAGCTTGCAGTGAGCCGAGATTGTGCCACTGCACTCCAGCCTGGGTGACAGAGCAAGACTGTCTCAAAAAAAAATGTTTTTTGTAGAGCCAGGGATCTCACTGTATCGTCCAGGCTGGTGAATTTTTGTCCATTTTTTACTGCTGAATTCCCAGCACCTACAACAGTGCTGGAAAATAATAGATACTAAATACTGAACAAGTAAACAAATCTTTTTTTTTTTTTTTTTTTTGAGACAGGGTCTCACTCTGCTACCCAGGCTGGAGTACAGTGGCTCAATCACAGCTCGCCGCAGCCTCCAACTGCCAGGTTCAGGTGATCTCCCATGTCAGCCTCCTGAGTAGCTGGGACTACAGGCATCCACCACCATGCCTGGCTAATTTTTGTATCTATTTATTTATTTATTTGTAGATACGGGGTTTCGCCATGTTGCACGAGCTGGTCTTGAACCCCTGGGCTCAATCGATCCCGCGACCTCGGCCTCCCAAAGTGCTAGGATTACAGGTGTGAGCCACTGTGCCCGGCCCAAATCATTTTAAATGTACTGGGAGATGCGCTGATAAGAGGCCAAACTGGCAGCAGGACTGCCTGTTAGAAGTAATCAGATGATGGCGGCCTAAACTAATGGAGCTAAAAAGATGTACACAGAGCTCTTTAGGAGGTGGACTAAGCAGTACTATTTGGTTTTAGGTTTAATGACAGAAGAGGCCTGGTGCAGTGGCTCATGCCTGTAATCACAGTACTTTGGGAAGCCAAGGTGGGCAGATTATTTCAGGTCAGGAGTTCGAGACCAGTATGGCCAACATGGTGAACCCCCCCCCCACCCCGTCTCTACCAAAAACACAAAAATTAGCTAGGTGTGGTGGTGCACACCCGTAATCCCAACTACTCAGGAGGTTGAGGTTGCACTGAGCTGAGACCACGCCAATGCACTCCAGCCTGGGCAACAAAGCAAGACTGTCTCAAAAAAAAAAAAAGTGCAGGAAATCGGCCTGGTGGATGGTGGTGCCATTCACTGACGTGTAGAACTGCAAATGTGGCAAATTTGGTATGGGAAGGAAGGGGCATGTGAAGAGGAAGATCATACATTTAGACTTGAACATACTGATACGCAGCAGCTATTGAAACATTCAGGTGTGATTGTTCTAGCTGGATGTTGGATATTCCAGTCTGGAGCTCTGGAGAGCCATCTGGCCTGGAGACAAAGTGGGAGTAAGCAGCATGTGTAATGATAGACCTGGAAGTGGATGAGATCTCCCAGGGATAAGGTTTAGGAAAGAATTTTTAGGAGCATTAACACTTAAAGGATGGAAGTTTAATTTTATTTATTCTTCAGAATAATTCTGTCGAGGTAAGTAGTAGTATCATTCAGATTTTACTATGGGAAACCTGAAGCTTAAAAAAGTTAACTTGTCAGTAAGAAAGCTGGTCGATCTGAGGTTCAAGCCATATGTCTATGAGCTCCCAAAATCAATGCTCCTTTGTATGTCTCAAAGCACTGTACACAGCTGGTGCTTAATAGTTAAAATCTATCACCCTTCCCCATTTGACTTGATAACTTAGGAAGGTAAAAGGCATGAGGTGGCTTTCACAGCTGTGGGACTTAGCTCTTGTTACCTTGGGCAGTTGTACAGATTGCTACAACCTGTATTTCAGGGTCGAAGTGAAAATATTTGTCTATCACTGAGTGTTTTGTGTATTTACGGCCCTCGATCAAGAGATTATATGTTAATGATAATAATCAGCTCTTGGCTACATTTCCATTTTTTTTCTTTTATTTTACTTTAGGTTCTGGGATACATGTGCAGAACGTGCAGGTTTGTTACATAGGTATACATGTGCCATGGTGGTTTGCTGCATCTATCAACCTGTCAGCTAGGTTTTATGCCCCGCATGCATTAGGTATTTGTTCTAATGCTTGTGTTTTCTTTTTCTCTGAGGCAGTCTCGCTCACTGTAACCTCCACCTCTTGGGCTCAAGCCATCCTTCCGCCTCAGCCTCCATGGTAGCTAGGACTACAGTCGCGCGTCACCAAGCCCAGCTAATTTTTTAAAAAAAATTATGTAAACCTGGGAGGCGGGGCTTGCAGTGAGCAGTGATCGTGCCACTGCACTCCAGCCTGGGCGACAGAGCGAGACTCCATCTCAAAAAAAAAAAAAAATTACGTAGAGATGGGTCTTGCTATGTTGCCCACTCCAGTGGGCATCCCAAAATATTACTGGCATCCCAAAATGTTAGGATTACAGATGTAAGCCACTGCGCCTGGCCTTTTTTAAAAAAAGTTTTATCCAGTGACAGGCTGCGGTATACACTTAATGTCTAAAGGTTTTTGCCTTTCAATTCATGTCAACGCGAGTAGAGTTAGCTAGCTATGTTTATAAACAATATTCCGATATGCTTCGTTAAAGTAAGCCGATATTAAACATTTATATAAATCCATCCTCACAGGGTCAGTCTGGAGATAAACTCACCATTGCAGGGGGTGGGGAAGGAGGCGGGAACACGCTCTTTGACTACTTCATTTCCATGAGAATGGTTGCTGTGGTGATTGCTACGTCTTCCCATTGGTCACTACCAAGCGTATTGCGGTTCTCCGGGAGGGTTTTATTGGTTCCCGTTCCACAGCGGCCGCAACGTGTCGAGAGCCGTAAGTAAAGTGTCGCAAAGCAGAAGGAAGGCGGGAGTCCCGACTGCAAACATTGAGGACAGCCAGGCAGTAGAGGCCGTTATGGCGAACGTTCCGTGGGCAGAGGTCTGCGAGATATTCCAGGCGGCGCTCGCCCTGTCGCGGGTGGAACTGCATAAAAATCCGGAGAAGGAACCGTACAAGTCCAAATACAGCGCCCGGGCGCTACTGGAAGAGGTCAAGGCGCTGCTCGGCCCCGCGCCTGAGGACGAGGATGAGCGGCCTGAGGCCGAGGACGGCCCGGGTGCTGGTGACCACGCCCTGGGGCTGCCGGCTGAGGTGGTGGAGCCCGAGGGGCCCGTCGCCCAGCGAGCGGTGAGGCTGGCAGTCATCGAGTTCCACCTCGGGGTGAACCACATCGACACGGAGGAGCTGTCGGCGGGGGAGGAGCACCTGGTGAAATGCCTGCGGCTGCTGCGCAGGTACCGGCTCTCGCACGACTGCATCTCCCTCTGCATCCAGGCGCAGGTGAGAGCGAGCCCGGCCAGGCCGGCCCCTGTCGGCAAATGGCGAGGGATTGGGAGGAGTCCCTGCCAAGGCCAAGGGCAGACGTTCTAAGGCGCAATTCGTCCCCACGTTTTTGAAGCTCTGGACTGAGTCCCAGAGAGCGTCTGTGGTCTTCAAAAAAGCCAGTCTTAAGGACTTATTGCTTTGTAACTAGATCTCCCACAGTCGTCCGTCCCCAAACTCCGTGTCCACCCTCGTCGCCCACTCCAACATCGCTTGCTGCTGCTTCACTTAGACGTGGCGATGCACTGGTGTCCGAGACCCTCCTACATCGTCACGCGCTTTCCTCTCCACCAGTCCAACTCCTTTTCATTCTGTTAAGAAAATCCAAAGTAATCTAAATCTTAACTTCTCAAGGAAATGACAATGACCGGAGTACATTCTTTTTGGTTTTGTTCTGTTTTTGTTTTTTTTTCTTAGAGATGGGGTCTCACTGTGTCTCCCAGGTTGGAGTTAAGTGGCACCATCATAGCTCATTGCAGCTTCCACCTCTTGGGCTCAAGCAATCCTCCTGCCTCAGCCTTCATAGTAGCTGGAACCACAGGCGCATGCCACCATTCTTGGTAATTTTTTAAATTTTCTGTAGAGATGGGGGGTCACACTATATTGCCCAGGCTGGTCTTGAACTCTTGGACTCAAGTGATCCTTCTGGCTCGCCTTCTCAAAGTGCTGGGATTACGGGCCTGAGCCGCTGTGCCTGGCTCGGAATACATTCTTAATTCAAAATAAAATGTCCAAAATCTTCAGCTTCCTTTCTTACCAAATTCATTTGTTTGCATCTTAGGGAATTCTTCCCCATTCTTTTTTTTTTTTTTTTTTTTTTTTTTTTTTTTTTTTTGAGACGGAGTCTCGCTCTGTCGCCCAGGCTAGAGTGCAGTGGCGCGATCTTGGCTCACTGCAAGCTCCGCCTCCCGGGTTCACGCCATTCTCCTGCCTCAGCCTCTCCGAGTAGCTGGGACTACAGGCGCCCGCCACCGCGCCCGGCTAATTTTTTGTATTTTTAGTAGAGACGGGGTTTCACCGTGGTCTCGATCTCCTGACCTCGTGATCCGCCCGCCTCGGCCTCCCAAAGTGCTGGGATTACAAGCGTGAGCCACCGCGCCCGGCCCATTCTTGAAAACCTATCTCGAGAATCACTTTCTTTAGTATTAATAACTTTTTTGGGACCATTTTGGGCCAAACTGATCTCTTCTTCCTAACTTTGAATTCTTTTTTTTTTTTTTTGAGACGGAGTCTCGCTCTGTCGCCCAGGCTGGAGTGCACTGGAGCGATCTCGGCTCACTGCAAGCTCCGCCTCCCGGGTTCACGCCATTCTCCTGCCTCAGCCTCTCCTAGTAGCTGGGACTACAGGCGCCCGCCACCACGCCCGGCTAATTTTTTGTATTTTTAGTAGAGACGGGGTTTCACCGTGGTCTCGATCTCCTGACCTCATGATCCGCCCGCCTCGGCCTCCCAAAGTGCTGGGATTACAAGCGTGAGCCACCGCACCCGGCTTGAATTCTTATAATACTTTTTGTTTCCCATTTATATGGTACTTGGTTTATTAAATAAATCTGGGCAGGGCACAGTGGCTCCCATCTGTAATCCCAGCATTTTGGGAGGCCGAAGTGGGAGGATGGTGTGAGGTCAGGAGTTCAAGACCAGCCTGGGCAACAAAGTGAGACTCTGTCTCTTAAAAAATAAATAAATAAATAAAATAAATAAATAAACTCACAAAACTAGCCAGGCGTGGTGGTGCACGCCTGTAGTCCTAGCTACTGGGGAGGCTAGGCTGAGCTGGGAGGATCACTTGAGCCCCTGGAGGAGCCATGATCATGCCACTGCAACTCCAGTCTGGGTGACAGAGCAAGACCTTTTCTCAACAACAACAAAATCCACATCAATATTCTAAAGTAATATTGGTCAACACCTGTAAAAAGAAGGGGTGAAAAAAAGAAAAATACTTTAAAAAGTTAACATAATATTGGGACAGGTGAATATGGATGTTTATCACAGCAGTGTTGATTATTAAAGAAGGAAAATCACAGGGCTGAGGCAGGAGGATCGCTTGAGCCCAGGAGGTCGAGGCTGCAGTGAGCCAAGATTGTGTCACTGCACTCCAGCCTGTGCAACAGAGTGAGACCCTGTCTCAAAAAGCAAAGAAAAGGAAAACAATATAAATGTCAGTAGGAATATGATTAAATTCTGTTACATCCAAACAGAAGAACAGTACACAATTATTAAAAATAATAGTTTATATTAACAAAAATTGGCAATATGAAGAGGGAGGGAGAAGACTCTAAGCCATGTTTAGAATTATGTAGAAAAGGCCGGGTGTGGTGGCTCACACTTGTAATCCTAGCACGTTGGGAGGCTGGGATGAGATGATCACTCGAGCTTAGGAGTTCAAGACCAGCCTGGGCACATAGTGACACCTCGTCGCTACTAAAAATAAGAAAAAAAAATTATTCCAGGCATGGCTGCTTTGCTAGGCAGTATGTTCTTTGGGCAGCCAGCGGGGCCCCGACCACCACCGGGCTCTGGGGCCAGGCTTCCCTTACTTACCAGCAGCTCCAGGGGCTCTGAGACCTTCTAACAGTACTTTGGCGGACGACGTGGAGTCAGCTTTCCAGACTTGCTTTGCCTCTCCAGTAAGTTAGGACTATGTCAATGGCAGCAATCAGGAAGAAATTGGAACTGGTGGCCGGGCGCGGTGGCTCATGCTTGTAATCCCAGCACTTTGGGAGGCCGAGGCGGGCGGATCATGAGGTCAGGAGATCGAGACCACGGTGAAACCCTGTCTCTACTAAAAATACAAAAAAAAAAAAATAAGCCGAGCGTGGTGGCGGGCGCCTGTAGTCCCAGCTACTCGGAGAGGCTGAGGCAGGAGAATGGCGTGAACCCGGGAGGCAGAGCTTGCAGTGAGCCGAGACTGCGCCACTGCACTCCAGCCTGGGCGACAGAGCAAGACTCCGTCTCAAAAAAAAAAAAAAAAAAAAAAAGAAATTGGAACTGGTGTTGATCAGTGTATACACAAGTTTCTGGATATTGCAAGACAGACAGAATATTTCTTATCCTACAAAAAAGATTGCAGTTATCTGTCCAGAAACCAGAGCAAGTTATCAATGAGGATGTTGATGTCTCCAGATTAAGAAATGAGTAACATTGGAGACACGCAGTGGTCCAGAAGCACTTGACAAAGCTAAGGCATTGGCAGCAAATGCTGGAGGTCATCACGTGCAGTACAAAAAGCTAGCCGACATTCATCAAGGCTCCTTGGTCTACCTTGAGCAGGCATTCAGTATCCCTGCACTTCTGAAGTGCACCTGAGCAAAAGGGTAAAGGCTGTGGGCCTGAGAGTGGGCTGGTGTGGGAGAGCCCCATGCAGATGGTTTGCCACACATCCCTTCTCGTAGACTTGGCATTTTGGAAGAACTCTTTGACAGAAAATGAGTTGATTTTAGTTTTATGCTCCCACCTAAAATTTTTTCACTATTTTTATAAGACGTTAATTTCTTGAGTACTTTATTTGTAACATGCCTGTACCTTGGGTAAACCAAGTAAACTTTTTTTTGTCTTAGGCAAAGTTTAGACTGTTCGTATGATGATACACTTTCTTTTTTATGTGGGTTTTTTTTTTTTTGCTTGTTTTTTATTTTTATTTTTGAAACAGAATCTTCCTCTGTTGCCCAGGCTACATAGCAGTGGCACCTTCACAGCTCACTGCAACTTCCACCTTCCTGGCTTAAGCGATCCTTCCACCTCAGCCTCCCACAAAGCTGGGACCACAGGTGCATGCCACCATGCCCAGCTAATTTTTGTATTTTTTAGAGAGACGGTGTTTCACCATGTTGCTCGGGCTGGTCTCGAACTCCTGAGCTCAGGCAATCTACCCACCCCTGCCTCCCAAAGTGTTGGGATTACCAGTATGAGCCACCGTGCCTGGCCTTTTAAAAATTTTTGCATGACTTTTCATCTTTTTATGTGTGTTTCCCATTTGTTTGATATGAGGGAAAAATTTCTAATAGCTTGAGAATCAAGGGGATGGGGATTTTGGTTGTAGGCATTTTGTAATAATTACCCCTTAGCAGTGGTGTAGAAAAATAGGTAAATTTTTTCTGTTTCAAGACTTAAAACTACCTCAAGAAGAACAATCTAATGCAACAGTATTTGTAATGCTTCCAGAGGTCTCAGATGAGGAATTTTTTTGTAAATGGGTTGGAAGAAGATTAAAATATCCTGGGTTAGTGTAGTAATATTATGGTAGGATCCTTAGGTTGATGCTGACTTTTGTTTGGGGTAAGTTTATATTTTGTGTGGTGTTTATTTATTTTTTTTGAAGAGGAGGATGTAGTAGGTAGCAGTGTTACAAATCAGTTGAAGTAATGGAGTAGACCCTGTTGTCAGTAGGTGAGTTATGAGGGCTAAAGCTTGGTATGATGGTCTCTTTTTGTTTTGTTTTCTTTGCTTTTATCTTTTTTGTTTTACATTTGGGGAGGGGAGAGATTTTCCATTAAGGAAGGTTATTGCTAGTGGATTTGATTCCAAGGGCCTGGGGTATCACAATAGGGTTGGGGAGGGGCTGCAGGGTGATCCTTGGCTACTGAACCTCCACAAACAGCATGTGGTGCCCCTGTCCTTTGAAGATAATTTACTCTCTTGTTAGTTTTGCAGTCCACCTCAGATTCTCTGTTGAATTGCTGTTAAGAAATACAGACCAGTGTTGTTTCTGGGCTCTTGTTGGGTGAGGTTTTCCTGAGTTTTATGTCTCTTCTTAGTTCACATCGTGTTACCCAGAACAAATGCTTCACTGTCTTCTGAACAGGCAGTACTCCTGTGGCTCTGTGTCTTGGCTCGTTTAGTTTTCTTCAGCCTTGAAGGCTCCTTCCCACACTTACTGACATCCACTCATGTTCCTGGTATGACCTGGATTGCTGCCTGGACCTTTCAACCTCCCAGTGCCCTTTCTGCTGCATTCCCAGAGCACAGGACTTTTTTCTACTGACCTTGCTTGGTTCTCCCTTGTGGGTTAGTAAGTTCTGTCTGTCTCTTTGCCCCTCACTAGTTGTTCATCCATGAGAATTAGGTATTATTCCTTTTAAATATACAGGGACCATATAGTCTTTATCTTTTATACATGATACTTATTACTCAATTTTGTGTGTGCAAGGTATCTGGCACATGGACCTATGATTAGTAGCCTGAGGTCAACAAATCTCAGTTAGAATGCATAGGTTAAAAAAGCTTTTTTTTTTTTTTTTTTTTTTTTTGATTAAATTTAATTTTATCTTTAAAGAGATGGGGTCTCACTATATTGACCAGGCTGATCTCAAACTCCTGGCCTCAAGTGATCCTCACATCTCGGCTTCCCAAAGTGCAAGGATTACGGGCATGAGCCATTGAGCCCAGCCTAAACAAAGCTTTTAGAAGCTCCTGCAACCTCAAGGTTGTTAACCTGGTCATCTCATGGTAATTAGAAACTCTGATTGGCTGCTTTAGATTTCTTGATTAAAAACCTAAATAAACTGATTAAGTTTTAGGCATTCTTTTTTTTTTTTTTTTTTTTTTTTTTTTCTGAGACGGAGTCTTGCTCTGTCGCCCAGGCTAGAGTGCAGTGGCGCGATCTCGGCTCACTGCAAGCTCCGCCTCCCGGGTTCACGCCATTCTCCTGCCTCAGCCTCTCCGAGTAGCTGGGATTACAGGCGCCCGCCAACACGCCCGGCTAATTTTTTTGTATTTTTTTTAGTAGAGACGGGGTTTCACCGTGTTAGCCAGGATGGTCTCGATCTCCTGACCTCGTGATCCGCCCGCCTCGACCTCCCAAAGTGCTGGGATTACAGGCTTGAGCCACCGCGCCCGGCCAAGTTTTAGGCATTCTTTCAAAGGTTTCTCAGTGAAAAGATTGGGAACTATTCTGTTTGGTGCTTTGTGAAAATATTTTGAATTAGTGTATGTGCCAGTTATTGCCATTTCTTAAGTCCAAAATGTTCTTCTGGTCAAATAAATAGCAGTTTTTCAAAAACAAAAATTAGCTGGGTGTGGTGGCATGCACGTGTAGTCCCAGCTACTCAGGAGGCTGAGGTGGGAGGACTGCTTAAGCCTGGGAGATCAAGGCTGCAGTAAGCTATGAGGGTGTCACTGCACTCCAGCCTGAGTGACAGAGTGAGACCCTGTCTCAGAAAAAAAAAAAAAATTTGTAGAATGATCCTATTTTTGTATAAGACTAAGTATACACACGTACACATATTTACATTATATATACACATATAATAAGTTTATATACATGTGAATATATACAAATACATATATACGTGTGTGTATATGGAAGAGTTTTGCAAGTATCAGTTCATGGGAATTCATGATATTCTAGCTGCTTTGTCTTAATCTGGTGTCTTCTCCTTGGGGAACTACAGAACTTGGATCTATATTATTTATCAAAAGAGACTGATATTACATTAGATTATCAAAAGAGACTTCTGTCTTCTCTGTGTGCCTTAGGAATAATTTTTATCTGGTATTCCTTCACACTGGCACTACCATCTTGATTACTTCACTTTAGTAAAATTTCCTAGGAAATTAGTAGATTGCTGTCCCCACTCCAGGTTATATATGTATAGGAGTACTTTTTGTTGTTATTGTTCACAGCTTCATTGAGTTGCAGTTGGCATATAATAAACTGCACATATTTTTAAGGGTACAGTTTGATGAGTTTTGACATATGTATTTATACCTGTGAAACAATCACTGCAATCAAGATATGAACATATCTGCCACCACCAAAAGTTTTCTTGTGCTCCTTTGTAGTCCCTCCCTCTCTCCTATATTCTTTTCCTCCCTTCTGCTTGCCCCCAACCCTGCATTTTGTAGAATTTTATTTTATTTTAGAGACAGGGTCTTACCATGTTGCCTAGGCTGGCCTCAAACTCCTGGGATCATGTGAACCTTTCACCTCAGCTTCCTGAATAGGTGGGACTATGTCGAGATTTTATTTTATTTTTGGAGACAGGGTCTGGCTCTATCACCCAGGCTGGAGTGCAGTGGCGGGATCTCAGCTCACTGCAACCTCTGCTTCCTGGGCTCAAGCCATCCTCCCACCTCAGCCTCCTAAGTAGCTGAGACTACAGGGTCACGCCACCACGCCCAGCTCATTTTTGTATTTTTTATAGAGGCAGGGTTTCACCATGTTGCCCAGTCCTCAAGTGATTCGCCTGCCTCGGCCTCCCAAAGTGCTGGGATTACAGGTATGTGCCACTGTACCCAGCCTGTGTAGAATTTTATATAAATGAAATCATATTGTCTATACTTTTGTTTTGGTATACCTTTTTTCCACTCAACATCGTTATTTCATTCTGTATCTACTGAGCTGATCGTGTCTTTTCATTTTCAGTCTGTTAATAGGGTGGATTACATTGATTTTTGTAAATGTTAAACTAATCTTGCATTCCTGGGATAAACTCCATTTGGTCATTAACGTATTATCCTTTTTATATATTGTTGAACTGAATTCACTAAATTTTTGTTTAAAATCTTTGCATCTGTGTTCATGAAGGATTTCAGTCTGTAGTTTTCTTGTTATATCTTTGGTTTAATATGAGATGGGAAGTGTTCTGTCTTTTTCTCTTTTCTGGAAGTGTTTGTGTAGTGTTGGTGTTAAACTTCGTTACATGTTTGGCAGAATTTGCCAGTAATACTTTTTTAGCTGTTTTTATTTTATATTTACTTTTCTCCTTACCTAGTTTGATAGTGACAAGGATATGATATGTGAAAGATGCAAGACCTTCCATTGTAGCTTTTCTACCCTTAGTAGGATTTATATTGTATTTAAAGAATAATTCATGTAAAGGCTGGGCACGGTACCTCATGGCTGTAATCCCAGCACTTTGGGAGGCCGAGGTGGGTGGATCACTTGAGGTCAGGAGTTTGAGATCAGCCTGGCCAACATGATGAAACCCTGTCTCTACTAAAAATACAAAAATTAGCCAGGTGTGGTGGCAGGTGCCTGTAATCCCAACTGCTCAGGAGGCTGAGGCACAAGAATCGCTTGAACCTGGGAGGCGGAGGTTGCAGTGAGCCGAGATCATGTCACGGCACTCCAGACTGGGCAACAGAGCAAGACTCTATCTCAAAAAAAAAAATGGTAATAATAATTCAAATTTCAATAGTGGTTATCTCTATGGAGTCAAGCTTTAAAAAAAAAAATCCAAAATACCAAACCTAATTTAATTTTTAAAATAAAGGCAGGCCGGGTGTGGTGGCTGATGCCTGTAATCCCAGCACTTTAGGAGGCTGAGGTGGGTGGGTCACCTGAGGTCAGGAGTTCAAGACAAGCCTGGCCAACATGGCAAAACCCCGTCTCTACTAAAAATACAAAAATTAGCTGGGCGTGATGTTGGGCACTTGCAATCCCAGCCACTCTGGAGGTTGAGGCAGGAGAATAGCTTGAACCCGGGAGGTAGAGGTTGCAGTGAGCTGAGATTGCGTCACTGCACTCCAGCCTAGGCGACTAGAGGGAAACTGTCTCAAAAAAATAAATAGGCTGGGCACGGTGGCTCACGCCTGTAATCCCAGCACTTTGGGAGGCCAAGGCGGGTGGATTGCCTGAGGTCAGCAGTTCGAGACCAGCCTGGCCAACATGGTGAAACCCCGTCTCTACTAAAAATACAAAAATTACCCAGGCATGGTGGCACACGTCCGTAATCCCAGTTACTCAGGAGGCTGAGGCAGGAGAATCGCTTGAACCCAGGAGGTGGAGGTTGTAGTGAGCCAAGATCGTGCCACTGCACTCCAGCCTGGGCAACAGAGTGAGAGACTGTCTCAAAAAATAAAATAAAAAATATTTTGGCCAAGCTCAATGGCTCATGCCTGTAATCCTAAGACTTTGGGAGGCTGAGACTTGAGTCCAGGAGTTTGAGACCAGCCTGGGCAACATAGTGAGACTTTGTCTCTATTTGAAGAAAAATAAAATAAAAATGATTTGATCATTCCACTGGAACATAGCACTTTGGTCTTCTGGCTTTACAAAATATATCCATTGTATATATATATTTTTAAGTGACTTGATCAGTCCTCAGTATCCAGGACTATAGGTCATACTGATAATGTGAGATTGGATAGTTCTCTCCTCTGTGTTACTTATGAGGTCCTTTCCAGGACCTCATTAAACTACATAAGTAATAGAGGCTTAACATAATAGAGGACGTTATTAAACCTCATAAGTAATAAGAGACTTGAAGGGTGATATGGTTTGGCTCTGTGTCCCCACCCAAATCTCATGTTGAATTGTGATCTTCAGTCTTAGAGGAGAAGCCTGGTGGGAGATGACTGGATCATGGGGGTGGATTTCCCCTTGCTGTTCTCATGAGATCCGATTGTTTGAAAGTGTATATAGCACTTCCCCCTTTGCTCTCTCCCCTTCCTGCTCCAGCCATGTAGGATGTTTGGGCTTCCGCTTCACCTTTTGCCATGATTTTAAGTTTCCTGAGGCCTCCCCAGCCATACTTCCTGTACAGCCTGTGGAACTGCGAGCCAATTAAACCTCTTTTCTTTATAAAGTATCTAGTCTCAGGTAGTTCTTTATAGCAATATGAGAATGGACTAATACAAAGGGTTCTGCCTTCCTAATAACCTACTGATTGTAATTTCCTGATGTTAGACCTACAAGCCACCTTTTCCTTACTCTTCAGTTCAACTTATTTCTCCTTTGATGATAGACGGTGCGTGGGAAACTCCTTTGACCATGTCACCAGTAAGCCCCACTGCAGCACACTGCAACTAACCTAGGTAGTCTAGAGACTCACCTAGTACCACAAACTGGTTAGTCACACTATTTTTGGGACAGGGTTGTGTTTGGCCTGCTATATCCAGAGTAGACTATGCCACAGAAAGCAACAATTCTTGGTATGTGACAAATCTGAAACCATGAAACCATGATTGTAAGTTTCCCGAGGCCTCCCCAGCCATACCTCCTGTACAGCCTGTGGAACTGTGAGCCAATTAAACCTCTTTTCTTTATAAAGTATCTAGTCTCAGGTAGTTCTTTATAGCAATATGAGAATGGACTAATACAAAGGGCTCTGCCTTCCTAATAACTTACTGATTGGTCATGTTACATGTTGGTCAGGCTGGTCTTGAACTTCTGACCCCGTGATCTGCCCGCTTCAGCCTCCCAAAGTGCTGGGATTACAGGCGTGAGCCACTGCACCCGGCCCAAAAGATTTTTAAAACAAAATGTGTGATATAGTAATATATATGCTTCTTTATTAACACATTATATAATGTGTCTAATATCTGTGGTGATTTTCAAGTAATGATGAGCATAAATGATATTTTGAGATATCTGCAAACTAGCATAATAGAAAGGTTTTTTTTTTTTCATTTCTATTGTTCACAAAGTCCCAGGTCCTATAATACTGCTACAATTTGTTTCCTGTGTTCGTAATGAAAAGAAATGCTGTATTTTAATAGGAGATTAGTGAAAAGAAATTTGTATTTTTTTCGCTATCCAAATTCATGGACTCTGAATTCTCTTTATGGATGCCTTGGGGGTCCTTAGACTTGAGGTTAAGAATTTCTGCATTAGGGCCGGGCGCGGTGGCTCACGCTTGTAATCCCAGCACTTTGGGAGGCCGAGGCGGGCGGATCACGAGGTCAGGAGATCGAGACCACAGTGAAACCCTGTCTCTACTAAAAATACAAAAAAATTAGCCGGATGTGGTGGCGGGCACCTGTAGTCCCAGCTACTCGGAGAGGCTGAGGCAGGAGAATGGCGTGAACCCGGGAGGCGGAGCTTGCAGTGAGCCGAGATTGCGCCACTGCACTCCAGCCTGGGCGACAGAGCGAGACTCCGTCTCAAAAAAAAAAAAAAAAGAATTTCTGCATTAAAAACTCTGTTTCCTTAACCTGTTCCTTCCCTAGTGGCAAAAGATGGTAGAAGGCCAGCCTCAGAAGTATCCTTGTGCCTGAAGGACTGACTATTCCAAGGGAAGTGAGGTAGACTAACCCCACTACATACATAATTTTTTTTTTTTTTTTTTTTTTTTTTTGAGATAGAGTCTCAATCTGTAGCCTAGGCTGGAGTGCAGCGGCATGGTCTCGGCTCACTGTAACCCTCACCTCCTGGGTTCAAGCAATTCTTCTGCCTCAGCCTCCCAAGTAGTTGGGATTACAGGCATCTGCCACCACACTCGGCTAAATTTTTTTTGTATTTTTCAGTAGAGATGGGGTTTCACCATGTTGGCCAGGCTGGTCTCAAACTCCTGACCTCAAGTGATCTGCCTACTTCAGCCTCCCAGAGTGCTGGGATTACAGGTGTGAGCCACTGTGCTAGGCCCATATATATAATTTTTTGGTTTTGGTTTTGTTTTTGAGACAGAGTCTTGCTCCATCACCCAGGTAGGAGTGCAATGGCGCGATCTCGGCTCACTGCAACCTCTGCCTCCCAGGTTCATGCAGTTCTGCCTCAGCCTCCCAAGCAGCTGGGATTACAGGCGCACACCACCACTCCTAGCTAATTTTTATGTTTTTAGTAGAGACGGGGTTTCACCATTTTGGCCAGGCTGGTCTTGAACTTCTCGCCTCAAGTGATCTGCCTGCTTTGGCCTCCCAAAGTGCTAGAATTACAGGCGTGAGCCACCACGCCCGGCCTATTTCTTTTTTTTAAAAAAAGATCTCTGGAAGAGTGTAGTATTTTGAAAGTATTATATGTTTCTGATCCGTCTGTGTCTATTATCTCAGAAATCTCAGCATGGCTTAGCTGATTGTCCCTTACTCAAAGGCCCACATCATATTGTTGACCTGCTGGGGCTCACAGTAATACTTGAAGACTGAGACGCCAGGAGGATCCACTTCCAACTTACTCACATGGTTGTTGGCAGGATTCAGTTCCTCACAGGCTTTTTGACTGAGGGCCTCAGACTGTTGACCGCTCTCGTTTCCTTTCCATATGGTCCTCTCCATAGGGTGGCTCACAACATGGCAGTTGGCTTCCTTAAGAAAGAGCAGGCAATTGACTGGGCGCGGTGGCTGACGCCTGTAATCCCAGCACTTTGGGAGGCCGAGGTGGGTGGATCACGAGGTCAGGAGATCGAGACCATCCTGGCTAACACGGTGAAACCCCGTCTCTACTAAAAATACAAAAAATTAGCCAGGCGTGATGGCAGGCACCTGTAGTCCCAGCTACTTGGGTGGCTGAGGCAGAAGAATGGCATGAACCCGGGAGGCAGAGCTTGCAGTGAGCCGAGACCATGCCACTGCACTCCATCCTGGGCGACAGAGCGAGACTCCGTCTCAAAGAAAAAAAAAAAAAAAAAAAAGCAGGCAATAGATAGCATCCAAAATGGAAATCAAGGGTTTTGTTAACTAATCTTGGAAATGACTTTCCATCACTTCTGTGATAGTCTAGTCGTTAGAAGCACATTACTAAAACCAGCCTGTACTCAAGGGCTTCAAGAGGTTACATAAGAGCATGAATACCCCGAAGCAGGAATTATTGGGGGTTAATTTTAGCAGCTACTTGCTGCACTACATAAGGTCAGTATCATTGTGAATAATTAATTCATTGGTAATCCAACTCCACTATTTGGTTGGTAAGTATTGACTTCAAAACTATGAAAGTTACTTTAATTGGAAGTCTTATATCATTGTTTGTTTCTCTTTTTCTTTATTTTCCAGAATAACCTGGGTATCTTGTGGTCTGAAAGAGAAGAAATTGAAACTGCACAGGCTTACCTAGAGTCATCAGAAGCACTGTATAATCAGTATATGAAAGAGGTATGTTACATATCAGATAATTTTTAAGTTTTGATTGAAACTAGTCAAGAATTGATAGTAAGAATCCCTCATTTGTAATATTGGTGTGACTCTTCACTGTGCCCTAGAACTTCTCTATAGAGCTATCTGGGAAGTCACCTAATAGCTGAAATTATTGCATATTATAGACTTCAGGGTTTTAAAAAAATAATCCTTGGATAGGGATTTAGGCAACCTAGTCTAAATACAATTATAAAGGAAATATTATTCTAGTGTTATCCTAAAATACTATTTGAATGTTTTTGTATTTATAATCTAAACATTCTATTTTAGTTTTTCATGAAAATAGCACTACTTGAAGGAAACAAGAACTACTTTAACAAAACATCTGAAATCTCTGAAGCAATGGTTCTCAAATTTAGCACCCATCAAAATCTGGAGAGCTTGTGAAAGCACAGCAGACTGGGCATCCAGGCTCTGATGTAGTAGTTCTGGGGTGGGGCCTAGGAATTTGCATTTTTAATAAGATCCTGCCTGGGTGATGCTTAAATGCTGCTGGTCTAAGTACTATACTGTACTTTGAAAACCACTGCTTCAGGGCAATGGTTTTTCAATGATTTTTTTTTTTTTAACCTGTGAAACCCTTCTGAAAATGCAGCATATAAAAATTGATTGAATTACTCGGGTTAAGCAGGTTAGAAGGACCCAGAGCCCAATCCACTACAGATTCTTCCTCCTCCCCACTGCAGTAGCACCAAAGAGATGCTGTTGAACTTTCAGGGGTCTGGGGAGCCAATGTTGAAAACTCTCACTTTAGGGGTCACAGCCTGCAAAGGTGACAAGCCACTGTGTTACCATCTGTTTCCTTAATAAACTTTTTTTAATATGAAAGGGAAATTATCAGGCACAATATTTTCTTGTGGATTACTATTTGTCACAGCTATCTGCTTTAAAAATCCATTAATACGGCTGAGCATGGTGGCTCATGCCTGTAATCCCAGCATTTTGGGAGGCCGAGGCAGGTGGATCACTTGAAATCAGGAGTTTGAGACCAGCTTGGGCAACATAGTGAAATCCCATCTCTACTAAAAATACAAAACAGCAGGCGTGGTGCTGCACGCCTGTAGTCCCAGCTACTTGGGAGACTGAGGCAGGAGAATCGCTTGAACCTGGGAGGCAGAGGCTGCAGTGAGCCGAGATCACGCCACTGCACTCTGGCCTGGGCAACAGTGAGACCCCGTCTCAAAAAAAAAATCCATTAATAAAGTGCTTTTATAACACTAAAAAACTTGAAATAACGTTAGATATCACATAAAAGAGACTAAACATACAAAATTATGTTTGCTAAATTCATGCGTCAGAATGCTTGACTGCAAAAGGATATAAGAAGCTCGGTATGCCTGTAATCCCAACACTTTGGGAGGCTGAGGCTGGAGGATCACTTGAGCCCAGGAGTTTGAGACCAGCCTGGGCAACACAGGAAGACCTCGTCACTACAAAAAATTAAAAAATTTGCCAGATGTGGTAGCACACACCTGTAGTTTTAGCTACTTGGGAGATTGAGGCAGGAGGGTCACGTGAGCCCAGGAGTTTGAGGTTGTAGTGAGCTATCATCGAACCACTGTACTCCAGCCTGGGTGACAGAGCAAGATTCTGTCTTTTTTTTTTTTTTTTTTTTTTTGAGATGGAGTCTCGCTCTTTGCCCAGGCTGGAGTGCAGTGGCGTGAGCTTGGCTCACTGCAACCTCTGCCTCTTGAGTTCAAGTAATTCTTCTGCCTCAGCCTCCCAAGTAGCTGGTATTATAGGTGCCCGCCACCGTTCCCAGCTAATTTTTGTGAGACCGGGTTTCACCGTGTTGCCAGGCTGGTCTCTAACTCCTGACCTCAAGTGATCCGCCCACCTCAGCCTCCCAAAGTGCTGGGATTACAGGCATAAGCCACCATGCCGGGCCTCGCACCTTGGCATTTTAACGTTCTTCCTGAAGTACTAACAAGAGCAGAGTGCCACAAAGCCAAATAGAGATGTTAGTCTACCCTTTCTTGCTTTTAGGCTCACAGTCTTGTATGTGAAATTGTTAATTTAAAATGTAAAGGCTGAGGCCAGGCAGAGTGGCTCACGCCTTTAATCCCAGCACTTTGGGAGGCTGAGGTGGGTGGATTGCTTGACCTAGAAGTTCATGATCAGCCTGGGCCACATAGTGATATGCTGTCTCTGCAAAAACTAAAAAAAAATTAGCTGGGTGTGGTGGCGTGTGCTTGTGGTCCCAGCTACTTGGGGGGCTGAGGTGGGAGGATGGCTTGAGTCCGGGAGGTCAGTCCAGGAGGTCAAAGCAGGAGTGAGCAAGGATCCTGCCACTGCACGCCAGCCTAGGTAACCAAACGAGACGCTGTCTCAAAAATAAGTAAAATAAAACGTAAAAGCTGAGCGCAGTGACTTACACTTATAACCCCAGCGCTTTGGGAGGCCGAGGTGGGAAGATTGCTTTATGCCAGGAGTTCAAGACCAACATGAGCAACAAAGCAAGAACCCGTCTTTGCAAAAACAAGGAAAAGTTACTAAGCCTCAATAGTATTTCATTAAAAATAGTATTTATATGGAAACATAACACATATAGTGAAATTCCTTGTGCTTAGTTGTACCTCTATTTCAGTTAAGAGACTGATTTGACTGTTAATATTACCTATGACGTGTGAAAGCCATAACAGTGAAGTATGTACATAAAATAATATATTGATTAATTCCCCTCATCTAGACAGGGGTAAGCATGGTAAGCAGCCCTCGGAATTGTTGAAGAGTTCTCTGAAGAATTACTTATCTATTTTGTTTGCCTTGGGCCTTGCTTCCTGTCTTAGTTGTTTTTACTTTATGTGAATCCTGGGAGCCCAAGTTGTGATGCTTTTAGTGTTTACATCCAGAATGTAAAATCATATTTTTATGGAAAGCATTGTTCCTTTTTGAGTTTAATGAATTCAGTTAAAAGCAAGAGTGTGTTTCTAGATGGGACTATCCTCATAGAAGTAGAATGAGGCAGAGGTTAGGTAGTTCTGCTCTTTTGGAAGACGTAAGAGGGGATTGTAAGTGATTTATAAATATTAACGCCCTTAATCCTCATGAGATAGATACTGTTATTACCCTTATTTTATAGATGATTAAACAGAAACACAAGAGATCAAGTGACTTGCCCAAGGCAATAAATAATGGAATCTGGTTTTAATGTCCCTGTGCTGAAAGGGGGTAATATACTTTTGTTATTTCCTTGAGAAAAAAATATTAGAATAAATATTAAAATCTCTCATTTGATTTTTATTAGTGGTCAGTTTAGAATACTGCTACTGTAGAAATAAATACATTTTTCCTATTTGTTTTGCTTATGCAGGTTTTTAAAAGAGCCCTTTTACCAGACAAAATTGCCAAAAGGGGTCGGGCACGGTGGCTCACACCTGTAATCCCAGCACTTAGAGGGGCCGAGGCAGGCGGATCATGAGATCAAGAGATTGAGACCAGCCTGGCCAACATGGAGAAACCCCGTCTCTACTAAAATACAAAAATTAGCTGGGGGTGGTGGCACGTGTCTGTAATCCCAGCTACCCAGGAGGTTAAGGCAGGAGCATCGCTTGAACCTGGGAGGCAGAGGTTGCAGTGAGCCGAGATCGCACCACTACACTCCAGCCTGGCGAAAGAGCAAGACTCCATCTCCAAAAAAAAAAACTTAAAGTGCCTGTAGTTTCAGCACTTTGGGAGACTGAGGCAGGAGGATCACTGGAGGCTAGGAGTTCAAGACCAGCCTGGGCAACAGAGCAAGACCCCCATCTCTAAATAAATAAATAAATAAATAAGAATTAAAAAAAGAAAAAATACTTAAAGAATTATATATGTCTACAAGCAAATTGGTGGATTTTTTTCATATTTGCAGTTTAACTGCAACAACAGTAAAATTTTTCAAATGTGAACTTACAGGATGTCTTTTATTTGTTTGACTCAGATTTTATGGTTAAGAAAATTACTTGTTGAGCCAGGTGCAGTGGCTCACGCCTATAATCCTAGCACTTTGGGAGGCCAAGGCAGGTGGATTGCTTGAGCCCAGGAGTTTAAGACCAGTCTGGGCAACATAGCGAAACCCTGTCTCTACAAAAAAATATAAAAATTAGCCAGGACTGGTGGTGCACACCTGTGGTTCCAGCTACTCGGGAGGCTGAGGTAGGAGGATTGCTTGAGGTGGGAGGATCGGGAGATGGAGGTTACAGTAAGCCGAGATTGTGCCACTCCACTCCAGCCTGGGTGACAGAGACCCTGTCTCAATAAATAAAAATTTAAAAAACGGAAAATTACTTCTTGAGTAACATAAAAATGAACTAGGAAAAAATGAAATGTATTTGGCTTGTAGAAGTTGATTTCTCCAGGTCCTCCAGAAGGGGGCACTTGGTGTTTACAGTTTAAAACTTTAAAGAGCTTTTGTTTTTCTTAATTGTAGGTTGGGAGTCCTCCTCTTGATCCTACTGAGTGTTTTCTTCCTGAAGAAGAGAAACTTACTGAACAAGAGAGATCAAAAAGGTGAGTAGGTGTAGAAATCAGCCCTTGCAAATATTTCCACATATCATAGATTAGTGATTGTTCAAAAAGGCACTTATAAAGGTTATAGAATGTGGATTCTGACATGAGTAAAACCTCCATTTACCACTTGTTATGTGACCTTGTTCAAACCTGAGACTCAGTTTCCTTATCTGTCAAATAGATACAATAAACAAATCCAACTCAGAGGGTTGGTGGGAGGATCAAAATAAATATATATGAAATTTACTTATAAAACGTAAACCATGGTCCGGACACGGTGGCTTACACCTGTTATCCCAGCACTTTGGGAGGCTGAGGCAGGTGGATCACAAGGTCAGGAGTTCGAGACTGGCCTGACTATTTTGGTGAAACCCCGTCTCTACCAAAAATACAAAAATTAGCCAGGCACAGTGGCAGACGCCTGTAATCCCAGCCACTCGGGAGGCTGACCCAGGAGAATTGCTTGAACCCAGGAGGTGGAGGCAGTGAGCCAAGATCGCTCCACTGTACTCCAGCCTGGGCAACAGAGCGAGACTCCGTCTCAGAAAAAAAAAAAAAAAAAAGTAAACCATTACACAAATATTGGTTTATTTTTTCTTTACAGATTTGAAAAGGTTTATACTCATAACCTATATTACCTAGCTCAAGTCTACCAGCATCTGGAAATGTTTGAGAAGGCTGCTCACTATTGCCATAGTACACTAAAACGCCAGCTCGAGCACAACGCCTACCATCCTATAGAGTGGGCTATCAATGCTGCTACCTTGTCACAGTTTTACATCAATAAGGTAAGCTTCTTGAAGTAGTTATCTAACAGAGTACCAATAGTGAGTATAAAAGTAGAACCAGTAGTACCTTGAAAATACCATCTTTTAAAAACAGGTAGCTTGTATTTTATGATGTACAACTGAACCCGAAAATGCAGCCCAGTTTGCCCTTGTACTAAAATTTTGTAGCTTTTTGTTATATAAATTATTTTGAGTTTTAAAATACCGAGTTTTATCATTGTTTTACATGTTACCTAAGACCAATTCTTTTTTTAACATAGGCACGCTATCTCAACTCATTTTAGTGAGATATTACCTTAAATTGCAGATTTTACCTTGTAGATATAGCTTTATCTTTATGTAATGGTAATCTCATAACTCTGAGAATTTGACTGAGGAAGTTGACTGTTAAATGTGGGCTTTGATAAAAGCATGTGATGCATTTCAGTTATTTTTCAGAATTAACTCTGTAATAATTTTTTAATGTTGGAAATATGTCTGCTGAGTTCCAAAGTTCTAGGTCTTTATGCCATACTTCTTTTGGATTGTTACACAGGGACAATGTTTTTGAGCTTCTTAGTTATTTATCAGAATTTCTCATAAAAATTTAAAAAAGCATTGCTCACATCATGTTGGTGTACTCTTAATTGACCCATTTATTCCTTTAATCCCTGAGAGTTTTTAATGCTAAAATAATTTTACACCACCTTTTCTAACCAGATTTTCCTATTAATCCTTAATAAGACATCTCAGCAATATAAAGTACTTTTATTTATATTTCTGATTCGCAAGCTTCTGAAATTTTGGTAATTCTCTGCTTATCAGAGTTCCTTCTTTCATCTCTCTGGTAACCTGCTGCCTTGTCCTTGGGCCTTTATCCTTTTCGAGCATTTCGTTAGCGTTGGTTCTGTAAATGCGCCCGATGATTAAAGTATTGTCCCACAGAATTTCATTCAGAAAAGCTATTAGCAGGAGAGAAAGGGCTGTGGTGACTGCAGCATCGCTTCTAGGACTTTGGTCTAAGATCAAGTGTGTAAGTAACGCTACTGCATATATCAGAGCATTCAGTTAACTAATTCTCATGAATCCATTTCATTGTCCTCATCCAAAGTGTTATCCAGTGCCTCTGCTTGTGACATCTTTTTTATAGCTGTTGGAGGCCCCTTATTCATTCTGTTTAGCAACTTTAAAATTATATATTCACTGTGACTTTAATTTATACTTAAAACTCCGTGGATATTGGCAGTACTAAGATATCTAGATAATTAAAGTGTGATTAAAATTTAAAGTTGTTAAGCATTACTTTTGTGGAGCATGCAGTAATTTTCATGAGACCTCCCACACCCTGCACTTCTATTTTTTTACCAAAATCTTTTTTAAGTTTTTGTTAAAACCAACTAAGTCATATTGCAAAAAGAGGGATTTGAACCATGTTTTTAAAAATGCAATTGTCATTTATATCATTGTCATCTTCATCTGATTCCAGTGATGAGGTTTTGCTACTTGGTGAATCCCTACCTGGCAGCTGCTAAAGTCCCACATTTACCAGCCACCTAGAGGGCATAAGACACTCACTGTTCTAGCAGTGGTTGCTCAGAGGGAGCCAATCTGGACAAAGCTGAAATGACGATAATGGTTAAGGGATTGGATTATAGAGAGATAGTTAAAGTTTCATTATGTAAACTCTAACTTTCTTTTGGCTTTTAAGATTTAACACATTTTTATGTATAGATGTTGCTGGGCTAATACTACCCGTGTCCAGCTATTCTCAAGATGGCTTCTGAATTTGCCATAATGGAAAGATACATTTAATGCTGCAATTTTAAAGTTATAGCCAACCATTTAAAGCCTTTCGGGTATTACTAATATTTAGTAGACATTCTATTTAATGAGGGTGGCTTCCAACTAAAAGTTGGACTTTAACTTTGAACTTCTGCTGGGTGGTCCTTTGACTTACATGACAAATACAAAATGTTTCTATTAACAAGGAGGTCTTCTCTAATTGTTTGAGAAGTTTGCCATGCCGGAATTGAATTATGAAGTCTTCAGGAGTGTTGGTAAAGCAGTTCCATAAAGTTCATCTGTAGAAGTCTGTTGACTTTAAAACTTGGTGGGAAGCCTTATTGTATGTAAAGTTTAAAGATTTTAGAACACAGGAATATCTTCTTACCTGAATTTATCCTATTTGCCTTTGTATAGTAGGATGTAAAAGGGCTCTCTAAACCTAATAAAAATTAAATCCTCAGGCTGGGCAAGGTGGCTTACATCTATAACCCCAGCACTCTGGGAGGCCAAGGTGGAAGCATTGCTTGAGGCCAGGAGTTGGAGACCTGTCTAGGCAACATAGAGAAGCCCCAGAATTAGTTGGGCTTGGAGGCTAAAGGTGGGAGGATCCCTTAAGACCAGGAGGTTGAGGCTGCAGTGAACTATGATTGTGCCACTGCACTCCGGCCTTGGGTCAGAGTGAGACCCCTGTCTCGTAAAAAAAAAAAAAAAAAAAAAAAAAAATTCAGTCCTCTGACACAATGTAAATAGTCTAAGAATTTATTGTGCATGGGATTTTGGCTATTTAGACTGAACCTAAAGGACTTTTTGAGACAGTTTAAGTCTAGGATGACAGCCATTCTTGTATATCTGTTGATTATATAAGGAGAGCTAACTTTCAGTTGGCAGTTGTCTTTCAACCCGAGTGGATTATTATTAAGAGTTTGGGGGCATTAATATTTTAACCTTTGGGGTTACATTTTAACCAGATAATACGATAATATATCTTTTATACCTTCTGAATGATCTGCAGCTGTACAGGGCCTCCTTTGTAGTATTTTTATCTGATTTTATACCTTTTCCCATATTAAAAGAAATTATGCAAGTATCAGTTGCAAATTAATCTGTGTGATAGTCGCATTCACTGTTGTTTATTTCCCTAATAGCTATGCTTTATGGAGGCCAGGCACTGTTTATCAGCTGCTAATGTCATTTTTGGTCAAACTGGAAAGATCTCAGCCACAGAAGACAGTAAGTTTACCTTTGCATGTTTTACATAGCTTTTAAAAAAAGTTTGATTTTGAAATTATTTTAAACTTTTGTGAAGTTGCAAGAACAGAAGAGCTATCATATGCCCTTCTCCTAAATGCACCAATTTTTAGTATTTTCCTTGCTTGGAATCAAATTTTATTTTTCTCTCTGAACCATTGGAGAGAAGGTTACATACATTAGGCTCCTTTACCCTTTCATACTTCAGTGCATATTTCCTAAGAAGAATATTTTCTTACATAATCATAGATCATTTATCAAATTCAAGAAATGTAACATTGGCCAGGCATGGTGGCCCACGCCTGTAATGCTAGATTTTGGGAGGCCAAGATGAGAGGGGCCAGGAGTTCAAGACAAGCCTGATCAACATAGTGAAACCCCATCTGTATGTTTTTAAAGAAATTTAAAAAAAAAAGTAACTTTGATACAATTCTTTTATCTACACTGCATATTTCTATTTCATCAGTTGTTGCCATAATATTCTTTCTAGGCATTTGTTTGCCAGTACTGGATTATACAGTTCAAGATTGCATAATGCATTCAGTTGTCACATCTCTGTAGGCATTTTTCATCTGGAATTGTTCCTCAGCCGTTCTTTCCCTTTCATCACTTAACATTTTTGAAGAATATAAGCCAGTTATTTCATAGAATTACTGCCAACTGGGGTTTGTGTGATGTTTCCTTATGCCATGATTCAGATGATATATTTTTGGTTGGAATACTACATGCATAAGCGATGTAGCCAAATATCCATCTTTTTAAGTATAGTGTTTCCTTTAGTCTTAGAAAATCACAGTTAACATGTGTCTTTGAGTCATTTAACAGGTTTTGTAATAAGTTCATCATTTTCTTTAAAAATAGTTTATTTTTAAAAATAGTTTGATTCTATTACTCACTGTTGAACAGTTTCCAACCTTCTTACGATGTTTTAGATTTTGAAACATCATGTCTTCCTTACAAATGGACATTCTAATTGTGGATCTGAAAAATGCAGAGACTCTTAAGAGCTAAAGGAAAGTACATTATCAAAGTAAATAGTTGCTTTCTCCCCTAATATATTAACTACATTAATTATAGATTAGTTGAAGTCTAAGAGGCACTTGTCTCAAAAAATGAATAAAAACTAAATTGCTGAGATATTATTTAATAATTCACTTTATTTAAAGTAATATCGTGAGATTTATTTTGTTTTTACTCTTCAAAATAGCTGAAAAAATGACAGTGTCCAGTGTTTTCAAAATGTTCTTATTGAGCATTCTCATATATTGTTGGTTGGCATATTTGTTGAAAATAATTTGGCTGTATGTTGTGAATTATTTAAAATTGTGTAAACTCTTTTACTCAGTAAATTCCACTTCTAGGAACCTGCCCTAAGGAAGAAATCCAAAATCCAGACAGATTTTTGCACAAATGTATTCATGTTTCGAGTTTAAAAAAATGTGTGTGTGTGTATAAACTTTACAAACCTTTGTGTTGATGGCTGACTTTCAATAGATTGCAGCAAGAAAGCTGCTCTGCTATGTATGACACTCTGACCCAGAAGCAGGTCATCTGAATAGTTTAGCACCAGGTTCTCCACAACCATCTGTTGTGTGACATAGAGGTTTTTGTGATAGTAAAGAATTGAAAACAACAAATTCCAGGTTAGAATTAGAAGAATGGTTAAATAATAGAATATCTATTTAATTGTATATAATGGTGTACTTAAAAATGAAGCTAAGAGTTGATAATGATATGAGTAAAGTGTTTGTGGTATGAGAAAGAAATATGCAAAAATAATAGTGAGTGCTTCTGGGTAGTAGGATTTGGGGTGGATCTTTCTTCCCTTTTCCTCAAACCCCGTGCTTCAGTAAAGATCTGTTACTTTTATAGTCAGGAAAAGTGATATAAAAAAAATTACAGTACCCAATGAAAATTACAGTTGTGACCCTTAACTTAGACAAATCACATGTATATTTTAGCTCCTGAAGCTGAAGGAGAAGTGCCAGAGCTTTATCATCAAAGAAAGGGGGAAATAGCAAGGTGCTGGATCAAATACTGTTTGACTCTCATGCAGAATGCCCAACTCTCCATGCAGGTAATGCAGTCAGAAGTTGCCTTTTTCTTTCTTAAATGAGGAAATTGTAAGTAAAAACTCATAGTGGGGATTGTGCTCATTGGGGTCACATTGTATTTAATATGAAAGGTGTGTAGAATGTTTTCGTAACTATTTCTTTCTTGGTTTTAAGTCGTACTCTTTGAATTGCTTGAATCCGGGAGGCAGAGGCTGCGTGAGCCGAGATTGGACCACTGCACTCCAGCCTGGGCAACAGAGCGAGACTCCATCTCTAAATAAAGAAATAAATAAAATAAATCTTACTCATCATTCAAGGCCTATCTTAAATACTACCTCTTCCTTGAAGACTTTTCTTTGGTTAGAATATAAACTTCTTGAGAGCTGGGAACTATATCATATTCTGTTTTTTGTTTTTTTTTTTAAAGACAGGCTCTCGCTCTGTTGCCCAGGCTGGAGTGTGGTGGCATGATCATGGGTCACTGCAACCTTGGTCTCCCCGGCTCACTCAGTCCTCCCACCTCATACTTGGAGTACAGGCGTGTGCCACCATGTCCAGTTAATTTTTAAATTATTTTGTAGAGACTGGCTCTCACTATGTTGCCAAGGCTGGTCTTGAACTCCTGGGCTCAAGTGATCCTCCCACCTTGGCCTCCCAAAGTGCTGGGATTACAGGTGTGAGCCACTGTGCCTGGCCTAACTAATCTTTTATTTTTATTTTTATTTATTTATTTTTTTGAGACAGAGTTTTGCTCTGTCGCCCGTGCTGGAGTGCAGTGGTGTGATCACAGCTGCAACCTCTGCTTCCCGGGTTCAAAGGATTCTCCTGCCTCAGCCCCCCGAGTAGCTGGGATTACAGGTGCCTGCCACCATGTCTGGCTAAGTTTTGTCTTTAGTATAGATGGGGTTTCACCATGTTGGCCAAGCTGGTCTCGAACTCCTGACCTCCAGTGATCCACCCATCTCGGCCTCCCAAAGTGCTGGGATTACAGGTGTGAGCAACCACACCTGGCCAAGCCCTTACTAATCTTTATATACTTCTCAGTGTTATCTTACACACAGCATGGACTTGATAAACTCTAAAAGGGTAGACTTTTAAGAAATAGCTCATGTAATAGTTCAAAAATAGAAGCAGAACTGATGGCAGTGAAGAGCGTGGACTCGAAATACACTAGGCAGGTATGAATTCCAGCTCTGCCGCTTCGTAGCTATGTCTTTGTGGCAATTTACTTAATATATTTTTGCCTCTATTTCCTCACAAGTAAGTTGGAGATAATAGTACTTAATACTGTTGTTATGAGAGTTAAATCAGTATATATTAAGGCCTCAGAAAAGTGCCTGAGACATACTAAGTCCTTAATAAATGTTAACTAATATCATCATTATTAATTTATGCCCAATTCTAGTTTCTAACCACTAGGGAGGATAATAAAATTAATCATTTAGATGCAATATACTAAGTGTAGATACATAGGAAGCTCTCCTGGGGGAGTCATTGTGCTTTTGTTTTTTTATATGTGTGTATTAAGGTATGACAGGAAGTAGGGAGAAGAACTATGGGGCTTTATATCTAGAGAATTTGGAGCCAGGAAGAGCTGTCAAGTTTATTCTGGCCAGGTAAAGAAAGCTGGAAAAGGAGGGTTGCAGGGACTATTGGAGCAAAACAGTAGGCTAATTTAAGAAAGCATCCTAGAGAGAACATGTAAGTAAACAAGCAGCCCCAGAAGGAAGGAAGTATACAAGATTTAGAGACTTATGATCTACATTTGAAGTATTGTGTCAAGCAAAACACACTGTGATTTGACCCTTACCTTTCATTTTGTTGATGTTTCTAGTCTGGGAACTTAGAACTTCATCACTTGGTTAGTTTAAACTCACATATTTGCCATGCTACTAAATTACTCAGATTTTCCTTAAACCGGTTTTGTTTTTTGAGATGGGGTTTCTGTCACCCGGGCTGGAGTGCAGTGGCGTGATCTCCACTCACTGCATCCTCCACCTCCCTGGCTCAAGCAATCCTCCTACATCAGCCTGCCAAGCAACTGGGACAACAGGTGTGTGCCACTGTGCCCGGCTAATTCTTTGTATTTTTGTTAGAGACGATGTTTTACCATGTTGCCCAGGCTGGTCTTGAACTCTTGAGCTCAAGCGATCCACCCACGTCGGCCTCCCAAAGTGCTGGTATTACAGGTGTGAGCCACTGCGCTCACCCCTGACTTTCTTTTTTAACCTTAACTTCATCCTTTATCATCTGTATATTTATCTGAAAGACCTTCTTCAGTTCAAGCTTTAAGACATACACAAATTTATTCAATTAAGTATTTATTTATGCCAACCCTGTGCTAGTCATTGGCCAAGGATACTATGATGAACAAAAATGAACCTAGCCTTTGACTTCATGTAAAAGTACAATTTTGCTAAGTTCCACAAAGGAGAGACACATGATATGAGAAGGCACAATAGGAGGAAATAACAAGCAAGCTCCAGGGATGAGTAAGTAGGAGTTACCTAGACTGAAGAAAAGAAGGCGCACCATGTCAAGGAGCTGAAGCAGCATGTTTAGAAGTTCTGTGGCGTAAGGGAGGATGATATCAGAAGGGGTGGAGCAAAGGCTGTGAGGTTGGAGCTGAGGGAGAGGGAGTGTGATATAAGCTAAAGTTAGAGTTAGAAAGGGGCTGGAGCAATCAAGGCTTTGAAGCATTGTTGTCTTCATCTTCTGAGCATTTGGAAACCTTGAAGGGTTTGTGGAAAGATCACTGGTGAGACAGTGTCAAGTGAAAAGAAGAAAAGTCCTTGGGATCCATTATTTATTTTTATTGGCCAAGAAGAGCTTACCCTATTTCTTAACCACCTTAGTTATTCTTTCTTTTTTGATTTGCTCCCCGACCCCCAAGAGGTAGAGGAGATAAAACTTTAACTAGGAAGGTAGATTTAACTCTTTGTTCACTTTGATGTCTTTAAGAGACCTAGAGCATTTCTCTCTGATATATTTCACTAAATAACTAATAGCATAAACATGGTAGCATTAATCTTAATGGCATCCTTGTGAAACATTTTTATGATGTAGATTACAGTCTTTTTGTTTGTTTCTTGAGATGGAGTCTTGCACTGTCACCCAGGCTGGAGTGCAGTGGCGCAATCTCCACTCACTGCAACCTCCGCCTCCTGGGTTCAAGCAATTCTCCTGCCTCAGCCTCCCAAGTAGCTGGGATTACAGGTGCCTGCCACCACGCCTGGCTAATTTTTTGTGTTTTTAGTAGAGACAGGGTTTCACTATGTTGGCCAGGCTGGTCTTGAACTCCTGACCACGTGATCCGCCCGCCTGGGCCTCCCAAAGTGCTGGGAGTAATGTATCACATGTATATAATGTTTCACAATTCTCAAAGTACTTTTACATGTAGCATTTATCTTATTGGAAGGAGTAACTGTAAATGAATTTCAGTTCCTCAGAATAAATGATATGTAAGCAGCTTGTCTATTTAAATACTTTTTTTTTTTCACATTTCTTGAGTTTTTAGTATAATTGGAAGAAAGAAAACAGTTTTCAAAGGTGTTTAAGATTATGATACCCTTCTAAACCAGGCCGGAAAGTAAGAGACTTCTCTTTTCTAAAAAACTCTGAAGTTTGCTTTAATATTATTTAATAGCAGGAGGTGAGTGTCCTACTTAACCATAATTTATTTTTTTTCCTTCAGGACAACATAGGAGAGCTTGATCTTGATAAACAGTCTGAACTTAGAGCTTTAAGGAAAAAAGAACTAGATGAGGAGGAAAGCATTCGGAAAAAAGCTGTGCAGTTTGGAACCGGTGAACTATGTGATGCCATCTCTGCAGTAGAAGAGAGAGTGAGCTACTTGAGACCTTTAGATTTTGAAGAAGCCAGAGAACTTTTCTTATTGGGTCAGCACTATGTCTTTGAGGCAAAAGAGTTCTTTCAGATTGATGGTTATGTCACTGACCATATTGAAATTGTCCAAGACCACAGTGCTCTGTTTAAGGTGCTTGCATTCTTTGAAACTGACATGGAGAGACGGTGCAAGATGCATAAACGCAGAATAGCCATGCTAGAGCCCCTAACTGTAGACCTGAATCCACAGTATTATCTGTTGGTCAACAGACAGATCCAGTTTGAAATTGCACATGCTTACTATGATATGATGGATTTGAAGGTTGCCATTGCTGACAGGCTAAGGGATCCTGATTCACACATTGTAAAAAAAATAAATAATCTTAATAAGTCAGCATTGAAGTACTACCAGCTCTTCCTAGACTCCCTGAGAGACCCAAATAAAGTATTCCCTGAGCATATAGGGGAAGATGTTCTTCGCCCTGCCATGTTAGCTAAGTTTCGAGTTGCCCGTCTCTATGGCAAAATCATTACTGCAGATCCTAAGAAAGAGCTGGAAAATTTGGCAACATCATTGGAACATTACAAATTTATTGTTGATTACTGTGAAAAGCATCCTGAGGCTGCCCAGGAAATAGAAGTTGAGCTAGAACTTAGTAAAGAGATGGTTAGTCTTCTCCCAACAAAAATGGAGAGATTCAGAACCAAGATGGCCCTGACTTAATCCTTGTTTTTAAAGAAAGGAAATGTGCAATATTGAAGTGATCTTTTTCCCTAGTCAAACAGGCCCAATTCCATTGTGATATTTACCTTTATAGCCAGATGAGTGCAGTTTGAACTTGAGATACAGTCAACTGAGTGTTTGCTAGGATCCTAAGGAACATAAAGTTAATTAAAAACTTACACCTAATTATGTAAATTGCCTTGTTAAAGACATGTGATTTGTATTTTAGATGCTTGTTTCCTATTAAAATATAGACATTTCTACTCTCAGTTTCTAAATGTAGATTATTTGTTGGCTAGTACTTGATAGATTCCTTGTAAGAAAAAATGCTGGGTAATGTACCTGGTAGACAAGCCTGTTAATATATTAAGATTGAAAAAGTAACTTATATAGTTACTCCTTCTAAAATATTTGATTTCCTAAATTCCCCCCACCCAAATATTTCCCTTTTGAAAATACTGAAAACTAAGTTATGTTACTATAAAGTGTAAAATGGTTTGTCTTAATTATAGGAGAAAAAGGCCTTGTTGGAAATAAAATAAACTGACTTATTTCACTAATGAAAACTTCCATTTCCTCTTTTGTTTTATTGTGAGCATTGGTTTTTTTGATACCTCAAAGATATTAGCTTATTTGCACAGTTAGAAAACATTAAAATATCATTCATGGGCCAGGCGCCATGTCTCACGCCTGTAATCCCAGCACTTTGGGAGGCCAAGGCAGGCGGATCACAAGGTCAGGAGATCGAGACCATCCTGGCTAACGCGGTGAAACCCCGTCTCTACTAAAAATACAAAAAATTAGCTGAGCGTGGCCGCGTGTGCCTGTAGTCCCAGCTACTTGGGAGGCTGAGGCAGGAGAATGGCGTGAACCTGGGAGGCGGAGCTTGCAGTGAGCCCAGATTGCACCACTGCACTCCAGCCTGGGTGACAGAGCGAGACTCCATCTCAAAAAAAAAAATACCATTCATGGCTGAGTGTGGTGGCTCATGCCTGTAATCCCAGCACTTTGGGAGGCTGAGGTAGGAGGATCACTTGAGGCCAGGAGTTCGAGACCAGCCTGGGCAACATAGTGAGACCCCATCTCTACAAAACATACAAAAATTAGCTGGGGCATGGTGCCACCTGTCTGTAATCCCAGCTACTTGGGAGGCTAAGGTGGGAGGATTGCTTGAGCCCAGGAGGCCAAGGCTGTAGTGAACCATAATTGCCACTACACTCCAGCCTGGGTGACAGTGAGACCCTGTCTCAAAATAAAATAAAATATTCACTTAGTAAATATTTATTGAGCTGCTACTGTGTCCCAGGAAACCTTACTGACTGATTTCTCATCAGAGGATCCTGGCATGTTTATAAACTTTTAAGCACTTTTGAGAAAGGATATATATGTCATAATTAAACCTTGTTAATATGTGTTAGTCATGTTAGGAAATGCAGGAATGGAGTTCCTATCCGGTGTATTGTCAAGATCAGTCATAACATTTAATATAGAGAATAGCTCTGTGCTTCAGCTTACCTGTTACTTTGCTTCTCAAAGCTTAGGTCTGCGTCAACGCTAAGATCCTGTAACATTTATGTAAAAAAACACACACATATGAAAATCACCTTGCTTTCCCTTTGAGATCAATTTTCCAGGAAGAAAAATCTTTGAGTATAACGGTCAGAAATGTGTAATTCACTCAATATTTAACTGATATTTATTCAAGTCTTTACTAAGGTCAGGCCCTGCTCTCACTTTTCTAATCATAGAGGATATGGTGATAAACAGGATAAACAAGGACCTGTTCTCACAGAGTGAATAAACAACTAAGATAATTTCAGGTCATAAATGCTGTTAAGAAAGGAAAACTGAAATGGTAAGCTTTTTTTTTTTTTTGAGACGGAGTCTCACTCTGTCGCCCAGGCTGGAGTGCAGTAGCGTGATCTCAGCTCACTGCAACTTCTGCCTCCCAGATTCAAGCAATTCTCTTGCCTCAGCCCCCCGAGTAGCTGGGATTACAGGCGCACAACACCACACCTGGCTGATTTTTTGTATCTTTAGTAGAGGCAGGGTTTCACCATGTTGGCCAGGCTGGTCTTGAACTTCTGACCTCAAGTGATCCGCCTGCCTCGGCTTCCCAAAGTGCTGGGATTACAGGTGTGAGCCACCATGCCCAGCCTGAAATGGTAAACTTTCAATGGAAGGGGTGCTGTCTTAGCTGTGTTGATCTGGAAAGGTCTTTGAGAAGGTGGAAAGTGACACTGAGCTGAGAACGAAATGGGGGAAGAAAGCAGCCAAGTCATCTTTAGGTAGGGTGTTCCCGGGAAGCCAGGCTGGAACAAGCTCAGGAAGGAGTTTGGCATGAGAAAGACCAGTGTGGCTGGAGCAGATAAGGGTGAGGAGTGGGGGCAGCAGTGGGGAGTACAGATGGAGAGGGCTTTGTAGATCAGGGTAAGGAGTTTAGATTTTATTCGATGTGCAGTGGGAAACTTCATGGAATTTTGAAAAGGGAAGCAGCATGATCTGATTGGAATTTTTTATTTATTTTATTTTATTTTTTTGAGACAGAGTCTTGCTCTGTGGCCCAGGCTGGAGTGCAGTGGTGCAATCTCAGCTCACTGCAAGCTCCGCCTCCCAGGTTCACGCCATTCTTCTGCCTCAGCCTCCCGAGTGGCTGGGACTACAGGTGCCCGCCACCACGCCAGGCTAATTTTTTCCATGTTAGCCAGGGTAGTCTTGATCTCCTGACCTTGTGATCCACCCACCTCGGCCTCCCAAAGTGCTGGGATTATAGGCGTGAGCCACCGTGCCCAGCCAATCTGATTGGAATTTTTAAGAAACTACTCTGGCTGTTAGGGCAAGGAAGGGGGAAGGGACAGCCAAGAACCAGAGGAAGAAGAGAGACAAGTGAGATTCTGTTAAGATTAATCCAAGTGAGAGATGAAAGTGGTTTGGAATAGGATGAGGGAGTAGGGATGGAGAAAAGTGGATACATTCTGGATGTGTTTGAACATGCTAGAGGGTAAAGTATAGAGCATGAGGGGAAAAGAAGAACCATGTTAAGTTGAGGAAGTATGGAGGCAAAGCATGTTTTTATGGGGGATATGTGGATTTAGAATTAAGAATTTTGTTTCGGTCATGTTGAGTTTAGGATGTTAAGCTTGAGATGAAATGATTGCTATTTAATAATATCTGCTCATCAGACTTTAAAAGGAAAGCAAGGAGGATCAAGAGGAGGCAAAGAAGGGAGGGAAGTTTCTTGAGGATAGTGATATATAGCACTTCAGCTCTCTTGAGAACTGATTCTAAGACAAATCCCCCTGTGAAAAGCCTTCCTTCATATAGCCATTTTCCTCTCAACCTTAATCAACTTCGTAACTTCATTTATATATCCATTCATTTATTTAAGAAGTACTTAGCTCTTTTTTCCCCCACAAGTATATCCAATGTGTATCTTTATTTGTAATGGAAGATAAAAAATACTGGGGAGTAAAAAACAGGTCTGGGCCGGACACGGTGGCTCATGCCCGTAATCTCAGCACTTTGGGAGGCTGAGGTGGGTGGATCACCAGAGGTCAGGAATTTGAGACCAACCTGGCCAACATGGTGAAACCTCGCCTGTACTAAAAATACAAAAAAAAATTGGCCAGGCCTGGTGGTAGGCACCTGTAGTCCCAGCTACTCAGGAGGCTGAGGCAGGAGAATCGCTTGAACCAGGGAGGCGGAGGTTGCAGTGAGCCGAGATTGCATCAGTGCACTCCAGTCTGGTGACAGAGCGAGACCCTGTCTCAAAACAAAACAACGACAACAACAACAAAAAAAACAGGTCTTATATTAAGGGGGATAAAGATAGCTATATCAATACAATGGAATATTATATACATTTGTACATATTACGGCATACAAGTACAAGTAATTATAAAATGTAAAAGCATGGAAAATGCATGGCTAAATGTCAAGAAAGGATAGCAACATATTAATTTATAGATTACATTTAACATCTAATCTCAACAATTAAAAATGTATATTTAGCAGGGGGTGGTCATGTGCATCTGTAGTCACAGCTACTCGGGAAGCTGAGGTGGGAGGATCACCTGAGCCTGGGAGGTTGAAGCTGCAGTGAGCCAGCCAGGCACGGTGTCTCACGCCTGTAATCCCAGCACTTTGGGAGGCCGAGGCGGGCAGATGTCAGGAGATCAAGACCATCCTGGCCAACATGGTGAAACCTCGTCTCTACTAAAAATACAAAAAATAGCTGGGTGTGGTGGCGTGCGCTTATAATCCCAGCTACTTGGGAGGCTGAGGCAGGAAAATCACTTGAATCTGGGGAGGCAAAGGTTGCAGTGAGCTGAGATCACGCCACTGCACTCCAGCCTGAGCAACAGAGCGAGTCTCCATCTCAAAAAAAAAAAAAAGTTGCAGCGAGCCACGATTGCACCACTGCACTCTAGCCTGGGTGATAAAGTGAGACCCTGTCTCTCAATAAATAAATATTTTAAAATATAAAAACGTAAGTCCGGGTGTGGTGGCTCAAACCTGTAATCCCAGCACTTTGGGAGACCGAGTCAGGTGGATCATCTGAGGTCAGGAGTTCGAGCCCAGTCCGGCCAACATGGTGAAACCCTGTCTCTACTAAAAGTACAAAAATTAGTCAGGCATGGCCGGGTGCCATGGCTCATGCCTGTAATCCAAGCACTTTGGGAGTCCGAGGCGGGCGGATCACGAGGGCAGGAGATCGAGACCGTCCTGGCTAATACGGTGAAACCCCATCTCTACTAAAAATACAAAAAATTAGCCGGGCGTGGTGGCGGGTGCCTGTAGTCCCAGCTACTCGGGAGGCTGAGGCAGGAGAATGGCGTGAACCCAGGAGGCGGAGTTTGCAGTGAGCCGAGATCATGCCACTGCACTCCAGCCTGGGCAATAGAGCGAGACTCTGTCTCAAAAAAAAAAAAAAAAAAAAATTAGGCATGGTGGTGCATGCCTGTTGTTCCAGCTACTTAGGAGGCTGAGGCAGGAGAATCACTTGAACCTGGGAGATGGAGATTGCAGTGAGCCAAGATCGCACCACTGCACTCCAGCCTGGGCGACAGCAAAACCCTGTCTCAAAAAAATAAATAAATTAAATAAAATAAAAATAAATAAAAATGTATACTTAGTCAGAGGTGGTGTCATGTGCCTGTGGTCCCAGCTACTCAGGAGGCTGAGCCCAGGATTTGAGGTCAGCCTGGGCAACACAGTGAGATCCTATCTCTTTAAAAAAAAAAAAGGTATACCTGTTAGTGGAAATGTAAAAAAATTGGAAATAGTCATATTGTAATGGAATTATAAACTTTGTTTTTAAGATGGAATTTTACTCTGTCTTCCAGGCTGGAGGGCAGTGGCATGATCTGGGCTCACTGCAACCTCTGCCTCCTAGGTTCAAGTGATTCTTGTGCCTCAGCCTCCCAAGTAGCTGGGACTACAGGCATGTGCCACCATGCCTGGCTAATTTTTGTATTTTTAGTAGAGACAAGGTTTCACCATATTGGCCAGGCTGATCTTGAACTCCTGACCTCAGGCAATCTGCCTGCCTCGGCCTCCCAAACTGCTAGGATTACAGATGTGAGCCACCGTGCCCAGCCAGAATTAAAAGCATTTTGTTATTATTTCCTTAATATTGTGATCTTTATCTTTCCAATGAACATTTGAAAATTCTTAGACAACATACTAGGTCTTCATTAGAGGCTTTTTTTACTGAGCACTTTTTGTGTGCTAGGCACCCTGAGGACATGATCTCTAAGCCACAGTCTCTTAAACCTTAGCTTTTATTCTTCTTGACTGTATTACTTAACTTGAATTCAAAAGATAAAATTCAATTGGCTGGGCGCAGTGGCTCACGCCTGTAATCCTAACACTTTGGGAGGCCGAGGCGGGTGGATTGCCTGAGCTCAGGAGTCTGAGACCAGCCTGGGCAACACAGTGAAACCCTGTCTCTACCAAAATACAAAAAATTAGCTGGGCGTGGTGGCACGTGCCTGTAATCCCAGCTACTCGGGAGGCTGAGGCAAGAAAATTGCTAGAACCCGGGAGGCAGAGGTTGCAGTGAGCAGAGATCGCGCCACTGCACTCCAGCCAGGGTGACAGAGTGAGACTCCATCTCCTAAAGAAAGAAACAAAAAAGATAAAATTCAGACCGCCAAGACTGCATCTGCCCCACCCGCACAGAGCCTCGCCCTTGCCACTCCACAGCCGGTCCACACGCGCCGCCAGCTCACCAGGGTGGTATCACTGGGCTCCAGCATGGGCAAGGCCAGCTTCGCAGGCGACAGTGCCCCCTGGGCCTCCTTCCCCTCCATCGTGGGGCGCCCGCGACACCAGGGCATGATGGTGGGCATGGGCCAGAAGGACTCCAATGTGGGTGATGAGGCCCAGAGCAAGAGAGGCATCCTGACCCTGAAGTACCCCATCTAGCACGGCATGGTCATCTGGGACTGGGACGACATGGAGAAGATCTGGCACCACACCTTCTACAATGAGCTGCCTGTGCTGCTGACCAAAGGCCCCCTGAATCCCAAGGCCAACCATGAAAAGATGGCCTAGATTATGTTTGAGACCTTTAACACCCCAGCCATGCACGTGGCCACCCAGGTCATGCTGTCCCTGTACACCTCTGGTCGTACCACTGGCATCGTGATGGACTCTGGCGACAGGTCACCCACATGGTGTGCATCTATGAGGGGCATGCCCTCCCCCACACCATCCTGCGTCTGGACCTCGCTGGCCAGGACCTGACTGACCGCCTTATGAAGATCCTCACATTGCGCGGCTATAGCTTCACCACCCGCAGAGGGAGAGATCCTGTGTGACATCATCAAGGAGAAGCTGTGCTAAGTCGCCCTGGACTTTGAGCAGGAGATGGCCCCCACGGGTCCTCTTGGGAGAAGAGCTATGAGCTGCCAGATGGCCAGGTCATCACCAGCAGCAACAAGCATTTCCACTGCCCCGAGGCGCTCTTCCAGCCTTCTTTCCTGGGCGTGGAATCCTGTGGCATCCACAAAACTACCTTCAAATCCATCGTGAAGTGTGACGTGGACATCCACAAAGACCTGTACACAAACACAGTACTATCCGGCAGCACCACCATGTACCCCGGCATCGCCCTGCAGGATGCAGAGGGGGATCACTGCCCTGGCTCCCAGCATGAGGAGGATCAAGATCATTGCTCCTTCTGAGTGCACATACTCTGTGGATGCATGGCTCTATTCCGACCTCATTGTCCACCTTCCAGCAGTTATGGATGAGCAAGCAGGAATATGATGACTCCAGTCCTTCCACTGTCCACCGAAAATGCTCCTAGGCAGACTGTTCCTTAGTTGCATTACACCCTTTCTTGACAAAAACCTAATGCGCAGAAAACAAGATGAGATTGGCATGGCTTTGTGTGTGTGTGTGTGTGTGTGTGTGTGTGTTTGTGTTTGTGTTTGTTTTCGGCTTGACTCTGGATTTAAAAACTGAAACTGTGAAGGTGACAGCAGTCGGTTGGAGTGAGCATCCTCCAAAGTTCTACAATGTGGCCAAGGACTTTGACTGTACATTCTTCTTTTTTTTCTTTTTTCTTTTTTTAATATTTATTTTATTTATTTGTTTATTTTGGGACGGAGTCTCACTCTGTTGCCCAGGCTGGAGTGCAGTGAAGTGATCTTGGCTCGCTGCAACCTCCACCTCCCAGGTTCAAGTGATTCTCCTGCCTCAGCCTCTTGGTAGCTGGGACTACGGGCATGTGCCACCATGCCCAGCTAATTTTTTTTTTTTGTATTTTTTTTAGTAGATACGGGGTTTCACCATGTTGGTCAGGTTTTTTTTTTGTGTGTGTGTTTTTAGTAGAGACGAGGTTTCACCATATTGGTCAGGTTTTTTTGTATTTTTTTAGTAGAGACGGGGTTTCACCATGTTGGTCAGGCTGGTCTCAAACTCTTGACCTCAAATGATCTGCTCGCCTCATCCCCCAAAGTGCTGGGATTACAGGCGTGGGCCACCGTGTCGGGCCACATTGTTCTCTTTTAAATAGTCTTTCTAAATATCATGAGGTGCATTGTTACAGGAAGTCCCTTGCCCTCCCAAAATCCAGCCCACTTCTGTCTAAGGAGAGTGGCCCAGTCCACTCTCAAGTCCACACAGGGGAGGTGATAGCATTGCTTTCATGTAAATTATGTAATGCAAAATTTTAAAAATCTCCCCCTTATACTTTTTTATTTTGTTTTATTTTGAATGATCAGCCATCGTGGCCCCCCTTTTTTGTCCCCCAGCTTCAGACGTATGAAGGCTTTTGGTCTCCCTGGGAGTGGGTGGAGGCGCTCTTCCAGCCTTCTTTCCTGGGCGTGGAATCCTGTGGTATCCACAAAACTACCTTCAAATCCATCGTGAAGTGTGATGTGGACATCCACAAAGACCTGTACGCAAACACAGTACTATCCGGCAGCACCACCACTCAGGGCTTACCTGTAGAGACCAGTTGAATAAAAGTGCACACCTTAAGAAAAAAAAAAAAAAGATAAAATTCAAGTATAACAGGCAGTGGTCTTAAAACCAGTCTTTATCCCAATATCCATCAACATACTCTGCTGTTTGTCATTTGTTCTCTGTAGTGACTTGTTACATTTTAAGACTGTGTTTTTAGTTATCAGAAGAAAATCTCATTGGCTGCTTTGCAGTCCTGCCCTCTGTTCACATAGCCTGTGCCACAAACACTGCTTTCCCTGAGCCTGGCTTCCCAGAGACAGCTGTCTTCCAAGACCTCAAGGCCCCTTGGCACTTAAAATTATTGAGGACACCAAAGATCTTTTGTTTATGTACGTTATATATTTCTATATTTACCCCATTTGAAATTTAAGTGGATACATTTTAATAATTTATCTTAAAATGACAATAATAAACCCACTGCATTTAAAGATAACTTTTTTTTTTTTTTTTTTTTTTGAGGTGAAATCTCTCTCTGTCGCCCAGGCTGGAGTGTAGTGGCACAATCTTGACTCACTGCAACCTCTGCCTCCCGAGTTTAAGTGATTCTCCTGCCTCAGCCTCTGGAGTAGCTGGAATTACAGGCATCTGCCAACACGCTCGGCTAATTTTTGTATTTTGACTAGAGACGGTGGTTTCACTGTGTTGGCCAGGCTAATCTTGAACCGCTGACCTCAGATGATCTGCCTGCCTGGGCCTTCCAAAGTGCTGGGGTTATAGGCGTGAACCTGTAATCACCTTACAATGTGTTTATATAGGCTGACGTTATTGAGTGCTAACTAATCTATTCCAGGCACTCTGCTAAGCAGTTTATATACATTATCTCAAGTAATTGTCTCAAAACCCCATGACATGGATACTATTACCCTCCTACAGAATGTGAAACTTTGGCTTAGGGAGAGCTTCAATGACTTGCCCAAAGTCAGATAGCTAGTAAATGGCAGAGCTGTTTGAACCAATGTCAACATAAATATCTTTTATAAAGTTAACAAGAAGTTGGTTCTATCAATTTTAGTTTGAATGGAGTATAAGAAGGGACAACTACACCTCAAGTAAAATTGCTGACAAGTCACTAAGCCAGACAGAAGCAACAAAGGAAATCAACCTCAAATCACACAATGTCCAAATCAGAATTATAGCTGTATCTATACAGATAGAGATTTTTAAAAAATTATCCATTTTGTTTCTAAGTAGTTGTAGCAATGTTTCTTCTTTTTAATTAAGAAAAAAATACTGGCCAGGTGCAGTGGCTCACGCCTGTAATCCCAGCACTTTGGGGGGCCAAGGTGGGTGGATCACTGAGTCCAGGAGTTTGAGACCAGCCTGGCTAACATGGCAAGACCCCGTCTTTACTAAAAATACAAAAATTAACCAGGCATGGTGGCACACACCTGTAATCCCAGTCACTCAGGAGGCTGGGGCACGAGAATTGCTTGAACCCGGGAGGTGGAGGTTGGAGTGAGCCAAGATTGCACCACTGTACTCCAGCCTGGGCAACAGAGTGAGATGCTATCTCAAAAAAAAATATATATATATATATATAAAAGAAAGGGAAAAATATATATTTATATATAAATATATTTATATAATATATTATATGTATATGTATTTTTCCTCTTCTTTTTTATAGAGATGGGCGTCTCACCATGTTGCCCAGACTGGTCTCAAGCTCTTGGGCTCAAGCAGTCCTCCCACCTCAGCCTCCCAAAATGCTGGGATTACAGGCGTGAGCCTATAACAGAACTTGAGGCATGAGTCTGTTTCTAAGCTTGCCATAGACACCTTCAGTGCATGTCTGCTTTTTGATTACCATAGTTGCTAATCATGGGTTATAAAAATATAGAATTCAAATATGTTAGGGCAATAATAAATTATATATAGATGCATTGATGTTGCAGTACATAAATGAGCCTTTCAGTCATTTTGCACTCTAGATAGATGTAATCTTCTTTAAAAAATTAATTGCTTTCATCTTGAGCCTGGGATGTCAAGGCTGCAGTGAGCCATGATTGCATTACTGCACTGCAGCCTGGGTGACAGAGAGAGACCCTGTGTCATAAACATAAATAAATAAATAAAAATTTTAAAAAAGATTCTAAGGCTGAGCATGGTGGCTCACACCTATAATCCCAGCACTTTGGGAGGCTGAGGCAGGAGGATTGCTTGAGACCAGGAGTTCGAGACCAACTGGGCAACACAGGGAGACTCCTGTCTCTACAAATAAAAATTAAGAAAAATTTATTGGAGGCTGCAATGTCTATTACTATTTTTAAATTATTTTTTATTATTAGGGTTTGAAAAAAATCTAGGATGGGAAAACAAAATTCAAGAATGCAACCAGGAACTATGTGTCAAGGAGAAATCCCAGAGAAAGTATAGCTTTCGTTAAGCGTTGCCCATATAACTCATAATGCAACCAGAGTCTTTTTTTTTTTTGAGATGGAGTCTCACTGTGTTGCCCAGGCTGGAGTGCAGTGGCGTGATCTCGGCTCACTGCAACCTCTGCCTCCCACGTTCAAACGATTCTCCTGCCTCAGCCTCCTGAGTAGCTGGGATTACAGGTGCCCGTGACCATGCCTGGCTAATTTTTGTAATTTTGGTACAGACAGGGATTTCACTGTGTTGGCCAGGCTAGTTGAGAACTCCTGACCTCAGGTGATCCTCCAGTCTCAGCCTCCCAAAGTGCTGGGATTACAGGCATAAGCCACCTCGCCTGGCCCCAACCAGACTCTTTAAGCCAGTAACCTCTTTCTCAGGAAGGTCATGACCCAATATTAATTTTTCATCTGCAGGAAGTGACAAGAAGGCTTTATACATGTGCTGTGTAAAAATGGGGTTCAAAATGTAGTTAATAGAAACAGACCTGAGAATGTGCTAGATGATTATGAGTCGCTGAATCTGACATGACCTACAGCAGCCACACACCAACTCTACCAGTACAGAGCTCTTTCGCCCCACTTCCTTCTGAATTATCTCACCCGCTTTTTCTCCACTGGTTATCTTAATCATTTTGCCTTTCCTGTTACCACTGTAAGTCAGGTTTTGTTATCAGAAGAACTCATCACCCTTTAGTTATCTATACTTTTGTGTGGATGATTTTTTTTTTTTTTTTTTTTTTTTTTTTTTTTTTTGAGACGGAGTCTCGCTCTTTCACCCAGGCTGGAGTGCAGTGGCGCGATCTCGGCTCACTGCAGGCTCCGCCCCCCGGGGTTCACGCCATTCTCCTGCCTCAGCCTCCCTTGTAGCTGGGACTACAGGCGCCCGCCACCTCGCCCGGCTAATTTTTTGTATTTTTAGTAGAGACGGGGTTTCACCGTGTTAGCCAGGATGGTCTCGATCTCCTGACCTTGTGATCCGCCCGCCTCGGCCTCCCAAAGTGCTGGGATTACAGGCGTGAGCCACTGCGCCCGGCGTGTGTGGATGATTTTTATGCTTTAAATTTACCCAAAACCTATTGCTTAGACACTAAGAAAATGGAACAAACATGCAAGAAATGTTAACAATGAAAACAGAATAATATCCAATCTGCTCCACTGATTGTGCGAAACTGTAGGATGGCTTTATGTTCAGAATCATTGCCCTTTTAGACTCAGGAGTTTTGAACTCTGCTTCCAAAGAGTTAATCCTTCATCCGTGTTTTCTGTGCATGGAGCCTGTAAAATCTAATTACGTTCCGCTTCTAAATAAGGAGAAATGACTCCCAAATTCGTCTGGAAAAGTAGCTTTTTTTTTTTTTTTTTTTTTTTTTTTTTTTTTTTTTTTTTGAGACAGAGTCTCGCTCTGCTGCCCAGGCTAGAGTGCAGTGGTGTGATCTTGGCTCACTGCAACCTCCACCTCCCAGGTTCAAGTGATTCTCCTGCCTCGGCTGAGTAGCTGGGACTACAAGTGTGCACCACTGCATCTATCTAATTTTTAAATTTTTAGTAGAGATGAGGTTTCACCATGTTGGCCAGGCTGGTCTCAAACCCCTGACCTCAAGTGATCTACCTGCCTCGGCCTCCCAAAGTGCTGGGATTCCAGGTGTGAGCCACTGAGCCCGGCCAGGTTTTGTTCACTGAGGATGTGCCAGTGTCCCAAGTTATAAAAAGTTAATTCCATAGGCTTGCTTCTTACCTTCTTAGTTCGAAAATCATATATATCTTATCATAGGAATACACTAAGGCATGGATACTAAATACAGAAAGTATGTTTGGGATGATCTGACTTGAAATATGGTTGTGTTATAAATGGAGATCACTTTGTGTTACATTGGGGTGCATAGAGAACTAGGCAGAACTCTCAGGACAGCTGATAAGGTGCTAGAGAAGCAGGGTGCTGTGGCTCACACCTGTAATCCCAGCACTCTGGGAGGCAGAGGCAGGTGGATCACTTGAGGTCAGGAGTTCGAGACCAGCCTGGCCAACATAGTGAAACCCCATCTTCACTAAAAATACAAAAATTAGCCAAGCATGGTTGTGGGCACCTGTAATCCCAGCTACTCGGGAGGCTGAGGCAGGAGAATTGCTTGAACCTGGGAGGCAGAGGTAGCAGTGAGCCAAGATTGCACCACTGTACTCCAGCCTGGGTGACAGAGTGAGACTCCATCTAAAAAAGAAAAAAAAAAAAGAAAAGAAGGTGCAAGAAAAGAAGGTGCAAGAGGCCGAGATGCTACTAAGCTGACACAGAAGACAAATAGGTCTCAGCTATGAGCTCCAAATTTAAGTATTGATTGCCAATTAATCTGCTTCTCACATGAGCAACTCTGTGTTCCTGGGTCAGCAGCAGAGATTTGTTTGTATCATTCAATTATTTAATGATAGTTACAAACTTAACTTAATAATAATATACAATGATATGCTGAATAATGGGGGTAATTATACTTAACATCATAATTTTAATATAGATTGTGTCCACATTCAATATAAGGCATTGTTTCCTAGAGTCAAATCCCAGGACTATGTGCATCAGAAACATTTAGTGATACTTATTAAAATGCAGATTCCTAGGCTCTGGCCCAGACCTGATCAGAAACGCTGGGAGGTGAGGTCCAGGAATCTATGTTTTAGCAGAACCCCATGTGATATTTATGTACATTAAGGTGCTAGAACCCCATGCTTCTGGAGTTAAGGAAGCTCAAGCTACAGAGTATTGGAAAAGCTTTTACAGGGAGAAGCATCTGAACCAGAAAGTTATTCCCAAGGGGAACCCAGCCTGGGGACAGAGGGACACAAAAGTGCTCCCAGCTGCCTTAGGAGCCTAGGAGCTGCAACCCTCTCCTTCCCTAGAGCTCCCTGTACTGGGAGTAGAAGTCTGCTGTGTGGACCCCAACTGGGGGCTGAGCCTGTAACCACAGCACTGGGTCTCTCAGGGATCTAAGGGGAGATCTCCGAGATGAAAGGTAGGCACTCTCTAATGACCTTTGGAGAATATTCTAGATTGCTTCAAGGAAGGTGAGAAAAAGAAAAGAGAGATTGTTTGACTAGGAACACAGACTCGGCAGGAGTCATTCCTGGGGCATTTGAATGGAATTACCCAAAGGGTAGTCCCAGGGCTGTGGTAATTAACTATTTCCTCGGCAATCTAGAGCCAGGACCATCTCTCAGGAACTCTCCAAGTTTGGAGTAGAGCAAATACTTCAGGATTCCCCAACTTTTGTTCCCAGACCAAACTGAGGGTCGGGCTGCTATTTCTGGTGGCCCAATAATGAGACCCAGATGAAACTGAGGAGGAAGAGAGTTTTTATTTCTGCAACCAGTGACAGGGAGAAAAGGCCTAGAAATTATCGCCAGACCAACTCAAAACGACAAAGTTTTCCAGAGCTTGTATACCTTTTAAGCTATATGTCTACATGTAAGTGTGCATTCATCTGAAGACATAAGTGATTAATTTCTTTTAATCTGTAACTAAGGTGTGAGTCCTGAAGACCTTCCTCTGGAGCCTCAGTAGGTTTACTTAATCTAAATGAGTCCAGGTGCTGGGGTGATTACCTTTATCTTGTCTCCTGCTACATCATAGAGGTTTGGGGAGTTCCTTCAGACCCCCAGTAAACTTGTTTGTGGACACCTGGGGAGTTTCTTCAGATCCACAATAAAACTTGTTTAATCCTAAATGGGTCCTGTTAAGAATTCCTTCCTTATTCTGTGATGCTTCAAGGCCCAGGAAAGGCATAGGCAAAACTCTTGATGGGCTTTTGTTACATCTCAGCCTTTGTATAAGAAAACCAGCTTCTAATATTCAACTTAACCACTCATTCAGTACTCAGACAGTTGTTATGGAGGCCTGCATTAGTGAGACCTGGCCTGCCACACTGTAACACCCCAAGAAGGGTTATATTCCGGTGATGTCTGGCTAAAATAAAAACTGAATGCCTGCTTATAGAGAAGCAATCTTTCCTCCCATAGCAGACAGAGCATGCCTTCCCCAGGGAAATCTGCATCTGCAGGATGGAGACATTTTGTATCTAAAACCTACCGTCAGTGCTATCTTCCTTTGTTTTTTGTTGTTTGTTTGGTTTTCTTTTGAGACAGGGTTTCACCCCACCATCCAGGCTGGAGTACAGTGCCTGGATCTCGGCTCACTGCAACCTCTGCCTCCTGGGTTCAAGAGATTTTCATGCCTCAGCCTCCAAGTAGCTGGAATTACAGATGCGTGCCATCATGCCTGGCTAATTTTAGTAGTTTTAGTAGAGACAGGGTTTCGCCATATTGGCCAGGCTGGTCTCAAACTCCTGACCTCAAGTGATCTGCCTGCCTCGGCCTCCCAAAGTTCTGGGATTGCAGGGGTGAGCTACTATGCCCGGCCAGTACTATCTTCCTTTGAAGGGGATAAAAGTCACATGCCAGGTAGATAAGAGCTTGGAACTTGGTGAATGAGAAAAATGCAGTTCTCCCCTCATATCTCTGTAGCCAGGCAGCCCAATTTATTAATATATGCACATACAGTGCATACAGCACATAGTGGACTTAGCCATTGACTGGAGGTCCAGGGACCTCCTTGCTGCTGTCCTAATGCTAACTTTTCAGTCCTGACGATTCCTGACCTCTTGGTAGGATGGCATTTAATTGACTGCTTCTTCCTTTTTTTTTTTCTTCCTTTTGAGACAGAGTTTCACTCTTGTTGCCCAGGCTGGAGTGCGGTGGCATGATCTCGGCTTACTGCAATCTCCACCTCCCGGGTTTAAGCAATTCTCCTGCCTCAGCCTCCCAAGCAGCTGGAATTATAGGCACCTGCCACTACGCTCGGCTAATTTTTTTTTGCATTTTTAGTAGAGACAGGGTTTCACCATGTTGGCCAGGCTGGTTTTGAACTCCTGACCTCAAGTGATCTGCTTGCTTTGGCCTCCCAAAGTGCAAGGATTACAGGTGTGAGCCACTGCACCTGGCTGTTTCCTCCTTGAAGCTCCTTCCTCCTTTTCCGTCTACAACACTGCACTTTTCTATTCTTCTATCTTACCAGCCTTTCCTTATGTTTCCTATAGGGCCTTTTCAATCTATCACTTGACTATAATGATCCTTAGGATTGTGATGTAGTCTTTTAGTCTCTCCAGGCACCCCAGGGCAATGCTGTTCATTCTCTTTTTTCTTCTTCTTCTTTTTCTTTTGAGGCAGGGTCTCACTCTGTCATCTAGGCTGGAGTGCAGTGGCGCGAACTTGGCTCACTGCAGCTTTGACCTTCCAGGCTTAAGCGATCTTCCCACCTCAGCCTCCAGAATAGCTGAGACTACAGGTGCATGCCACAATGCCTGGCTAATTTTGTTCACTTTTTTTAGAGAGGGGGTCTCACTATATTGCCCAGGCTGGTCTTGAACTCCTGGGTTTAAGGGATCCTTCTGCCTCAGCCTCCCAAAGTGCTGGGATTACAGACATGTGCCACCTCGCCTGGCCTCATACTTAAGACATATTACTTACCATCTATATCTAATTCTTCATCTTAAAACAATTGTTTTAGAGATGGGGGTCTCACTATATTGCCCTGGATTCCCGGGTTCAAGCAATCCTCCCTCCCCAGGCTCCCAAGTAGCTGGGATTATATTTTCAAGCCACTGTGACTGGCTTTTATTTTTATTTTTTTCATTAGTTCTTCATCTGTTTAGCTTACTTATCCTTAAATTAGAATTTATTGAATGCTACTGTCTCTTTCTCTCTCTCTCTCACATGTGCACACATACATATACTTTTATTCATTTCCTTTTTAAAGTTATTTTATTATAAATAAGTACATATATACTTAATTTTTAAAATTATTATTATTATTTTGAGTTGGAGTCTCACTCTGTCACCCAGGCTGGAGTGCAGTGGCACGATCTCCACTCACTGCAACCTCTGCCTCCCAGGTTCAAGCGATTCTCCTGCCTCAGCCTCCCGAGTAGCTGGGACTACAGGTGCGTGCCACCACGCCTGGCTAATTTTTTGTATTTTTAGTAGAGATAGGGTTTCACCATGTTAGCCAGGATGGTCTTGATCTCCTGACTTCATGATCCACCTGCCTCGGCCTCCCAAAGTCCTGGGATTATAGGTGTGAGCCACCACGCCTGGCCAAGATCCATCTCTTAAAAAAAATAAATTTAAGAAACACCCCAAATTTGGCCAGGCACGGTGGCTCATGCCTGTAATCCCAGCACTTTGGGAGGCCGAGGCAGGTGGATCACCTGAGGTCAGGAGTTCGAGACCAGCCTGGCCAGCGTGGTGAAACCCTGTCTCTACTGAAAATACAAAAATTAGCTGAGCGTGGTGGCGGGCACCTGTAATCCCAGCTACTCAGGAGGCTGAGGCAGAAGAATCGCTTGAATCCGGGAGGGGGAGGTTGCAGTGAGCTGAGATCGTGCCATCACACTCCAGCCTGGGGGACAAGAGCAAGACTGTATCAAAAAAAAAAAAGAAACACCCCAATTTGAAAATAATAGTTGCAAGGAGTTTAAAATGAAAGTGCCAGTCCCAGTCCCTAGTACTATCGTTCCCTACTCATTCCCCTCCACCACTCCCAGGAGAAAATCTGTTTAACTGTCTTTTGGTGGTTACCTGGACATGTTGTAATAACATGTTCATATCACTATTTGTTGATTTAGCAATTTAAAACATTATGTGTTGATTTCTCCAATGATGGCAAATGATTCAATTCACTTACAACACCCGACTTCCCCTCCTCACTTCTTTCAATATATCTCCCAATATAACACTTTTTTGTTAAACCACATATGTAATGTATATACATATATCTGCTTGCATATGTATAATACATATAGTAAATTTGTAGATATAGGTGTGTGTTGTTCTATTTCTTGACCACCCACTAAGATAAGGGTATTATCTACCCTTCAAACTTCCCTTTCTTCATCAACCTCACAAATCCTCTGTATTCTCATTTATAATTGTCAGGGGTTAAGCATACATTCTATTATGTAGTCATAATTATTAGTGTATCTCTTAGCCGGGCATTGTGGCGGGCACCTGTAATCACAGCTACTCAGGAGGCTGAGGCAGGAGAATCGTGTGAACCTGGGAGGTGGAGGTTGCAGTGAGCCGAGATCATGCCACTGCCCTCCAGCCTGGACAACAGAGTGAGACTCCTTCTCAAGGAAAAAAAAAAAAATATTACTGTATCTGTCTGTAGGGAGATCCTGAAGGTTGGTAATCAATCAACAAATATTATCTACATTATGACTGTGTATATATATTGTCCACTGCAGAATCAAGTAAAATATACGTCATCATTATTGTTGTTGTTTTGAGACAGGGTCTGTCTCTGTTACCCAGGCTGGAGTGCAGAGAGGTGATCATGGCTCACTGCAACCTCAACCTCCCAGGCTCAAGTGATCTTCCCACCTCAGTCTCCCACATAGTTGAGACTATAGGCACGCACCACCACACCCGGCTAATTTATTTTTATTTTTGTAGAGATAAAAGTCTCCTTATGTTGCACAGGCTGGTCTCCAACTCCTGGGCTCAGGCGATCCTCCCACCTTGGCCTCTCGAAGTGCTAGGATTACAGGCATGAGCCACTGTGCCCAGCCTGAAATATACTTTGATTATATTCCTTTCCTGCACAGATTTGTGTTCTTCCTGGAGTTCCTAACTTTGCTCTTTTTGCCTTCAGTATTTGCCCTTAATATCTTCAGATTGTCAAACTCACCATCATCATAACAAATTCTATAGAGTTATTTTCTCCCCCAAAGACCTCCCTCCAGGAGCTCCCCTTCCTACTCCAGTCCAGGCTGATTGTTCTCTGACTGCTGCTCAGCTACCACCCTGGGATGTGGAGGTGGAGGTGAGATTCCTCTCTAAGAAGATGAGCTGGGGCTGGGCGAGGTGACTCATGCCTGTAATCCCAGAACTTTGGGAGGCCGAGGTGGGCAGATCACTTGAGGTCAGGAGTTCGAGACACCAGGGCCAACATGGTGAAACCCCCGTATCTATAAAAATACAAAAATTAGTGGGGCATGGTGGCAGGCACCTGTAGTCCCTGTTACTTGGGAGGCTGAGGCATGAGAATTGCTTGAACCTGGGAGGTAGAGGTTGCAGCGAGGTGAGATCACACCAGCCTGGGTGACAGAACGAGACTCTGTCTTGAAAAAAAAAAAAAAAAAGATGAGCTGGGAGGTGAGGTGCACAGTTTGGGAAGGAAGTGAGCCCTCTTGGATCTGTAAGCCAGTAGGCTCACCCAAAATGAGTCTTGTGTGTCGACACTGAGGAGTGAAGTTCACCTGGCCGAGCTGGGATGAAGGAAGAGACACATGCAGTTACAACAGGCAGAGGAAGCATGGCATGTTTTGCAGGGGAAGAGATGGAAAGACCCGGGTTAGTTTTGGCACCAAAGGCTCAGAGAGAAAAATAAGGAGATCAATCCTGGCTGAAGACATTGAAAGAAGTACTGATCAAGACACAAGGCCTGGCTTGGCGCGGTGGCTGACACCTGTCATCCCAGCATTTTGAGAGGCTGAGGCAGGAGGATCATTTGAGCATAGAAGTTCGAGACCAGCCTGGGCAACATAGGGAGACCCCCATCTTGGAAAAAAAAATTAATTAATTAGCCAGGCATGTTGGCACATGCCTGTAGACCCAGCTACTAGGGAGGCTGAGGTGGGAGGATTACTTGAGCCTGGGAGATTGCACTATGAGGCTGGAGGTAGATTAGGGCCAGACAGAGCAGCCCTTGAAGGACCTGAATTCTGGGTGAGGAGTGTGAGCTTGTCCTGCAGGCAGGCAGGTGGAGTCACTGGCTATGCTTTAACAGAGGTGTGTTATGAACCAGCTGGTGAAATACTGGATGTTTTAGTTTTCCATTTGCTGTAACAAATTACCACAAACTTGGTGGTTAAAACTACATGAATTTATTATTTTACAGTTCCGTAGATCTGTAAGTGTGACATGAGTCTCAGTGGCATAAAACTTAGGTGTTGACAGGGCTGCAGTCCTCTCTGGAGGTTCTAGAGAGAGTTTTCTTACCTTCTCCAGCCTCCAGAGGCTGCCCACATTGCTTGGCTTGTGGCCCCTTCTGTCATCTTCAAGCTGGCGAAGGCAAGTCTAGCCCCTCTCACGTCACATCATTCGGACCTTATCTTTTGTCTTCATCTTCCACTTCTGTGAGGAAGGACCTCTGTGATGACGTTGGGCCCACCCGGATGATCCAGGAGAATCTCTCTTTTTTAAGGGCATATGATTGGCCGGGCGCGGTGGCTCACGCTTGTAATCCCAGCACTTTGGGAGGCCGAGGTGGGCAGATCACGAGGTCAGGAGATCAAGACCACGGTGAAACCCCGTCTCTACTAAAAATATAAAAAATTAGCCAGGCGTGGTGGTGGGCGCCTGTAGTCCCAGCTACCCAGGAGGCTGAGGCAGGAGAATGGCGTGAACCTGGGAGGCGGAGCTTGCAGTGAGCTGAGATCATGCCACTGCACTCTAGCCTGGGCGACAGAGCGAGACTCCGTCTCAAAAAAAAAAAAAAAAAAAGTGCATATAATTAGCAGCCTTAATCCATCTTCATCTCCAATTTCCCTTTGCTGTGTAAGGCAACAGTCACCATTTCCAGGAACTAAGACAATTAAGACATGGACATCCTTGGGGAGCTGGCGGTGCTATTATTCTCCCTACTACATTGTATTAGTTGGGTCTCTTTGCAAGCAAAAAAGAAAGAAAGAAAAAAGAAAAGAAAAGAGCCATGTATTGACTTAAATAACCAAGCGCTCAGCATCTTTCTTACTTTACCTCTTGGATCTGCTTTCCTTGCTTTTGATTTTGGGCAGTCTCCTTCTATGAGTGGCCCTGGTACCCCAGGCTTACATCCTACCAGCTTAGCAATGTTAACGAAGGGTCCCCTCTCCTGGTAATTTTAGCATAACCCAGGATGATGAGTATTGACTCTCACTAACCCAGCTTCTGTCCAGGGCTGTCCCTGGACCAAACCCTGTGGCTTAGGAGAAATTCTCATGGGTCAGGCATGAATTTCATATGCATCCCTGAAGCTGAAACTTCAGAAGCCCCCCTAAACCACAGAGAATGAGACGTGGGGGCTGGTGATTCCTTAGATGAAAACTGGCAAAACAACAATGGCGGTGATAATTGCACAACAGCGTGAATATACTTAATGCTACAGAACGATACACTTACAGATGATTAAGGCTGGGCATGGTGGCTCATGCCTGTAATCCCAGCACTTTGGGAGGCCGAGGGGGATGGAGCACTTGAGCCCAGGAGTTCAAGACCAGCCTGGTCAACATGGTGAAACCCCGACCCTACTAAAAATATAAATACTAGCTGGATGTGGCAGTGCGTGCCTATAGTCCCAGCTACAAAGGAGGCTGAGGCAGGAGAATCGCTTGAACCTGGGAGGCAGAGATTGCAGTAAGCCATGATCACATCACTGCACTCCAGCCTGGGTGACAGAGTGAGACCCTGTCTCAAAAAAATAAAAAATTGATTAAAATGCTAAACTTTATGTTACGTATATTTTACCACACACAAAAACACAGAATCAATCTAGGCTATAGCATCAACCCACGGACTTTTGATGAACCTGCTAAAAAAGAGGATTTTTCTCTTTCTCCTGAGGATGCTAGGCTGGTCTGAGCTTAGGATGGAGCTGTTGGGGCCACCATGTCCCCAGGTGAGGAAAGGACCCGCCTGAGAGCAAAGACAACATGAGGAAAGCAGAGCCCAGAGATGCAGGCAGTCAGGTTCCTGATGATGACTGGGACACGTGGACCCAGCTGTGCCTGAAGCCCTCATCTATCCAATAAAGTCCTTCTTATGCTTAGATCAATTCAATTTGAGTTTGAACTGGCCATTAAAAGAGTCCAGACTTAGAAAAACAAAAAGTATAAGGGATGGTGGGTAGTAAGCAGCAAGATAAATCCACAAACAGCATTCCTGGACAAGGGTGAAGCAAGGACAGTCTAAAGGCCAGAAAACAGCAGAATGTTCTTAAACAAATGTAGATGTGAGATGTTGAAAAAATGGAAAGGAAAGATGGTAAGAGAAGCTTTAAATCAGCAATCCTCAAACTTTCTGGTCTTAGGACCCCTTTACACTTTTAAAAATTATCAAGTTTTGGGCCGGGCATGTTGGCTTATGCCTGTAATCCCAACACTTTGGGAGGCTGAGGCAGGAAGATCACTTGCATCCAGGAGTTCCAGACCAGCCTGGAAAACATAGAGAGACCTCATCTCTACAAAATCAACAAATAAATACATAAAAATTACTGAATTTTCTTTATGTGGGATATATCTACTGATGTTTGCCATGTTAGAAATTAAAACAATAATTTTATTTTATTTTTATTGTTATTTATTTATTTTGAGACAGGGTCTGGCTCTGTGGCACAGGCTGGAGTGCAGCTGTGCTATCACGGCTCACTGCAGCCTCTAACTTCTGGGCTCAAGCAATCTTCCCGACTCAGCCTCCTGGGTAGCTGGGACTACAGGCATGGATCACCATGCCCAGCTAATTTTTTGTATTTTTTTGTAGAGATGGAGTCTTGCCATGTTGCCCAGGCTGAACTTGAACCCCTGGACTCAAGTGATCTGCCTGCCTTTGCCTCTCAAAGTGCTGAGATTACAGGCGTGAGCCACTATGCCTGGCTGAGAATAATTTCAAATGGCAATGATAAACCAATTACTTGTTAACATAATTAATATATTTCATGACAAATAGCTATACAGTCTTTCTTTTTTCTTTTCTTTTTTTTTTTTGTTTGAGACAGAGTCTCACTCTATCACACAGGCTGTAGTGCAGTGGCGTGATCTCGGCTCACTGCAACCTCCACTTTCTGGGTCCAAGGGATTCTTAGGCCTCAGCCTTCCAAGTAGCTGGGATTACAGGCACATGCCACGATGCCTGGCTAGTTTTTCTATTTTTTAGTAGAGACGGGGTTTTGCAATGTTGGCCAGGCTGGTCTTGAACTCCTGACCTCAAGTGATCTGCCTGCCTCGGCCTCCCATGCACAGGCATGAGCCACTGTGCCCGGCCCACATACATTCTAAAATTTTTAAAAATTACTGAGAAGAGTGGCATTATATTTTAAAATCAATCTATCTTTCTTTCTTTCTCTCCTTCCTTCCTTCCTTCCTTCCTTCCTTCCTTCCTTCCTTCCTTCCTTCCTTCCTTCCTTTTTCGAGACAGTGTCTAACTCTGTCGCCCAGGCTGGAGTGCAGTGGCGCAATCTTAGCTCACTGCAACCTCCGTCTCCTGGGTTCAAGTGATTCTCCTGCCTCAGCCTCCCAAGTAGCTGAAATTACAGGCACCTGCCACCATGCCCAGCTAATTTTTGTATTTTTAGTAGAGAAGGGGTTTCACCGTGTTGGCCAGGCTGGTCTCGAATTCTTGACCTCGTGATCCACCCGCCTCGGCCTTCCAAAGTGCTGGGATTACAAGCGTGAGCCACCACACCTGGCCTGTTTTATATTTTTTCAAGTCTCTTTGATGTCCGACTTAAGAGACAAGACAGCTTGCTGGATTTTCTTATCTGTCTCCTCATTCAAGCTATTTTGACACCACCGATCACAAAGCTTCTGAAACTCTACTGTACCCTTTTGAGAGAAAAAGACTAAAATAACATCTTAGTATTATTGTGAAAATAGTTTTGGCCTTATGAACACCCTGAGAAGGTCTTGGGGATCCCAAGGGTCCCCAGACTCACTGAAAAAACCCAGCTGTTCATTGGAAAGAGACCTGGATTTGAGTTCTGGCTATCTGGCTTTCTAGCTGTGTGACCTTGGGCAAATTATTTAACCTTTCTGAGCTTCTCTTTTCTCCTCTGTAATGAAGCCCATCTCATAGATTTGTGTTGAGGGTTAAATTAGACAATATTCGTGCCGGGTTCATGTTCAGCACTCAGTAGATGGGATTTGATCCCATTGTTACTGAGGTCTGGGGCTGGGGGGGTAGGGTGAATGGTGGTGTCATTGGCAGTAATAGGGACATAAAGGGCGGAGCTGGTGAGGGGGTAAGGAAAGTTCGGTTGGGTTGTGGTGAGCTAGAGCTGATAATGGGCCACCCAGGTGGAACAGCTGGGCTAGAGCTCTGGGATCGGGTCTCAACTGGAGATCAAGATTTGTGAGTGGTAGGTTTTGAGGTAGAAATGAAAGGTGTGAGGGCCAAGAATGTTAGCACTGTGAGGGCAGGAAGGGTCTTGGAGCCCTGGGTCTAAGAACAGTGCCTGGTACAAAGTAGGTTCTTACTTATTTACCTACATTTTTTAAGAGATAGAGGTCTTGTTCTGTTGCCCAGGCTGGAGTGCAGTGGTGCGATCACAGCTCACTGCAGCCTCCAATTCCTGGGCTTGATCAAACGATCCTCCCACCTCAGCCTCCCTAGTAGCTGGGACTACAGGCATGGGCCACGAGCCTGGCTTATTTATTTATTTATTTATTTATTTATTTATTTTTGAGATAGAGTCTCGCTCTGTCACCCAGGCTGGAGTGCAGTGGCACAATCTCGGCTCACTGTAACCTCCCCCTCCCAGGTTCAAGGGATTCTCCTGCCTCAGCCTCCCAAGTAGCTGGCCTTACAGGTGCCCGCCACCACACCTGGCTAATTTTTGTATTTTTAGTAGAGACACGGTTTCACCATGTTGGCCAAGTTGGTCTTGAACTCCTGACCTCAGGTGATCCACCCTCCTTGGCCTCCCAAAGTGCTAGGGTTACAGGTGTGAGCCACCTTGCCTGGCCTAATTTTTATTTTTTTTTTTGTTTTTAAAGACAGGGACTCACTATGTTGCCCAGGCTGGTTTTAAACTCCTGGCCTTAAGCAATCCCCCTCTGCCTCCATGTGTATCTGGGGTTACAGGCGTGAGCTAGGCCCTCAGTAACTGTTGAAGTGGAAATGAAATCAGGGAAAGAGAAAGACAACTAGTCCTGGGGCCATGGGCAGGAAGGGCGCGGGGTCTGAGACAAAGCTGTTCTGAGACTCACAGGGATGCCAATTTCCTTTGGAAACATTTGCTTTTAACCACCAGGGAATCCTTCCTGAAGCGTTTGCTTGAGACATCATCTTTTTTTTTTTTTTTTGAGGTAGGGTCTTGCTGTGTTACCCAGGTTGGAGTGCAGTGGTATGATCACGGCTCACTGCAGCCTGAACCTCCTGAACTCAAGCAATCCCCCCACCTCGGCCTCCCAAGCAGCTGGAACTACAGGTGCGCACCACCGTGCCTAGCTAATTAATTTTTTTGGTAGAGATGAGGTCTTGCTATGTTGCCCAGGCTGGTCTCAAACTCCTGAACTCAAGCAATGGGAATCCAGAGGCTGGGCTCCCCTTCATACAGCCAGGGCCCCACGCAGACCTGAGCCGACCCATCACATGCCAGACGGCACACAGTGCTCACATGGGCCACTTGCTGGACCCTCTGACACCTTTAGGAAGCAGGTATTTTCACCATGGCCACACCCAATGCTAGAAGTGCCTGTGATGGTTAATTTTATGTGTCAGCGTGGCTAGGCTCTGGTGCCCAGTTGTTGGTCAAACATTGTTCTAGATATTTCTATGAGGGTATTTTTTTGAATGAGAGTAGTATTTAAATAAGTAGACTCTGAGTAAAGCAGATTACCCCCCACAGTGTGGGTGGGCCTCACCCAATCAGTTGAAGGCCTTAAGAGAAAAGACTGAGGTCCCCCGAGGAGAAAGGAATTTGTCTCTAGACCACCTTAGGATTTAAGGCCACAACATCAACTTCTGCTAGAATTTCCAGCCTCCTGACCTTCCCTGAAGATTTCAGACTTGCCTGACCAGATCATCGCATGAGCCGATTCCTTAAAGTCTCTCCCTCTGTTTTTCTGGAAAACCTGACTACTACAGTGCCTGAGGTGGGACCCGATTACCCCATTCTGCCTTCCAGCTGCTGGTGGTGCGTGTATTTGCCTGGAAGGGTGATCCAGGGCTTGATCAGGCAAAGCATTGGGGATGGAAAGTCCGGTGACTTCGTGGCCTCGCCTGGTGAGGGGCACCCCTGGGGCGAACCCCATTTCCTACTGATTCCACGTCAGCACTGCTTTCCCTGATGGCAGAAATCAAATCAAGTCAGTTGCTGTGGCTCACACCTGTAATCCCAGCACTTTTAGAGGCCGAGGCGGGTGGACCCCCTGAGGTCAGGAGTTCAAGACTAGCCTGGCCATTGTGACGAAACCCTGTCTCTGCTAAAAATTAAAAAAAAAAAAAATAGCTTGGTGTGGTGGCGGACGCCTGTAATTCCAGCTACTCGGGAGGCTGAGGCAGGAGAGTCATTTGAACCCGGAAGGCGGAGGCTGCAGGGAGCCGAGATCGTGCCACTGCACTCCAGCCTGGGCAACAGAGAGAGACTGTCTCAAAGAAAAAAAAATGTTCCCGCCATCTAGGCATGAACTGTCTGCTGAAGCCCCTCAAATCTCCTGCGTTGCCCTGAGTGGAGACCTGTTTTTGTTATTTCTGTCTATAAAAGCAGCTAGGTTACTATATTTTTCCATTTTATTGAAATTTGAAAAACTGCACACCACTTATATGAGCCACGTTATAATGGACAAGGCAGGTGCCTCCAGAGGAGACACACAGGGCGGCATGTGTCTGCGTGATGTGTGTCATCAGAATACATGTGTGTGGGTTTTTGTCTAGCTCCCTTCATCTGCACGGCGCCAACAATGATTGTGAAGTTATCTGTGAGTCATGCGTTCCTTTACTAAAGCAGCACATGCTACGCAGGGCCTCCTCTGTGCCAGGCACCACACTGGGTTCTGGGGACCCAACAGGGATCAAGACACAGTCCCTGCCCGCAGGCAACGTGCAGCCTAAGTGTCATCCCTGAAGCTGCGTTCGAAGGGAAGTGAGGAGCGTTAGAATTGGGGCCTGCAGCCTCTTTACTACTTAGCTATTTATCATTACAACGGGGCTCTATGAACCTAGTAATATTTTCTGTTTGAGTCAAAGACATTAGCATTTTTTAGAGCCAGCCAGCCGGAAATGGGCTCTCCAACCTTCCCTCCACATCCTCTCTGTGCATCTCACCGTGGCACCTTCACTTTCTGCCCCATCATGTGATTTTGTAGATGTGGTGCCCACGGGCTGAGCTTTGGCCTCACCCAGACCTCGGATTGGGTCCCAGCCACACCATTTCTAGCCGTGTGATCTTGGCCTCACGACTTAGCCTCTCTCAGCTTCCCTTTCCTCATCTATAATACTAATTCGGGGGAAAATAATAGTTCTGTACTTTTATTGGTGGGGCTGTTAGGGAAATTAGTGAGATGATACATACCACAGTCCCTTGCTAAGTGCCAAATAAATGTTACCTGCCACAGTCCCTTGCAAAAGTGCTAAAGGCAAGTCCCTTGCAAAAGTGCTAAATAAATGTGAACTTCCTTTTTTTAAGTATTTTTTTTTTTTTTGAGACCAAGTCTCGCTCTGTCACCCAAGCTGGAGTGCAGTGGCATGATATCGGCTCACTGCAATCTTCGCCTTCCTGGTTCGAATGATTTTCCTGCCTCAGCCTCCTACGAGTAGCTGGGATTACAGGCACCTGCCACCACACCCAGCTAATTTTTGTATTTTTAGTAGAGACACGGTTTCACCATGTTGGCCAGGCTGGTCTCAAATGTCTGACCTCAGGTGATCGGCCTGCCTCAGTCTCCCAAAGTGCTGGGATTACAGGGCTGAGCCACCTTGCCCAGCCATAAATGTAATCTTCTATAATATTATTTTTGTTATTGTTACTTATCTCCTTACTTATGTATTTTTCGTTATTCAAGGGTAAGGACCATTTTTCCCCTTCTCTTCTTACCCTCCTCCTTATTCTAAATAGGACTTATGGCAAATTTCAGCAAGTTGATGAGAAAAATAGAGGGAAAATGAAGATATAAACATAAAATGGAGCCAGCAGAGACTAATACAGAAAGTACATCCTTACTTTAGTGGGTCACAGAATTGGCTCTGAGCTTCCTAGCACCCAATGAGATGAAAGAAACTGAATTAGTTACATAATGTAACACTGTTGTCCATGAAATAAAACAAGTGAATAGCTCAGGAGAAACACACCTGGGCAGCATTCTTTTTTTCCTTCTCACTTCCTTCTTGACCTTGTGATTCATTTTGCTGAAGGGAAGACCCTTTGTTGGAAAGTGTTTCTGAATGTGATGGGAGTCCTGGCCCTTTGTAGAGGCCCACCCCTCACTGTCTTCAGCTGATCTATTAGTAATAGAGAAGATCTAGTTCCTGGCCCAGAGAACTAATCTTGCAATGGGGCTGTGTTTTTGAAACCAAAAGCGTCATACAGATAACAAAGGAGATGTGTCTCACTGTGGTTAGGCTATTTTGTAGCAACACTAGTTTCCACTCTTTTGCAATTTCAGGTTCCGTCCGACTTGATCTAAACATGAATGTGCAAGTCCAGTGCTCAGGCTGATATAACCACTGTCTGGGCCCTGAGTTGATTTGAATTTCCACTTCCAGTCTGTGGTGCAACGTATGTAACACAGCAGTCAGTAAGGCTTTATCAAGCACTTTCTTTGTGCAAGGCCCCAGTCCCAGGCCCTGCCTGGGAACCCTGCTTCCAGCTTGCAGTAATGGGGGTCAAGAAGGAGGGGCAGGTAACCCTGGTTTTGAGAACTCAGGAGGGAGCTTGCAAACTCAGGAAGTTAGGGAGGCCTGGAAACTTCATGGTGGAGGTAGGACTTGAAGAATGAGGGGGGTAGGAAGGAGAAGAGGCTGCACATGATGACAAGGACTCCAGCTGCCACGGTCCAGTGGTGTTCAGACTCCAGAAAGAGCCTGACCTACCTGGAGTGGAGGGAAGGAGAGAGGGAGGGTGTGGACGTCAGGATGTCATGGAGCCCAAGGCTGCTACAGCTGCTCCCTGCTCCCCACATGGAAGTCAGGGAAATCCTTGCTCCTCCTGTTGCCCACCTCACGGGATCCTAGGGAAGAATCCAATATGAGACTTTTTTTTTTTTTTTTTTTTTTTTTTTTTTGGTGAGACAGAGTTTCGCTCTGTTACCCAGGCTGGAGTGCAGTGGCACGATCTTGGTTCACTGCAACCTCTGCCTCCCGAGTTCAAGTGATTTTCCTGCCTCAGCCTCCTGAGTAGCTGGGATTACAGGCATGTGCCACCATGCCCGCTTAATTTTTGTATTTTTAGTAGAGATGGGATTTCACCATTTTGGCCAGGCTGGTCTTGAACTCCTGACCTCAAGTGTTCCACCCACCTTGGCCTCCCAAAGTGCTGGGATTCCAAGTGTGAGCCAAAGTGCCCAGCCCAACATGGGACTTTTTGAAACAATTTGCTACTTAGGGATTTATGAACTTTTAAATATATATCATCTGGCCAGGTGTGGTGGCTCACGTGTAATCCTAGCACTTTTGGAGACAAGACGGGAGGATCACTTAATCCCAGGAGTTCGAGCTCAGCCTGGGCAATAGCTGCTAAGTGTGGTGAAACGCCATCTCTACAAAAAATACAAAAATTAGACAGGTGTGACGGTGCATGCCCGTAGACCCAGCTACTCTGGAGGTTAAGATAGGAAGGATCGCTTGAGTCTGGGAGGCGGAGGTTGCAGTGAGCCGTGATTGTATCACTGCACTCCAACCTGGGTGACAGAGCGAGACTCTGCCTCAAAAAAAAAAATCATCTCTAAGTGAGTGTGGCTAGTGGTCAACATCCACATTTCTGTCCGATGGAAATTGCTAGATCCCAGCTGCTAGCTTTGTAGAAAACCTGCAGGTCAGCATTGCATTCCAGGTTTGCAGGTAGAACTAGACCATGACCTTCACTTGGGATCATGTCAAGATCTTAAAATTGGTTGCAGAAATATTTCTTTTTCCATCCGTTGAAGAAAATAACTCTACTCTGGTTATCTTTATTTTGGTATCTTGGGAGAAACTTAAGGAAGAATGTTGACCCCAAATGTGCTGTTTGGTTACTCTTCAAACCACTAGACCACATGTCCCTGATAGATGGTGGGGCCACTGAGGAGGAGGCTGGGGGCATAGGGAGCAGAAGAGGGGCCCAGTGGGCCGGCATCTGTGAGGACAAGAGCAGGGCTCTTGCATCTGTGAGTTGTTTAACCTCATCTCTCTATTCTGCATATAAGGGGATGGAGACTCAAGAAGTTAAAGAAAATTTACCCAAGGTCACAGAGCTAGAAAGTGGCAGGAGTCTGGCTTCAAAATTCAGATGACTGTAAACCCCAGTTCCCTCTCAGCCAGGCCACCTTCCTTAGAGAACAACCAAACCCACACCAAAAGGCGAACACAAGCTGAATCACCAGGACTCATCAGCAGTGAGGCTTCCTTCGTCCTTTCCCTAGAGATTCAGGTTAGTGGCTCTGGGGCCCGGGCACCTGGGTTTCCACCCTCTCCCCTCTCCCCAGGTGATTCTCAGGGCCAGCCAGATCCTGGGACCACCTTGTAAAGAGCCTTCACTCTAGGTCCCTAGAGACCTAGATGGAGTTTCACGCTTGTTGCCCAGGCTGGAGTGCAATGGCCCAATCTCGGCTCACTGCAACCTCTGTGTCCCGGGTTCAAGTGTTTCTGTGCCACAGCCTCTCCAGCAACTGGGATTACAGGCGCCCGCCACCACACCCGGCTAATTTTGTATTTTTAGTAGAGATGAGGTTTCTCCATGTTGGTCGGACTGGTCTCAAACTCCTGACCTCAGGTGATCCGCCTGCCTCAGCCTCCCAAAGTGCTGGGATTACAGGCATGAGCCACTGCGCTCTGCCTGGGATGAAGGATTTCTACTGGGAGCCTCTCTCTGAATGGCAGGGTGGAGGCTCGGGCCAATGGTAGAGTCAGATGGGGAAGAGCAAGCAAGAGGAAGTTGTGTCCTTTCTGTGGAAACTTCTTTGAGAACTGAGTAGATGGCAGCATGTGTCACTCTCGTAAGCGCAAGAAGCTGTAGAAACTGCTGCTTGCTGACTTCAGCTCCCCCACACCCTCCGCCCTCCAGCTGCTGATGTCAACAAAGAATCTTAAGGCTGGGCACGGTGGTTCATGCCTGTAATCCCAGCACTTTGGTAGGCCGAGGCGGGTGGATCACTTGAGGTCAGGAGTTCGAGACCAGCCTGGCCAAAGTGGCTAAACCCCATCTCTACTAAAAATACAAAAATTAACCGGACACGGTGGCACACGACTGTAATCCCAGCTGCTCAGGAGGCTGAGGCAGGAGAATCGCTTGAACCTGGGAGGCGGAGGTTGCAGTGAGCTGACATTGTGCCACTGCACTCAGGCTGGCGACAGAGCTAGACCCTGTCTCAAAAAAGAACAAAACAAGAATCTTAGCTGCCCTCCAGGGCTGGGGGCAGTGAAGGGAACTGATTGAGTCCTGAGCAGGGGGCTTCGAGTGCAAGCTGTGCCTCAAAGCAACTGTGATCCCTTGAGTAAGACACCCTGCCCCTCCTCTGTCCACAGGCTCCTGTACTGAAAAAAATGAAGCAGCTGGAAGCAGTCTTCAGCCCATAAATCTGTACCCACTGCAGGGGTCCTGAACCTTTTGTGGGAGGCAGACCCCTTTGAAAATCTAATAAAATGATTTACCCTCTCCTGGGGAAAAAAAGCAGACATCCAAATTTTGGCTGACAATTTCAGGGAAATGAATGGACTTCCCCAAGCTCATTCAGGAAGCTCTGGGTGTCACTGGCCTATGTTAAGCACTGCTGGTCTGTCCAGAAGCCTCTATGGCTGCACCGTTCAGTGCTGCAGCCTCTCATCACATGAGGCCCTGAGCATGTGCAGTGTGGCAGGTGTGAACTGAAAGGTGCTATAGACATGGAATGCACACTGGAATTTGAAGACTTAATAGGAAAGAAGAATGTAAAATATCTCATGACTAATTTTTATACTAATTATATATTAAAAGATAAGTTGGGGCTGGGCACGGTGGCTCATGCCTGTAATCCCAGCACTTTGGGAGGCCAAGGTGGACGGATCACGAGGTCAAGAGTTCAACACCAGCCTGACCAACATGGTGAAACCCCGTCTCTACTAAAAGTACAAAAATTAGCCAGGCATAGTGGCATGTGCCTGTAATCCCAGCTACTCAGGAGGCTGGGGCAGGAGAATCGCTTGAACCTGGGAGGCGGAGGTTGCAGTGAGCCGAGATCGCACCACTGCTCTCCAGCCTGGGTGACAGAGCGAGACTTGGTCTCAAAAAAAAAAAAAGAAAAAAAGATAAGTTGGATATTTGGGGTCAAATAAAATATGTTATTAAAATTACTTTCACCTGTTTCTCTTTACTTTTTAAAAGTGTGGCTAGAACATTTGAAATGCGGTATGTGACCGGCATTATGTATGGACTGGACCCCGCTGCTCTGTGATGACACTCTGGAGACGTGGCCTCATGGCCGGACCTCTCAAGTCAGTTTCTGCCCTTCATGGAAAGCTCAGCACTTCCTCTTTCTGGAAGATGTAGTTATGAGAATGGGCAGGGAAATTTTCACCAGAACAAGCTGTAAGTTATGTTTTCCTGACAAGATCGAAAGCTCTAGCCAGGCACAGTGGCACGTGCCTAAAGTCTCAGCTACTGGGAAGGTTGAGGCAGGAGGATTATTTGAGCCCAGCAGTCTGAGTCAGCAGTGAGCCACGATTGTGCCATTACAATCATGCATCTCAATAGAGCAAGGCCCTTCATTAAAAAAAACAAAAATAAGCCTGGGCACGGTGGCTCACGCCTGTAATCCCAGCATTTTGGGCGGCCGAGGTGGGTGAATCACAAGGTCAAGATATCGAGACCATCCTGGCCAACATGGTGAAACCCCGTCTCTACTAAAAATACAAAAATTAGCTGGGTGTGGTGGTGCGTGCCTGTAGTCCCAGCTACTTGGGAGGCTGAGGCCGGAGAATCACTTGAACCCGGGAGGTGGAGGTTGCAGTGAGCTGAGATTACGCCACTGCACTCCAGCCTGGTGACAGAGCAAGACTCCGTTTCAAAACAAAACAAAACAAAACAAAACAAACAAAAAAGGCTGGGTGCGGTGGCTCACGCCTGTAATCCCAGCACTTTGGGAGGCTGAGGCGGGTGGATCAGGAGGTCAGGAGATCGAGACCATCCTGGCTAACACAGTGAAACCCTGTCTCTACTAAAAATACAAAAAAATAAAAATTAGCCAGGTGTGGTGGCATGCACCTGTAGTCCCAGCTACTCGGGAGGCTGAGGCAGGGGAATCACTTGAACCTGGGAGGGGAGGTTGCAGTGAGCCGAGATCGCACCACTGCACTCCCACCTGGGCTACAGAGTGAGACGCCATCTCAGAAAAAAAAAAGGCACTTTTCGGGCAAAGACATGTCTAATGTGTAAGGCTTCTGGGTCCTCTCCAGGGATGGGCACCTGGCAGATGGAGTGACCTATCTTTGGCCACTTGTGGGACTGGAGCTCCAGGTAACATTGCTGTATTATTTTCCTAGGGCTGATCCAACAAAGTGCCACAAACTGGGTGGCTTACAGTGACATCCTTCGCAGTTCTAGAGGCGAGAAGTCTGAAATCAAATTGCTGGCAGGGCCATGCTGCTGCCGAAGGCTCTGGGGGAGGCACGTTCTTTCCTCCTCCTGGCTTCTGGTGTTGCCGGCAATCTTTGGTGCTCCTCAGCTTGCGGATGCACTGCCCTCATCTTGGCCCCCGTGGTCACTTGGTGTCATCCCTCTGGATCGCATCCTCTTCCTTCTGTGTCCAAATTTCCCTCTTGCTAACAGGTCATCAGCTATTGGATTAGGGCCCATCCTCATCCATTATTACCTCATTTTAACTTGATGACATCTGCAAATAGCCTATTTCCAAGTAAGGTCACATGAATTTTCCAGTACACATGAATCATACTATTCAATCCAGTATGATTGATGAGTATATTTTGTGAGAAAGATATTTCCAAAGAGTTTGGGTAGAGCTTAGGTAATTTCTCCAGCATCTTCTAACCCCAAATAGGGACAGAACACAGTGCTTACGTGTGCCAGGCAATGGTCTCAATGCCAGGGACACGATGATGGACATGACACAGTCTTTGCCCTCATGGAGCTCACATCCTAGTGATGGAGGCGGACAATCAATACGTGGATATCTGTCAGTACGTAATATGATGTTGGGTTGCATCAGCAGAGTAGAGGCATGGAGAGGAACAGGCCGGTAGAGGTGGTAGGCTATTTTTGATAGGAAAGAATGGCAGGGAAGACCACTGTCACCTGTGAGGTGACATTGAGTTGCAGAAGTAGCTGGTTTAGTGATTCAGTGATGAGAAAAAGCGCCAAGGCCCTGAGGCAGGAATATGATTGGTAAGTTCAAAGCACACGGAAGGGGAAAGATGATGTGTCTCACCCACCGTGACCTGGGCTGGGAGCTGGGTATCGGGCCTCTTGGCCCAGAGCTGCTGGTCTGGAGTGGGGAAGGTGGTGGGGAGGAGCTTTGTCCTGCTTCTGGTCAAGGGTTTCACTTCCTTCAGCCCTGCTTCCCCCATTGGTCGGCTGGGGTGGAGGCCGGTTACCCCTGGCTCTGGCTGGAGCAGTCCAATGCCATTGTCATTGTCTTTTCCAGACAATAAGAACAGAATTCAGTCTTTTCTTTGCTGCTGGCTTTAAACCTCCAGGTCCTAAAGCTCCTTCTCTCACTTCTTTGTTAACCTCAGGGTGTGCCTGAGGCTTTTCACTCTGCCTCCACTTTCACCACTGCCTGGTGGCTGGTGCGTGGGCTTCTTACCTGGCTCCCTCCTTCACCTCCTGCAAGTCTTCCTTCTTGGATGAGCGCCCCGACCACCTTACTGAAGGAGCATGCACTCCTCTCCCAGCTGCCTCTGTACCTTGCTCCTTTCCCCCACGGCATGCTGTAGAATTTCCTTAGGCATTATGTGTTGTTCGGGGTCTCTGTCACCCTCACTGCTATCTACTAGATTGTAAGCTCCACGAGGGCAAAGATGGGTACCTTTTGTTCATGGATATAGCCCAAGCACCTAGAGCAATGCCTGCCACACAGTAGGTACTCAGAAAGTATTTGTGGACTGAAATGAATAAACAAGTGAATGGGTTGTGGGGTAGAATCCTAAATGGCTGAACTGGAAGAGCTCGGCACAGGAATTCCCCTGCACTACCCCTAGGAGAGAACTGAGATGCAGAGAACAGGAAGGAATTCTTTAGAGAATCAGGTGGGAGGCTGGACACAGAGCTTGCCCTCAGGAAATTTACACGAATTGGGGGATGGGGTGGGCAGTGCCACCTCCTTGCACAACTCCAGGGGGTGTCATTTTCATTGAACACAGTATAGGTGGTGCGCCTGGAGTGGTGCTTGGCCTGGGGGTGAGGTAGTTGAGGAGAGACTGTGGCTGGACCATGGCGTGGGGCTCAGAAGACAGAGTGCAGGTGTGACAGCTCAAAGGGCCCAACCTAAGAAAGAACATCACCAGCCCAGGGCCAGGAGAGGTGTGGGTGGAGGATGGGCGCCATGGTCAACACACAGAGATCCAACACATACACTCCCAGCACCATCTCTGGTGTTTTCTGTGCCCAGCACAAGGCCTGGCCAAGCCAGTAGGTGAAGTCGCTCAAGGTGCCCAGTAGGTGAAGTCTTTTGTTGTTGTTGTTGTTTTGAGACAGGGTCTTGCTCTACCCCCCAGGGTGGAGTGTAGCAATGCTGTTTGCACTGGGCTCACTGAAGCCTCGATCTCCCAGGCTCAAGTAATCCTCCCACCTCAGCCTCCCAAATCTCTGGAACAACAGCCGCAGGCCACTACGCCCAGCTAATTTTTTAATTATTTTTGTAGAGACGAGATTTCACCATCTTGCCCAGGCTGGTCTTGAACTCCTGGGCTCAAGCAATTCTCCCACCTCAGCCTCCCAAAGTGCTGGGATTACAGGCATGAGCCACCGTGCTGGGCCTAGGAGGTGAAGTCTTGATGGGGGCTGTGATGGTCCGGCTTGGGAGCGGAGCTGAGTTTGCTCTAACACCCGGCCCTCTTGTCCAGTGGGGCTCACTCCTCTTGACTCTGTTCCCCTTGCTGCTGGCTCTTCACTTTGCTGCCTGGTAGAATCTAAAATCCCCTGGGGAATTTTAGAAAACACGGGATGCGAGGGAGTCGGGGGGTGCATCCTTGGGGATTTCCATTCAGGTGGTGAGGAGCAGGAGTGGACATCCCCTCACCACGTGTTAGCCAGGCTTGAGAACCCCTGCGCTAGAAGCTGTCCCATTGATGTGGAAGGACCCAGGTAAAAGATTCATAACCCTGTAGTGTTATCCACACAACTGGTGGGTTCGGTCGCTTGGTGGGTATCAGTTCAATGACCACCACCAGAAAGGATGTAGCAAGGGGATTTTATGACTTGTAACAAGTCCCAAAGCAGCGCCTCCCTGAGCCGGGGACTGGGTCACGTTTTACAAGCGTAGGGTAATGATCCTACTGGATCCTGCCATGGGTTGATGCCAAAAGTCGAGCCGATTAGATCCTGGATCCTGCCATGCAGTGCCTGCTTCTTCTTCTTCCTTTTTTTTTTTTTTTTTGAGAGGGAGTCTCACTCTGTCACCCAGGTTGGAGTGCAGTGGCATGATCTCAGCTCACTGCAACCTCCACCCACCAAGCTCAAGCGATTCTTTTTTTTTTTTTTTCTGAGATGGAGTCTTGCTCTGTCGCCCAGGCTGGAGTGCAGTGGCGCGATCTCAGCTCACTGCAAGCTTCGCCTCCCGGGTTCACACCATTCTCCTGCCTCAGCCTCCCGAGTAGCTGGGACTACAGGCGCCTGCCACCACGCCCAGCTAATTTTTTGTACTTTTAGTAGAGATGGGGTTTCACCATGTTAGCCAGGATGATCTCGATCTCGTGACCTCATAATTCCTCTGCCTCGGCCTCCCAGAGTGCTGGGATTACAGGTGTGAGCCACCAAGCCCAGCCTCAAGCGATTCTTGTGCTTCAGCTAGCTAGGATTATAGACGTGCACCACCACACTTGGCTACTTTTTGTGTTTTCAGTAGAGACAGGGTTTCCCCATGTGAGCCAAGCTGGTCTCGAACTCCTGGCCTCATGTGATCCGCGTGCCTCAGCCTCCCGAAGTGCTGGGATTACAGGCATGAGCCGTCACGCCCAGCCCAGTGTCTGATTCTTCATTCAGCCGCCACTTGGGATCCCCCTGTGGTTGCAGGCTTGGTTCATCTGGGCATGCTCAGGTTATGTGACCCGAGGGTCCAAGGCAACTGGGAAACAACTCACATCTTTGTTACATAAAAGCTGAACCAGATTGGTCTCATGCAGTTATAGTGGCTCCGAAGAGAGCATTCAAAGGAATTGATGAACTTGAATGGGAATAAATGACACCTTAATTTTCATGAACTTCCAACTGAAATTGAGTGTTTTCTTCCTTTATGAATGTAAATATCAAACCACAGCAGTGTCAACAGTATCTGTGACTTTGTCACCCTAGAAATCAGATCTTGTATCATTTTATGGTTGTTGTGGGTATCTTGAAATATCATTTAAGCTCATCTGCACTTAAAAAGTAAGATGATTATTAGATTCCTTCTAGATTTTGTTATTTAATGCATTAATAAAGATGCACATATATCACCATATCACAAATTTTACAATATTTTGGCTACTGGCATTCAACATAATTGTTTCAATAGAAATCCTATGTGTCTTAGATTTTTTTTTTTTTGAGACGGAGTCTCGCTCTGTCGTCCAGGCTGGAGTGCAGTGGCACGATTTTGGCTCACTGCAACCTCCGCCTCCTGGGTTCATGCCATTCTCCTGCCTCAGCTCCCCAAGTAGCTGGGACTACAGGCGCCTGCCACCATGCGTGGCTAATTTTTTGTATTTTTAGTAGAGATGGGGTTTCACCGTGTTAGCCAGGTTGGTCTCAATCTCCTGACCTCGTTATCCGCCTGCCCCGGCCTCCCAAAGTGCTGGGATTACAGGCATGAGCCACTGTGCCCAGCTGTGTTAGATGTATTTTTTTTTTTTTGAGACAGAGTCTCGCTGTCACCCAGGCTGGAGTGCAGTGGCGCAATCTCGGCTCACTGCAGGCTCTGCCCCCCGGGGTTCACGCCATTCTCCTGCCTCAGCCTCCCGAGTAGCTGGAACTACAGGCGCCCGCCACCTCGCCTGGCTAATTTTTTATATTTTTAGTAGAAACGAGGTTTCACTGTGTTAGCCAGGATGGTCTCGATCTCCTGACCTCGTGATCCGCCCGCCTCGGCCTCCCAAAGTGCTGGGATTACAGGCGTGAGCCACTGCACCCGGCCAGATGTATTTTAAGACAGCATTCTGAGAAGAGGGTCTGTAGGCTTGCCAGATGGCCAAAAGGGCCCCTGATCAAAGCAAAGATCTTCGGAAGGTAAAGAACACTCAGAGGAGGCTCCTTGTTTTCCCCAGAGAAGGCAGAGTGGCGTGTTAGTGGACACAGTAACTCCCTCTCTCTTCCTGTGTGGCCTGCAGGCAAAGGTCACACCGCTCACGGTCAGGGCCGTCTCACTTCCCTTTGGGGTGAGAGCACCCCCTCACTTACTCGTTTCTCATTTTTTGGCAGAAGTGCCCCTTGGCCTCCCATGGCAGCCCTGGAGGAGGGCAATAGGGCTTTTCTCCAGCCTTGTTAACCCAATGGGGAGGGGGCAACCCAAACAGCGAGGGAATGAGAAGAGCTTGCACTGGAGGAGAGCAGTTGTTCCCTGAGCCTCGACAGGTAGATGCTGACCGCCAGCTCCTTGCTGCCCCTCACAATTCCTTCCTGCCCTGATTGTTAGTACTCCCGCCAGAAGAGGGACCTGGGAGACCCACTGATGCCTGCTGGCGCTCCTTTAGAGCCCTTCTGCAGCTCAGCAGACGCTTGGCCCCTGTGATCCAAGCCTGACCCAGGCACAGTGCTCCACCCTTAGGGAGCTCACAGTCTGGCCAGGGGATCTGAGCCAAGAACTCAGAGCAGGAAGAGGTTTGCAGCTGGGGCCTGGTACAGGTGTGTAGAGCAAACCAGAAACAAATGGGTTAACTTCAGACGATGCTTCTACTCTCTCACACCCACCCTGGGTTGTCTGGTGCATGGCTGAGCTGAGTCTTAAAGGCTAGACAGAGTCTTAGCTGCCCAGCTCACAGCAGTGCCCTTTGGATCCACCTGCCCCTGTGGGTGGGCACACATGCTGTGTGGGGCATGCACAACAGTGACCAGTTGGTGAGAGGTGGTGGTGTCACCACAGGGGAACTTGACCTCCTGGCCCAGCAGCCTAAAACAGAGGTTGATTAAAGCAAAAAGAATCATAGTTGTGGGTGGCTGGAGACCCGGGCGTCTGAGGAGATGTCTGAGCTGCGAGTGACAGGTGCCTGAAGTAAACAACAGACCCAGGAAGTGGCTGCCGTGCTGCTCAGAGCTACGGAACAGGGCCCTTAGACTGGATCTTTTTTCCCTTGGAGTCCGAGAACTCTTTCAGCCCTCTGGTGAAAGCTGCAGAGCCATCTCCTCAGGAAAATGCACATGTATCATCCAAATTCTGTACCCCATTGTAGAGGTTCTCCTTCTCATGTTTGGAGGAGGAAGAGGCAAAGTTAGAGAGGTGGATTAATTTCCCCCAATTGATGGCTCCGCAGCAGGGGGGCAGCAGAGCCAGGACCTCAGGTCCCTGGCAGGTTTAGTGTGCCACGCTTTCCCTTCCCCTTATTGTCTCGCTGGAGAGGAGGAAGTGGGATGGGGCCGGGGGGAGCCCACATGCACTTCCAGTTCCACACCATGCCGGGGGAAACTAACTGGTGGATAAATAAACACGGGACAGCGCAGGTACAAAAGGCGGCAGAGGCCTTGGGTCCACTCCAGTTCTCATCCTCTCCCTGACTTCTTGATTCCAGTGCAAAAGATCAGCAGCTCTTCTCCCTGAGGCCTAACCTGTGACTTCCTCCTCCTGGGGAAGGTAGAAAGACTTGTCTTCTGGCCTCTTCTCTAAGACCTCCCTTTTCAAGCAATGGAAGCATTCAGAACTTTAACAAGAACCAACCACAGTGACCCCACAGTGTCTGTCCTCACTGAAATCTGAAAGCAAAGTGGTCAGAGTCATTTGTGCCCAGGCTTCCTGGAAGTGGTGTCTTCTCAGCATGAGTCGAGCAGCCCAGGACAGACTCTTCTCCCCGACTCCCCTTGGCTTTAGAGGAGAGACTGCTGGTGACAAAAGGAACCTACTGGAAATAAATGGAGGATCACCCACAATCTCCCAGCTGTCTCCACCTACAGATAAGGAGGAAAGGGTGGGGAACGTGCTTCTAGTGAGCTGAATCCCAGCCCAGATTCAGGGCTGATCCCCATCCCCAAAGGGCTCAGAAGTGATTCAGGCTGCAGGCATCCCAGGTTGAGGTTCAAGGAGCCCTGGATTTTCTGAGTTGGTATTCATTTCATATAAGTGGTTACCCTTTTGTTGTTGGGTCTTGGTTACTGATTTGGAAAAATTTGTCATTATTAAGGGTCTAGGGCACAGTCCTGGGGTGCCTGGTATGGACAGGAGTTAGTGGTTTCCTTGCGAGTATATGGCTTTGAGAGTTCTGTCCCCAGCCTTCCCTCTTGGGGCTACACTGGTTTCTGTTAATATCACTTCACTGTGGACTTCACTATCATTCTTCTCTGTTTTCTGTTTTCCTTCTTGCCCAACTTTAGCAACCACCAAAAGGATGCCAACTCCTCGTACCTGCCTCCAACCAGTTTTTATTTCATGGTCAAATTTTACTAATTTGGAGCAAACACACGGACCGAGTAGTGAAGAGTTTGTTCTTTTAAGCTTTCTTAAGTCATTAAGAAATACTCCCCAGCGAGGCATGGTGGCTCATATCTGTAATCCTAGCACTTTGGGAGGCTGAGGTAGGAGGATAGCTTGAGCCCAGGAGTTTGAGACCAGCCTGGGCAACATGTCAAAAACCCATCTCTAAAAAAAAAAAAAAAAAAATTAGCTGGGCGTGGTGGTGCATACCTGTAGTCTCAGCTATTTGGGAGGGTGAGGTGGGAGGATCACTTGAGTCCTGGGGCTGTGATTGTGCCCCTGCACTCCAGCCTGGGGAACAGAATGAGACCCTGTCTCAAAAAAATAAAAAAAAATAAAAAATAAAATAAAGAAACCCCACCTTGGCTGGGTGCAGTGGCTCACGCCTGTAATTCCAGCACTTTGGGAGGCTGAGGCAGGTGGATCACGAATTCAAGAGTTTGAGACCAGCCTGGCCAACATAGTGAAACTCCTACTCTACAAAAAAAAAAAAAAAAAATACAGCCAGGCATGGTGGCTCACGCCTGTAAACCCAGCACTTTGGGAGGCCAAGGTAGGTGGATCACCTGAGGTCAAGAGTTCAAGATCAGCCTGGCCAACATGGCGAAACCCCATCTCTACTAAAACATGCAAAAATTAGCTGGGCACGGTGGCAGGCACCTGTAATTCCAGCTACTCAGGAGGCTGAGGCAGGAGAATCACTTGAAGCTGGGAGGCAGAGGTTACAGTGAGCTGAGATCATGCCACTGCACTCCAGCCTGGGTGACAGAGCGAGACATCTCAAAAAAAAAAAAAAAAAAGCCCCATTTTGATCTTTGCACAATTCATTTGCCCTATCTGAGGAGTATGCTAACTAAAGGTAAATTTCAGCTGCATCCTTGCCAAGAGGAGCAAGAATTTCCTGAGTCTTGGGTTATATCCGGGGACTCCTTTTGCACATAATTCTCCTGGTTTATAAGTGCCTCTGAAATAAAAAATAAAGATGGAAGTGGGAGCTGCCACCACCTATTTTCATTTTATTATTACTATTATTATTATGATGTTTGAGACAGGGTCTCACTCTGTCACCCATGTTGGAGTACAGTGGCATGACCATAGCTCACTGCAGCCTGGAACTCCTAGGCTCAAGTGATCCTCCCACCTTGGCCTTCCAAAGTGTTGGCATTACAGGTGTGAGCCACTGCGCCCAGCCCCAGCCCCATGGCCTCTTCTTTTTTTTTTTTTTTTTTTTTTTTTTTTTTTTTTTTTTTTTTTTTTTTGTGAGACAGAGTCTCTTGTTGCCCAGGCTAGAGTGCAACGGCGCGATCTCAGCTCACTGCAACTTCCGCCTCCTGGTTTCAAGCAATTCTCCCGCCTCAGCCTCCCAAGTAGCTGAGACTACAGGCACCCATCACTACACCCGGCTAATTTTTTTGTATTTTAGTAGAGATGGGGTTTCACCATGTTGGTCAAACTGGTCTTGAACTCCTGACCTCAGGTGATCCGTCCACCTCAGCCTCTCAAAGTGCTGGGATTACAGGCGTGAGCCACCACGCCCAGCCCCATGGCCTTTTTTTAATACCCAAGAAAACTCAGGGATAATAACCCACCATGCCTCTTGAAATTGCCACAGAAAGAAAATGGAAAGCCACTTTTACAAATAAAAAGGCTCGGGCCGGGCTCGGTGGCTCACGCCTGTAATCCCAGCATTTTGGGAGTCCGAGGCGGGCAGATCACGAGGTCAGGAAATTGAGACCATCTTGGCTAACACGGTGAAACCCCGTCTCTAGTAAAAATACAAAAAATTAGCCAGGCGTGGTGGCACGCACCTGTACTCCCAGCTGCTCGGGAGGCTGAGGCAGGAGAATCGCTTGAACCCAAGAGGTGGAGGTTGCGGTGAGCCGAGGTCGCGCCATTGCACTCCAGCCTGGGCAACAAAGAGCGAGACTCTATCTCAAAATAAATAAATAAATAAATAAATAAATAAAAAAGGCTCAAGCCTGTAATTACAACATTTTGGGAGGCTGAGGTGGGCAAACTGCTTGAGCCAGGAGTTCGAGAACAGTCTGGGCAACTTCATGAGACCCTGTCTCTAGAAAAAATTAAATTAAAATATTAGCCAGGTGTATTGGTGGCATGTGTCTGCAGTCCCAGTTTCTTGAGAGGCTGAGGTGGGAGGATCACTTGAGCTCAGGAGGTCCAGGCGGCAATGAAGTGCGATTGCACCACTGCACTCCAGCCTGGGCAACACAGCAAGATCCTGCCTCAAAAAAAAAAAAAAAAAAAAAAGGACAAAAGAAAAAGAAAAGGCTGTGTGGGTTGGCATGCACTTGAAATCCCAGCTAATTGGGAGGATGAGGCAGGAATATAGTTTTAGCCCAGGAGTAAAAACCAGCCTGGGCAACGTCGTGAGACCTTGTCTCAAATAAAATAAAACAAAATAATAAAAAAAAAGACATATTTTAAATCTTCAATAATCTTTAAAAATATGACTTTTAAGATTCTTGGTTAATGCAATAGAAAATTCAGTGATCCCCATCTTTTCTTTCTTTCTTTTTTTTTTTTTTTTGGAGAATGGGGGTCTCACTATATTGCCTAGGCAGGTTTTGAACTCCTGGGCTCAAGCTATCCTCCAGCCCTCTTTTTAATACAAATAAGCAACTCATCCTTAATAAAGTTTACTTGAAGACAAGGCATCCTTCTTTTTTTTTTTTTGAGGTGGAGTCTCGCTCTGTTGCCCAGCTGGAGTGCAGTGGCATGATCTCAGCTCACTGCAACCTCTGCCTCCCAGGTTCAAGCAATTCTCCTACCTCAGCCTCCTTAGTAGCTGGGATTACAGGCGCCCGCCACAACACCTGGCTAATTTTTGTATTTTTAATAGAGATGGGGTTTCACCATGTTGACCAGGCTGGTTTCAAACTCCTGACCTCCGGCGATCCACTCGCCTCGGCCTCCCAAAGTGCTGGGATTACAGGCATGAGCCACTGCGCCCAGCCTACAAGGCATCTTTCAAAAGCAAACATGTTATTCCTCACACACCTTCTAAGATTAAACATGGGATGGACACTACTGATGTGTGGTCGGCTTTGTATGGCTCACTGAGTGGGAGGAATTTTTTTAATATCTTCTGTCATAACTCTCAAAGAATGTGTTAAAGCCGACCCAGGAAATTTCTTAGGAATACAGGTCAACTTGACCGTTACAGTATTTCTCGGACTTGAGGCTGATGACAAGGCACAGCAATTTGGGAATTACACAATCTCCGCTCTTATGCATTTCTTAATCATTCACTGGATACAGTTGCATGAATACTTTCTGTTCCTGTTAGAGTTTAGTAAAAATAGCAAAATAGAAGTGTCTATGGGGTTAGGAGAGGAAAAACACTCTAGCAGCAAATTCTGTTCCATGCGACCCAGCGTACACAATAGTGATCAGAGGACGTCTCTGGAGAGCTCGTTTTCCTTTTGACCTTGTGTACTTCCTGTACTTCGCTGCCTCTGTGAGCGTGCTGCTCAGGCAGGGCTCTGGGTCCTCAGCAGCACTGACGCAGCAGAAGCACTAGGCATCTGGTGCCCACCACACACCAGCAACTTCTGCAGGTCACTGCTGATCCCCACCAGGTCTGAGGGGCAGCTGCTCCTCCTGCATTTCACAGATGATTGAAGGAGGCTCCCCAAGAAAGCTGTCCTGGTCAGGTGGTTACAGGTGGCAGAGCAGGTGTGATAGCCCCAGGGCTGTCCGGCTCCAGAGCCTGTCCGGCTCCAGAGCCTGTCCTTTCTCAACCCTACTACCCTACTTTACGACTTTACCTCCACTTGTTTTTCTTGCCAAAAACTCTTAGCACTACAGGAGAAAGGAGGCCTAGCTTCAGGGCGCTCACAGTCTACGGAAGGAGAAAAGATGAATATTTTAAAAGCATTTTCTTCTCTGTGCAATGAGGAGCCTGGCATTCAGGGATTCTAATTGAACCATCAAACCAGATTAGCTCAATGCAGGATGTTGGAACAGAGCACTGTGGGAATTCTGCTTACTGTCAGAGTTTGTATATGGGTAGCGGAGCATGGGGAGGAGGTGGGAAACAGTGAAAGTTGGAGGGACCAGGATTCATACCCCAGAGTGATGGGTAAGGTGTAGACAGTATAACAGCAACCTCGATAGCTCGTATTGATTTTGGACTTGCCAGAGCCAGGTTTGAAGTGCTTTCTAGGTTTTGATGCTTTGAATCCACCCTGTAAACCTTAAAGTAGGTACTGTTACTCTGTCCATTTCCACGTGAATAATGAAGACATAGGGAGGTTAGGGAAATTGCCCAGGCCCGCCAGCTAGTAAGTGGCGAGTACTCGAACCTGGGCGGGCTGACTCCAAGCCCAAGTTCTTGATCACTGTACAAAGCAGAGGATAAGTTGGCAAATACCCTAATAGATTTCGCCATTGTGCTTGTCAAATTTGTAATTATTTGCTTACTGTCTGTTTTCTCCTCTAAACTATGTCTCCAAGAGGGCACAAACTATGTCTGTCTGGCTCTCAGAGGTAATTTCAGCACCTGGACTAGTGATTGGCACATAGAAGGGTCTCAAAAGTTTCGAAGAATGGATGAAATGCATTGAGGGAAACAGAGGATTCCTTTCCATGAGCAGGCCCCACCCTCTGAGTCCGCCATTCAAGAGCTGATGAATATGAGCAAACTCACTTCTCTCCCTCCCTCGCCATCAGCAAAATGGGGTTGATAACAGAAGTGAAGCTCCAGAAAATGGTCTGGAAGTTCCCAAAAAGTTAAAAAATAGTTACCATAGGGCTCAGCAATTCCACTCCTGGGTGTTTACCCAAGAGAATTGAGAATACAGTTATGTCCACACAAAAACTTGTGCAAGGACATTCATAGTAGCATTATCCATGATAGCCAAAAAGTGGAAACAACTCAAATCCCCATCCACAGGTGAGTGCATAAACAAAACCAAGGAGATCCATACAAGTACATATTTGGTCATAAAAAGGAGTGAAGTGCTGAGACATGCAACAACATGAGTAAATCTCAAAAACATTATGCTAAGTAAAGAAGCTGGTCACAAAAGGCCACAAAGTGTATGGTTCCATTTACATGAAATGCTCAGAACAGACATGTCCATGGAGGCAAAAAGTAGATTAGTGGTTGACAGGAGCTGGGTGGAGGGAGGAATGGGGAGTGAATGGGTACAGGGTGTCTTTTTGGAGTGATGAGAATGTTCTGGAATTAGATAGTGATGATGGTTATGAATATACTAAAAACCACTTAGCTGGAGACAGAACTGGGTTCAATCCTGGCTGCCCCCTGGCTTGGTGTATGAGCTGGGGCAAGTTGCTCCATTTTGGGATCCTCAGTTTCCTCATCTGTAGGAAGAGACTCTGATCTATTTTGATCCTCATCACCCTATTCACTCCTTCTCCTATGTCCTTGGTGACAAGCCTGGGAGGAAAGAATGTCCTCTGTTGCACTGGATTGCCCTGAGGGCAGTGGATGCCCCTGACTGCTCTGGATTAGACGGGGCAATTTCCTTTATGTTGCAGCCTCCTACCTTGCAGACCTAATTCAAGGGGTATGAGGCTTATCCTAGAGTATTGTCTATTTTGTCCCCAAAATTCCTCAGGTGATTCCAGCATGCACCCAAGTTTGTGAACCACTAACTTCAGCTAACATGCACCAGAATCACAGGAAGGCATTTGTTAAAACACCAATTGTTGGTTCCACCTCCAGAGTTTCTGGCTCTGCACACCTGGGCAGGGTGGAGCCTGGACATCTGCATTTCTAACAAGTTCCCAGGTGATACTCATGATGCTGTTCTGGCCCACAGTGAGCCCAGACTACAGCCATGGAGATCAGCCTCAGCTAGACAATAGACCCACCTGGACAGTAGACTCACCTGGGAGCTCTTGCAAACACACAGCCTGCACCAATTAAATCAGAATCTCTGAGGCAAGTCCAGGCCTAAGGACTTCCCTCTCAACATTGCATTATGAAAATGTTCAGCCCGGCACGGTGGCTCACGCCTGTAATCCCAGCACTTTGGGAGGCTGAGGCAGGCGGTTCATCTGAGGTCGGGAGTTCGAGACCAGCCTGGCCAACAAGTTGAAACCCCATCTGTACTAAAAATACAAAAATTAGCCAAGTGTGGTGGAACGTGCCTGTAATCCCAGCTACTCGGGAGGCTGAGGCAGGAGAATCGCTTGAAGCTGGGAGGTAGAGGTAGACATTGCGCCACTGCACTCCATCCTAGGTGACAGAGTGAGATCCTGTCTCAGAAATAAATAAATAAATAAACAAAAATAAAATAAAATGTTTAAACACACAGCAAAATGGAAAGACTCCTACAGTGAGCAGCTGTGTATCTACCACCTAGATTCTATCTTGGACATGTGACTATGCTTTGTCACACATCAATCCCAACACCCATTCCTCTAACATCAGGATTTCTTAAAGCCTCAATTCCCCAATATTCAGCCAAGTTTGAGAACCAAGAGCTAGAGTTTCTGGGCTCCTGCTCTGTAAAGCTCTTTCTGGCTATGATCTGGGGTTCTCTGTGATGCCCTCCCCATCCCTAAGGGTTTGTTGAGCAAGAATACATGCATTTATTGAGCACCTCCTGAGTACCATTGAGGCTCCCCTTTCCTTGAGCTGACTCTAGCGGTAGATTTCCTCTTCCGAAATGTTTTAAAGCCAGGAAAATTCAGACTAAGGAGCCCCATGTACTCAGTATGAGGCCCTCTACTGGTGGGGAGGGTCTCGCTGTGCCACCATCACCAAGACCTGACGATCCGGAGGTGACTTGTCCTGGACCTCCTATCTAACAAAAGACTGGGAAGAAATGAAGCTTCTGGAGAGGGATCCCTATTCACTGATTCCAGGGTACCCTCCAAGCTGTCATTGTGAGTTCTGTATCCTGCCCTCAGAGCTCAAGGCTTTATAGGGTCAAGCAAACTGCTCTTCAGAGTACAGTGTGATTCTATGTGATAAACGCTCTGCCAAATCAACCAAGGTTTGCAAAGAACTGGACGTACACTTTGGAGGGGAAAATAATACAGGGGTCTGCTGTGTGGAAGCTTCCAGAAGAGCGAACCTGACCAAGAACCATCCCTCCCTCCCCACACCATGGGTGTACAGCTGGCCTTCTGGGGCCTTGGTGTCTAGAGGAAGAGGGAGAACCCACAGACATGCATAAGCTTGCTCTAGGCTGCCCGGGTTTCGAGTTAGGCACCTTTGGTTTTTCTTCCACTTCAGCTTCTGGCAGCTGGGGTTGGGGTAAGGCACCAGAGAGCTGCATTTATGTAGGAGACAGTCTTGGTGGGGTGGAGTAAATGAATTTGTGTTCTTGTTTTTATTTCTAGGGAAACAGTGGAAAAGTTGCTAAATGTGGAAACCCAAGCTGTGGGTCTCTTTCCGGGGTTTCTTACTCATCCTCTGTTTGGAGTGGCAAGTGGAGAGGAGAAAGTTTCAGAGGGAAGCCAACCCACGCAGTAATTCCCCCACGGACACAGGCTGAACTTGCAATCCCAGCGGGCAGGAGGCGGGTTTGGGATTTCCTGGCTGGTCAGTAGGGTTAGAGGGTTCATTCTGAAATAAAGGGGGTTTTCCCTCCATCACCAATGAGATCAGAAGAGCTACCGTTTGGAAATACAACCCTGTGTGGAGGTAGTTTCAGCTCTGCTGGTGACTAAGGCTTGGGAGTGGGGACTTCCTCAAACACTTTTCTTCAGTCATTTTGAAAATGTCTGACTCTTCTGGCTCCCTCAGACTGGAGTCTGTTTTGCTGGGGTTTTTAGTGTGACTCATTTTGTATGTCTTCCAAGGTGTCTTCGCATCTTAAGAAAAATGGTTTGCTGGTTTCTTGCGTCTTTAAGGCCCAAAGACCTTAAGCTCTGTGAGGACCGTGGCTGCCTGGTGACCCGCTGGGCCTCCAGTGACCTCAGCACAGGACCCGGACAGACTGTGTTCTCCACAGACATGGCTCGTTCCACAAACACTGCAGTTTTCCACAACACCAGCCAACCAAGCAAACAAAAAACCCAAATCATGCCAGTCCAATCATGGGGAATGGTTTTGTCATTTTAGCACATGAACCAGAATGACAGGAGCCAGGATAGAAAAGCATGTAGCTTTTCCAAAAAAGCTAGTAAGGAAGATTAGGCAGGAAGATATAAAAATATAAATGGTAGAAAAATACAATCTGGTAAGCATGTTGTGATTGCTACTACTCTATAACATGATATAGTTAAAAACTGGGCCAGGCATGGTGGCTCATGCCTGTAATCTCAGTGCTTTGGGAGGCTGAGACAGGAGGATTGCTTGAGCTCAGGAGTTGGAGGTTACAGTGAGCTATGTTTGAGCCACTGCACTCCAGTCTGGGTGACAGAGTGAGACGCTATCTCTAAAAACCCAAAACAAACAATCAAAACTGGCCGGGCTCAGTGGCTCATGCCTGTAATCCCGGCACTTTGGGAGGCCGAGGCAGACAGATCACCTGAGGTCAGGAGTACGAGACCAGCCTGGCCAACATGGTGAAACCCTGTCTCTACTAAAAAAGTATAAAAATTAGCCGGGCATGGTGGCACGCACCTGTAATCCCAGCTACTCAGGAGGCTGAGGCAGGAGAATCATTTGAACCCGGAGGCAGAGTTTGCAGTAAGCTGAGACCGTGCGCCATTGCACTCCAGCCTGAGTGACAAGATAGATCAAAACTGTCTCAAAAAAAAAAAAAAAAAAAGAAAAGAAAGAAAAAGAAAAAAAAAACTGGAAGGCAAAGGCAAATGGAAATGATTGTGTTAGTGAGATTACGGGCAGTGACTGTTAAAGGCTTTTCTTAAATTCTAACTGTTACACCATTATTGCAATATAAAAACCAAACCTTTGTGGCTATGCTTCATGATGGACACAGCCAGAGCTTGCGTGGCAGAAGTCCTGTGGTGTCCTGGCTAGACGAAACTACTTGAGGAGTGGGTCCACTTTTTTCATGCATCTCCCCGTGGCCTCACACTTAGTAGGGCCACACCTAGTGCATAATAGGTGCTCACTAAATACTCATTGAATTAGTGGTTCAGTGTGCAGATTATGCCAAAGGGTTACATCTTTTTGGAGGTACCCAGGGGCATTCTTTTTGGTGAGGGGGCACAGCAAACGATTATTACTGTACTTGAGAAATGCTTAGGGGACACAGTTTCTCTCATTGCTCAGGCTGGAGTGTGGTGGTGTGAACATGACTCACTGCAGCCTCAACCTCCTGGGCTCAAGCGATCCTTCCACCTCATCATCCCAAGAAGCTGGGACTACAGGTGTACACCCAGCTAATTTTTAAAGATTTTTGTAGTGAAGGGGTCTCTCCATGTTGCCCAGGCTGATCTTGAACTCCTGGGCTTAAGCAATCTTCCCAGCTTGGTCTCCTAAAGTACTGGGATTATAGGCGTGAGCCACCTTGCCAGGCCTCCAGAAGCATTTTGATTGGAAGAGAAGACTTGGGAAAAGAAATCATATCTGACCTGAAAACCACCATCCAAAGGAAAATAAGTTTTGTCAACTCTCATCTTGATTGCATATAAGTTGGTTCTCTTCAATTAAAGTGATTTAGTAAATGTATTATCAAATTACCTATCTGTTTATTTAAACTCCTAAGCTTTTCTGCATGTAAATAAAATCACAAAAGAGGAGGAAATACCCCTTGTTATATGTGGGACCTCGTTCTGAGTCCAGAGTCCAAGGAAGGTGATGAAGCCTTGCTCTCAGGGAGGAGCGGCTGCCTAACTCATGTCTCCTTGTGGCTCAGGACCCAGAATCGGTCACCACAGGTCGGCCTCCCTCTTGCTTCCAATGCAGGCATCTGTGGAGCTGAGCAGCAAGGTGTTTGCTGCCAGCTCTCCTTTCCTGGGGTCCTGGTGCCTGGGTCCACAACTAGGCCAGCCTCACCAGCGCCTTTGTCAGGACATGGGTGGACTTGGCTTGGCGGGGAGGAGCAAGTGGGATGTTTTTGGCATGGTTTGATATTTGCTAACTGGTAAAGGTCTTGCTCCAAATATTCCCTCACCAACCACTTCTGTGTCTGAAATCCCTGTCACTCTTTGAGAGCAGGGTTTTGAAAATCCCTGCTCAGGTACAGATCTAGAAAGGGGGCCTTTCTGATCCATTTCTTTAAGGGAAAAAGAGCTGCAAGGTGACTCCACTCTGGGGAAAATGAACCACCAAGTCAGGTTGGAAGAAATTGTGTCTGGGAGCTATTCATGATGTGCCCCTAGCCAGGGAGGCTCAGACCAAATTCTGTCTTTCCTAGTGAGTCTGCCTGGACTACTGATATTAATTCACATACACCATTAGTTGGTTGCTCAACTTGCAAGACCCTGAGAGAAGGGAATGCAATACAGACAACAGTTGGCTTCTTACCCATTATTTCCCAAGCAGTGCACCAAGCCCTCTCTACACGTGATATTCTCTTTCTTTTTCCTTCCTTTTTTTTTTGAGACAGAGTCTCGTTGTTGCCCAGGTTGGAGTGCAGTGGCACAATCTTGGCTCACTGCAACCTCTGCTACCCAGGTTCAAGAGATTCTCTAGTCTCAGCCTCCCACATAGCTGAGACTACAGGCGTGTGCCACCACACCCGGCTAATTTTTGTATTTTTAGTAAAGATGGGATTTCGCCACGTTGACCAGGCTGGCCTGGAACTCTTGACCTCAGGTGATCCACCCACCTCGGCTTTTCAAAGTGCTGGGATGAGCCACCACGCACGACCCACGTGATAGTCTCTTTCAATTTTTCCAACAACCATGTGAGGTAGAAATATCCCTACTTTATAGGAACAAAAATGGAGGCTCAGAGATAAGCGACTTGCCCAGTGTCATGCAGCTAAACATAGTTATGCTGATTAACAGCTAGTACCATTGAGTGCTGCGGGGCAAGGCACTACAAAGGATTCCTGTTTCAACTCACTCGATCCTCATTACATGCTTGTGGAATCCCCATTTTAGCAGATGTGGAAACTGAAGTACAGGGAGGTTAAACAGGCTCTCTGAGGCATTCAGCTGGCAGATGTCAGATGTCAGCCTACTCTTCCCCGCCCTGCTGCATGCAGTGTTGGAGCCATCTGCATATGAGCCACAAAAATGTGCCGAGAGCCTGCTGTGTGCCAGGCGCGTACAGTTACCCTGGAGATCCGACAGCCCTGGCCTACTGGAGGTTACATGCTGGCGTCCTCGCACCAGGACCGGTCGGAGATGGCCTAGGGTAGCAAAAGGGTTGGGACATCCAGGGGACATTGGGCCCAGGCAGTGAGTAGCCTTGATTCCTGTCTCCCCTGCCTGGGAAGGGCAGTCAGGGGTGACCCTGACCTCTTCCTGTGTGGCTAACCTCAGGCAATGATTATCCTGTCTAGGGGACTGAGGCAAGCGGCCAGGTGTCTTGAGGGCCCACTTATCTCTGGAGTTGGACCTCTATGGGGTCTTGTCTCACACACCCACTGTGGGGCTTTCCCTATCTCTGCTTTACACGCACATTGCAGAATAAGAGATGCTGTTGAAGGACTCTATCCGAGAAGCCCCTCCCAATGAGATTTGAGGCCAGGATTAAGAGGCCTTAAATGGACATTTCAGCGAGGAAGAAATTGTGCGTGCTTAGATGTCTCTATCTTTGGAGGGTTTGGAGGGTCAAGACACCATCAAATTTGTTTCACAAACTTGAACTTGAACAAATTTGTGTTTCGCAACAGGGTTGATGGGGTCTGGACTCTTTCTGCTATGGGGTCAGCCCTCCTGGAGTCCACCCCAGCTTGAGCACTGGAAGCCCGCCCTGGATAGGACAGGACCCCTGCGTTTCTCCCCCTGGCACTCACCCTCCGGTGATCAAATTATATCCTCAGCTTCCTCAGCAGTACAATCTTCAGAGGACTGTGGAGAGGATTAAACTGTTATTACTGTACATGAGAAGTGCTTACATCAGTGCCTGCTCATAATTTACATGTGATTATTGTCATTATAATCCCACTTGGCCTGGTCAACATAAAGAAACAGGAGGCCTGTTCTGCCTCCCTACCCCACTTTATTTTAAAAATAGAGACAGGGTCTCCCTCCCTATGTTACCCAGGCTGGTCTTGAACTCCTGGCCTCAAGCGATCCTCTGGTCTCGGCCTCCCAAAGTTCTGGGATAACAGGCGTGAGCCACTGTGCCCAGCCTGCTCCTTCCCTTTATCCACCAGGCTTGAGCCCTTCTCCGTGGTGGGACCCAGAAGGCCAGCCTGGCAGAGCTGTGTGAAGACCAGGTAAGCTCTCACACCCACCCTGCCTGGCATGTAGTAAGCCCTTCCTCGCCTCTTTAAAGAACACCAAGGCAAATGGGTTTATGATTTCTCAGGAAGGTTTTGGTTCTGTTGTTTTTCCTTCCCGACTTCCCAATAGTCTGCTGTACCTGCAAACTCCCTATCCTTCAGTTCCAGATCTAGTGTGTCTCCTGCAGCTTCTGTCTAAACTAAGGATTGCCCTTTTGGTCCCTATTCGAGCCCTTCCCCTCTGGGAAATGACGTATGCCTTCCAGAACTTCTAACTTTACCACACCCTGATGGTGGGCTGGGCACTGACTGTGTGGCTGGCATTGTTCTTAATTACCACGTTCCAGGTCTTTACACAGATGGGCTTATTCGATTCTCACTGTGTTCCTATGAGGATGGTGTAATTATGATCTCTATTTCTTTAAAAAATAGAGATGGGGTCTAGCTATGTTACCCAGGCTGGTCTCCAACTCCTGAGCTCAAACAATTCTCCCCACCTCAGCCTCCCAAAGTGTTGAGATTACAGGCATGAGCCATCGTGCCTGGCCTATCATCCCCATTTAAAAGACAGAAAATCTGAGGCACAAGGAGGTTAAACAACTTGCCTGAGATCCCAGTTAGAAAGCAGTAAGTTTGAACCCAAGTAGTATGACTCTAAGCCCCAGCTCCCAACCACACCATTTTATTGCCATCGTAACTCTAATGTTTAGAATCTATTGGATACTCAAAGGTCTTGGCGTATCCTAAATTTAAATAAATAAATAAACAAATAAATAAATAAATAAGAATCCATAGGAATTGGGAAAAGGAGCATGGTCTTTGTTCTATGAATGTTGTTTGTTCTTTTTGTTTTTTTTTTTTTTTTCAGTCGAAAGATATTTTACTGCAAAATTGGAGATTTCAAATTCCCCCTGGTTATATTCTGCTGGTGTTTAACCTCCTTCTAAATAAGGCATTCTTTCTGAATCTCACTGAATTCTCCTGTACTAAAAAATGGAACTATTTTTTCTTGCTCCATCACCTGTGGAGATGGAAAAGTGCTGATCACGTTCTCTCGCATGCTTGAAAATACTTTCCCGGTATCTCACATCTCTCTAAGCCCATTCTTCTCCAAAGCCAGAGGACCTGGCTCCTTTCCACTTGGCGGGTTTCCTGTTCGCAGCCCTGACAAAAGTGTCCAGAGTTTTCCAGCCTCTCTCCTTCCACTGGGTATGCACTGGGCCATGAGGGTGGCGTTGAGGGTGCACACAGGGTCCAAAGCAAGCCATGTGGCTTGGGGTCCTCCATCTCTGCTCAGAATTTTATTTTAGCTTACTTTGTTATTTTTTATATTTCAGAACATTTAAAAAAGAAATGAAGGGGTAAAGAAGTGGGGTGGGAGAGGCAGGTGGAAAACGTTAGCCTTATTCTCTCCTTCCCTGACATTTTCATACAGGTTGGAGTTGACTTTGAACCTGAGGGCCTAAGTGCCCGGCACTGCGAGGGTATGGCAGGGACTCCATTCTTGATCCTGGCCTTGAGGTTCTCACAATCTGAGCTTGTGAGTATCAAGAACAGCTCTGGGCTAGGCACGGTGGCTCACACCTGTAATTCCAGCACTTTGGGAGGCTGAGGTGGGCGGATCACCTGAGGTCAGGAGTTCGAGACTAGCCTGACCAACATGGCGAAACCCCATCTCTATTTAAAAATACAAAATCTAGCCGGGTGTGGTGGCAGGCACCTGTAGTCCCAGCTACTCGGGAGGCTGAGGCAGAAGAGTCACTTGAACCTGGGAGGCAGAGATTGCAGTGAGCCGAGATCACGCCACTGCAGTTCGGCCTAGGCAGCAAAGCGAGACTCCATCTCAGGAAAAAAAAAAAAAAAAAAGAGGAAAGGAAACCAGGCATGGCTGCTCACCTCTGTAATCCCAACACTTTGGGAGGCTGAGGCAAGAGGATCAATTGAGGCTAGGAGTTCGAGACCAGCCTGGGCAACATAGTGAGACCCCATCTCTACAAAAGATTAAAAAAAAATTAGCTGGGTGTGGTGGCACATGCCTCTAGTCACAGCTACTTGGGGGTCTGAGGTGAGAGAATCACTTGAGTCTGGGAGGTCAAGGCTGCAGTGAGCTGAGATTGCGCCACTACACTCCAGACTGGATGATAGAGTAAGACCCTGTCTCTAAAATAAATAAATAAATAAATAAATAAATAAATAAATAAATAAATAAAGGAAAGGAAGGGGGCTATGGCATGCTGTAGGGTGTGGGGGAGGTTGCAGGATTAGGTGGGACGCCAGGGTTGGCCTCCTTAAGAAGGTGAGATTCAGCTTCTCGAAGCTGAGGGGTTTAACCATGTGAGTATGTGGGAGTGGAGCATTTCAGTCGGAGGGAATAGCTACAGCCTAAAAGAAACAAAATCCAACACAAACATCAGGAAGGGGCCACCTAAGAGATAAGGAGTCTGAGAAAGGGCCAAGGGAAGGGAAGAAGGAGGTTTCATGCCTGTGCTAATTGCATTGTGGCTACTCTGAGGGTGGGGTCATTTACCCAACCCCGGGGACCACCCTCTGCCCAAACCCTTAGGCTAACGGAAATCAGACCAATGTGGTGGTGGAAATAGCTCTGATCCAGGCTCTTTCATAACTAGGACACGGCCTTGAGTAAGCCACATGCTCCTTGGGCCTCAATGGCCTCGTCTGTAAAAGGAAACAGCTGAAAACTGGGTGCTTGCAGACCCCTGAGTGTGCTTTGTAATAATAGCAATGTTATAAATAAGATGGCAATTGTAGCATCTTGCCAAGGTGAATAAGTTAATTATTCTTATGATTGAGACTTTTAAAAATAAAAAGCAAAACCATCTGATTTCTGTGGTTTCTGAGGAAAAGAAAAGCAGGAAAGAAAGATGAAGTGAGGCCGGGCGGGGTGCTGACACCTGTAATCCCAGCACTTTGGGAGGCGGAGGAGGGCGGATCACTTGAGCTCAGGAGTTCAAGACCAGCCTGGGCAACATAGTGGGACCCTGTCTCTAAAATAAATAAATAAATAAATAAGCTGGATGTGATGATGTGCACCTGTAGTCCCAGTTACTTGGGAGGCTGAGATGGAGGATCACTTGGGCCTGGGAGGTTGAGGCTGCAGTGAGCTGTGATCATTCCACTGCATTCCAGCCTAGGCAACAGAGTGAGATCCTATCTCTGAAAAAAAGAAAAAGACACAAGTTTTCCTTTCGCCACCATTTAACCATCTTCACTTTGTGGGAACTGTGCTGGGGTGGTGGGTGGGGGGTTGGGGGACCCTCTCAGCTGCTTGTGCTGGGGTGGTGGGTGGGGGGTGGGGGGACCCTCTCAGCTGCTTGTGCTGGGGTGGTGGGTGGGGGGTGGGGGGACCCTCTCAGCTGCTCCCTGGCAGTAGTTCCTTAGCTGAGGTTCAGAACATTCGCAAGCAACCAACCGCCTGTCTGTTGGGAAGGTTTGGAAAGTATTAGGCAAATGGTGAAAAAAACGGTCTTTGACAACTTAGGAAAGAATAAAACCTGTCAGAGTGTCCTAGCCTTTAGGCTGTTGGGGCCAGAAATACAAAGTCATGTTCTCATAATCTACTAAGTTGCCAAAAGGAGGGATTTGAGAGCATCATGTTGGCAGACACGGGGTTCTGCCCAAACTCTGAGATTTAGGGCCCTGTGATTCCAGGAAGGGCTTTCCCTGCTCACGGCAGACAGGAGTGTTTGATTTTTAAATGCCAGGGCAGAGGTGGGATGGGCTTGCTGGGGAAACTGGACTGATAAAGAAAATCCTCCCAGAAAGCTACATCCAACAAAGGAGAGCTCACAGGAGTGTCAGAACGCGTAAGAGTCGGGATCTGAAGTCAGATTGCCAGAAGTCAAATCTCTGTATTCAAACCTTTCTGTGCCTCAATTTTCTCATTTTTTTTATAGGTATAAAAATGATGCCTATTTCACAGGGCAGTTATGATGATCATGTGAATTAATACACACAAAGTCCTCAGCGTGGTACCTGGAATATCCTAATGAAACCCACCAGTGGTGCTTTATCTTTGGGTTACATGGGTTCTTCCAAATGATGTCTGAGTGTTTTTCATTGAGAACTGTCTATTTATGGAATACTTTTTGGTGCAGATACACTTTCAGGTCATGAATCTCTCTTCTTTCTAACCAAGGTTTTCTTTAATTTTGGCTGGGTGTGGTGGCTTACACCTGTAATCCCAGCACTTTGGGAGGCTGAGGCAGGAGGATCGCTTGAGCACAGGAGTTCAAGACCAGCCTGGGCAACACGGCGAGCCCTTGTCTTTGCGAAAAAAAGAAAAATTAGCTGGGTGTAGTGATGTGTGCCGGTAGGCCCAACTGTTCAGGAGGCTGAGGTAGGAGGATTGCTTGAGGCCAGGACTGAGGCTGGAGACTGAGGCTGGAGGATCACTTGAGCCCAGGAGTTCAAGGCTGCCTGAGCTATGATTGGTGTCACTGCATTCCAGTCTGGGTGACAAAGAAAGATCCTATCTCAAAAAAAAAAAAAAATTCCTTAATTTTAAAAAAGTTACAATTTTCTAAGCCAGCACTGTCCAACAGAATATAATGCAAACCACAAACATAATTTCAAATTTTTAGTAACTATATTTTAAAAAGTAAAAGAAGACATGTGAAATTAATTTTAATAATATGTCTTAATCCAGTATGTCCAAAATATTATTTTTTCAATGTATAATCAATATAAAAATTATTAATGATACTTTACATTCTTTTTTCCTTACTATGTCAAATCCAATGTGTATTTCACAAATATAGCACATCTCAGTTTGGACCAGCTGCATGTCAAGTTTTTAACAGCCACATGGGGCTACCATGTAGGACAGTGCAGTTCTAAGGAACAAGAGGATGGCTCTTGGCAGTGAGCTTGAGTGGACTAATCAGGCTGAGCACAGACTCCCCCTAATCACACTGTGATGATGGGCCTCTGAGATGGGGGCTGTCTTCTAGTCACACAGAACAAGGAGGATCCCTGGCCAGGTGCCATGGCTCACACCTATAATCCCAGCATTTTGGGAGGCCGAAGCAGGCGAATCACTTGAGGTCAGGATTTCAAGACCAGCCTGGGCAACATGGAGAAACCCTGTCTCTACCAAAAATACAAAAAATCAGCTGGGCGTTGTGGCACTCGCCTGTGGTCTCAGTTACTCAGGACAGATGGGAGGATTGCTTGAGCCCAGGGGGCAGGGGCTGCAGCGAGCTGAGATCATGCCACTGCACTATAACCTGGGTGACAGAGTGAGACTCCATCCCCCCGCCAAAAAAAAAGAAAGAAAAGAAAAGAACAATGAGGATCCCAATGCAAGCCCCATATTCCAAGAGTGTGGTTTTGAACTGAGGTATATTGAGCAAGCTCTTGCTTGCCCCCAACGGTCTTTTCCTCCCTCTCTACTAACCGCACCCCTTACCTCATCCTGGCTTGAGGATTAAATACTAAGATGATCATCAGTCCTTCAGTGATTATCATCCTCTATTAAGATGCAAATGTTGGACAAGATTTCAGTTAAGAGGAATAAGTTCAAAAGATCTACTGTACAACATGATGGCTATAGTTAATTTTTTTTTTTTCAGACAGTGGCTAGAGTGCAATGGCAAGATCACAGCTTACTGCAGTCTCAAACTCCTGGGCTCAATCAATCCTCTAGCCTCAGCCTCCTCAGTAGCTGAGACTACAGACATGCACCACCATGCTCAGCCTTGACTATACTTAATAACACTGTATTGTATTATTTTTTGTTGTTGTTGTTGAGATGGAGTCTCGCTCTATCTCCCAGACTGGAGTGCAGTGACGCAATCTCAGCTCACTGCAACCTCTGTCTCCGGGGTTCAAGTGATTCTCCCGCCTCAGCCTCCTGAGTAGCTGGGATTACAGGTGTGCACCACCACACCCGGCTAATTTTTATATTTTTAGTAGAGACAGGGTTTCACCATGTTGGCCAGGCTGGTCTTGAACTCCTGACCTCAGGTGATCCACCCGCCTTGGCCTCCCAAAGTGCTGGGATTACAGGCGTAAGTCAATACACCCAGACCAATGTATTGTATTCTTGAGAATCACTGAGAGTAGATTTTAAGTGTTCTCACCACAGAAAACACTATGTGAAGTAATGCATGCTAATCAGTTCAATTTAGGGATTCCACAATGTATACTTATTCTAGAACATTATGTTGTACACAATAAGTATATACAATTTTTATTTGTCGATTAACATAACAAATAAAAATATGCAAATATTGGGAAGAATATCTTCATTGAGTATCAGCTGAGACTAACGTAGTTGAGGTAGAGATTAGGACAGGAAGCAGAACATGTTTTTGGGTTCTGTCTGGAAACTCTGAGAAGTGGCCTTGCTTAAAAACCAGCATTGGTAGGATGGCCCTCAATGGAGTCTTTAGGGTCCCAGCCTTTAAAGAGTCCTTTCAGTACACAACACTTTATCCTAATGGGAACCTTATTAACCATGGCAGCAGCTATGTGAGCAAGAGCAGACTTCAAAATGCTGGGCACCTTGGGTCCATATATATGTATATATATATATGTATATATATATATTTTTTTTTTTTTTTTTTGAGACAGAGTCTCACTCTGATACCCAGGCTGGAGTGCAGTGGCACAATCTCGGCTCACTGTAACCTCTGCCTTCCCAGTTAAAGCAATTCTCCTGTCTCAGCCTCCTGAATACTGGGATTACAGGCTGCCACCACACCCGTCTAATTTTTGTATTTTCAGTAGAGACAGGGTTTCACCAGGTTGGTCAGGCTGGTCTTGAACTCCTGACCTCAAGCAATCCACCTGCCTTGGCCTCCCAAAGTGCTGGGATTACAGGCGTGAGCCACGGTGCCTGGTGATGAATGAGTCTGTATCTGAAAACTATAATAGGAGTCCTGTGAAGGAGAAAATTTGCAAATTTGTCCTGCCCATCCATTCCTACCCATCCAGAAGGAGAGATTACCCCCTTCTCCCTAGGGAAGTGCCCTTTGACCCTATTCAAGGAGACAGCTGGTCTTTGAGGTAGGATGTACCTTGGGGAAGGCTGGCTTGACTTTGAGGACAGAATCTCTTCTCTTCACCTCTCCCTCCCTCCATTCAGTCATGTTCCAGTGAATCTGCACATCTTTCCTCCAGAGTTTTCTTGAAGGAGGTCTCATAGCCCTATTTCCAAGTTCTTGGGAAAAGTGAAAGGGACCTCACTTTCCCCTCCGTAAGCTAAGACTATTATTACCACCATAGATGCTCTAAAATCTGAAAAGAAACAGTATTCTTTTTGTTTGTTTGTTTTTGAGACAGTCTCTGTCACCTAGGCTGGAGTGCAGTGGCACAATCACAGCTCACTGCAGCCTTGACCTCTTGGGCTCAAGTGATCCTCCCACCTCAGCCTCCCAAGTAGCTGGGATTATAAGCACGCACCACCACACATGGCTAATTTATTTCTATTTTCATTACTTATTTATCTATTTATTTATTTTTATTTTTACTTTTTTTGAGATGAAGTCTCGCTCTATAGCCCAGGCTAGAGTGCAGTGGCATGAACTTGGCTCACTGCAACCTCTGCCTCCCGGGTTCAAGTGATTCTCCTGCCTCAGCCTCCTGTATAGCTGGGATTACAGGCTTGCACCACCATGCCTGGCTATTTTTTTTTTTTTTTTTTTTTTTTTTGTATTTTCAGTAGAGACAGGGTTTCACCATGTTGGTCAGGCTGATCTTGAACCCGCCTTGGCCTCCCAAAGTGCTGGGATTATAGGCGTGAGCCATCACACCCGGCCTAAAGTAAAACTTTTGTAAACAACCAAAATATTTTTATTGAGCCTTTTTTCTTGATTATTAATATGATACATATTTTTTTTCTACAAAATTTAGAGTAGTCTGGAAAAGATGAAGAAGAAACATTTGTGATCCTACTGTCCAGAAAACACCACTGTTAATTTTTTGGTCAATGGGTAGTTGAACTGATTACGTTCTAGAGCAGCAGCCGGGCGCAGTGGCTCACGCCTGTAATCCCAGCACTTTGGGAGGCCGAGGGGGGCAGATCACGAGGTCAGGAGATCGAGACCATCCTGTCTAACACAGTGAAACCCCATCTCTACTAAAAATACAAAAAATTAGCCAGATGTGGTGGCGGGCGCCTATAGTCCCAGCTACTCGTGAGGCCGAGGCAGGAGAATGGCGTGAACCTGGGAGGCGGAGCTTGCAGTGAGCCGAGATAGCGTCTCTGCACTCCAGCCTGGGTGACAGAGCGAGACTCCATGTCCAAAAAAAAAAAAAAAAAAAAAAATACATCCCTAGTATAATCTTGGTGTGAAGCCAAGACAAGAACATGCAAAAAAAAAAAAAAAAAAGAGGAAATATTCAATACATATTTATTCATCTATTCATTCATTCAGTGCCTTGAGGGGAGGTACAGAAGCATGTGAAGCTAATCAGGAAGTTCAGTCCAGTTGAGGATATAATCAACTAAAGGTCATCAAGGTGTAGAGCATTTCACTGAAGTTGGAAGAGTGGAAGAGAAGCAACCTATTTCAGTAGTAGATACTATTTTTTTGGATGGAGGGTGGCTGTATCCTTTCATTCTTTAGTGAGAATTAAAAGTTAAAATTTAGCTGGGTGTGGTGGCTTACACCTGTAATCCCAGCACTTTGGGAGGCCAAGGCAGGCGGATCACTTGAGGTCAGGTGTTTGAGACCAGCCTGGACAATACAGTAAAACCCTGTCTCTACAAAAAATACAAAAATTAGCTGGATGTGCTGGCGAGTGCCTGTAATCCCAGCTACTTGGTAGGCTGAGATAGGAGAATTGCTTGAGCCCAGGAGGTTGAGGCTGCAGTGAGCCGTGATCCAGCCACCGCACTCCAACATGGGTGACAGAGCCAGACCCTGTCTCAAAAAAAAAAAAAAAAAAAAAAAGTTAAAATTCATCATGTGAAAAAATTTTTACCATCTCAATGAAGCTGCTAAATCTCATTTCACTAAGTGATGCTGTTTATATTTTAAATTTTTAACCAAAGCAAAAAAAAAGAGCCTAGAGTCTGGCAAAAAATAAGAACCAACTAAAGTGTAGTAACTTAATTGGTAAATGTGGTCAGCATCGGGAACTGAAATGAAGAGGCCGTTGAAGATCAGGTTGATGTTCTGTGATTACAGATTAAGGGGCAAGAACTTCCTTCTTCTTTAGTGACTCATAACCTTAAGTATAATTGCAGGTATGGAGTATAATGGTGTGTGTCTGGAGGAGAAGGAAGTAGGGGTGATGTTGGAAACATTGTCACTGAATTTGGGAACTTTGATAGGTTGCTTATCTTTGGAGGGAGCTCAGCATCTCATGGTGGTAGAATGGATGGATGGGTTATAGGATTGGCAGGAATGAACAACCAGGTGAGTTCTGGGGACATTGGTGGGGCTATGTAGTGCTGCAGGATAGGGTATAAAATAAGAGCAATGAAGGAAGCTGAGGGGGATCCAGTGTGCCAGGGAGTGGTGTGTGCTACTTTGAGTTGCACACTCAAAGTCATCGTGATGGAAGACATGATAGTCATGATCTCTGAGTGGTAGGTGACAAAGGATTTGTCCTTTCTTTTTTAAATTTTTTTTTGAGATGGAGTCTTGCTCTGTTGCCCAGGTTGGAGTGCAATGGCACAATCTCAGCTCACTGCAACCTCTGCCTCCTGGGTTTAAGTGATTCTCCTGCCTCAGCCTCCTGAGTAGCTGGAATTACAGGCGCATGCCACCACACTCAGCTAATTTTTGTATTTTTAGTAGAGACAAGGTTTCACCATGTTGGCCAGGCTGGTCATGAACTCCTGATCTTGTGATCTGCCCACCTCTGCCTTCCAAAGTGTCAGGATCACAGGCGTGAGCTACTGAGCCCGGACTTGTCCTTTCTTTTAAGTCCCTCCTTGCAATTCTTCACCTGCTGACTTTTCCATAGTAAGTATTAATTAGTTAATTATTTTTGAGATAGGGTCTCACTATGATGTCCAGGCTGGAGTGCAGTGTCACAGTCGTGGCTCACTGCAGACTTGAACTCCTTGCCTAAAGTGGTCCTCCTGCCTTGGCATCAGCCACTGTGCCTGGCCTATTAATTGTTTTTTTGTTGTTGTTTTTGAGAGTCTCATTCTGTCACCCAGGCTGTAGTGCAGTGGCATAATCTCGGTTCACTGCAACCTCCGCCTCCCGGGTTCAAGCAATTCTCCTGCCTCAGACTCCTGAGTAGCTGGGACTGCAGGTGCGCACCACCACGCCCAGCTATTTTTTTGTATTTTTAGTAGAGACAAGGTTTCACCATGTTGGTCAGCCTGGTTTTGAACTCCTGACCTCGTGATCTGCCCACCTCAGCCTCCCAAAGTGCTGGGATTACAGGTGTGAACCACCATGCCCAGCCCTAATTTTTTTTTTTTTTTGAGACGGAGTCTCGCTCTGTCGCCCAGGCTGGAGTGCAGTGGCGCAATCTCGGCTCACTGCAAGCTCCGCCTCCCGGGTTCACGCCATTCTCCTGCCTCAGCCTCCCGAGTAGCTGGAACTACAAGCGCCTGCCACCATGCCTGGCTAGTTTTTTGTATTTTTAGTAGAGACGGGGTTTCACCGTGGTCTCGATCTCCTGACCCCGTGATCCGCCCGCCTCGGCCTCCCAAAGTGCTGGGATTACAGGCGTGAGCCACCACGTCCGGCCTCCAGCCCTAATTTTTTAATTAGAAAAGATAGCTAACTAAAGATAGACAAAAATAATTTTAGAATAGCATCGATAGATGGTGTGTGTTGGGAGAAAGGTAAGACTCAAGAAGTCAAATAAAGACCTCTTTTCTTGATTCATATTCAAAGGGTCCTGCTCTCTCTAACCCACATATCCACTCCTGTGCCCCTTCTGAAATTTCCCAAGAGATGTGTTTCCACTATTTGTAATATCCTATAATTTTTTGTAAGTCCTATAGTTTTGGAATTGAAATTCTGTGTCCTATTAGACTCAGGGTAGCATTTTGAGAAGTTCTTCAATGCCTTTCTTTTTTTAAAATAGTATTTTTTGGCTGGACAAAGTGGCTTACACCTATAATCCCAGCACTTTGAGAGGCCAAGACCCAAGTTCAAGACCAGTCTGGGCAACATAGTGAGACCCCATCTCTACAAAACATTAAAAAATTAGCTGGGTGTGGTGGTGCATGCCTGTAGTCTCGGCTACTCAGGAGGCTGAGGAGGGAGGATTACTTGAGCCCAGGAGGTCAAGGCTGCAGTGAGCCACAATTGCATCGCTGCATTCCAGCCTGACAACAAAGTTGAGACGGAGTCTTGCTCTGTCGCCCAGGCTGGGGCTGGAGTGCAGTGGCGGGATCTCAGCTCACTGCAAGCTCTGCCTCCCGGGTTCACGTCATTCTCCTGCCTCAGCATCCCAAGTAGCTGGGACTACAGGCGCCCGCCACCACGCCCAGCTAATTTTTTCTTTTTTGTATTTTTAGTAGAGACGGGGTTTCACCATGTTAGCCAGGATGGTCTCGATCTCCTGACCTCGTGATCTGCCCGCCTCGGCCTCCCAAAGTGTTGGGATTACAGGTGTGAGCCACCGTGCCCAGCCTAAAAAAAAAAACAACTTTTTTTAAAGAACAGTTTTAGGATGGGCACAGTGGCTCACGCCTGTAATCCCAGCACTTTGGGAGGCTGAGGCAGGGAGATCACTTGAGGCCAGGAGTTCAAGACTAGCCTGGCCAACATGGCGAAACCCTGTCTCTACTAAAAATAGAAAAATTAGCTGGGCATGGTGGCACATGACTATAATCCCAGCTACTCAGGAGGCTGAGGCAGGAAGATCACTTGAACCTGGAAGGTGGAGGTTGCAGTGAGCCACTGCACTCCAGCCTGGGTGACAGAGTGAGACTCTGTCTCCAAAACAAAATAAACAGACAAAAAAACAAAACCAACCCAATAACCCCAAGTTCCTCAACTTTTAGGTACCTAGAGAGGTTTCTGGACTAGGACTCTGGAGGCAAAATTTTAAGAAGGGGAGCAATCCTGCTTTTGGGAAAATATCTCTATATATATTTATATATAAATATATATATATATATATATATATTTTTTTTTTAGACAGAGTCTCCCTCTGTCACCCAGGCTGGAGTACAGTGGCACAATCTCGGCTCACTGCAACCTCCACCTGGCGGGTTCAAGGGGTTCTCAGCCTCCTGAGTAGCTGGGATTACAGGTGCATGCCACCACACCTAATTTTTTATATTTTTGGTAGAGAAGGGGTTTCACCGTGTTGGCCAGGCTGGTCTCAAACTCCTGACCTCAAGTCATCTGTCTGCTTCAGCTTCCCAAAGTGCTGGGATTACAGGCATGAGCCACTGCACGCGGCCATGGGAAACTAATATTAATAGATGTGTAGCTATGGTGATGGGAAGGGAGGAGGTGGAGAAGGAGCTACATGGCCCTGCCAGGGATGACCTTGAGACTATGCCCTCTTCCAGGGCATCCCTACATTGTTCCTCGGTAAGGAGACCAAGGACACAATGAGAGCTGCTCCTTTGGGACCAGAAGCATCAAGATAATTTCCTGACCAGGCGTGTGGCGTGTGCCTGTAGTCCCAGCTAACTGGGAGGCTGAGGCAGGAGAATTGCTTGAGCCTCGGCATTTGAATCCAGCCTGAGCAACATAGCAAGACTTTGTTGTAAGAAAAACAAAAGGTGATTTTTTTGTCTTGGCCACAGTCTCCCTGTCCACTAAATGATTGAGGGTGGGAATGGAAGTAGAACTAAAATAATAGGAAACTCAAAGTTGTCTGAGATCCGTGAAAAAAATGTCACTTTTTAAAAAACATGCCTTTTTTTTTCTGTAATATCTTTTTTAAAATCAGATGTTTTCTCATTTATATGGACTCTAAATAAAATGAAGATCTCTTTCTAAAAGGATAATTTTTTAGAAGTTTTATGGAAAAAAAATTTTTTTTGAGACAGGTCTGGCTCTGTCACTCAGGCTGTAGTGCAGTGGCATGATCTAGCTCACTGCGACCTCCACCTCTTTGACTCAAGCTAGCCTCCCAACTCAGCCTCCCAAGTGGCTGGGACTACAGGCATGAGCCACCATGCCCAGCTGATTTTGGTATTTTTCATAGAGTCGGGGGCTTGCCATGTTGCCCAGGCTGGTTTCAAACTCCTGAGCTCAAGTGATCCTCAAACCTTGGCCTCCCAAAGTGCTGGGATTATGAGTGTGGGCCACTGTGCTGTCTTATTATGAAAATTCTCAAAAATATATTAAAGTAGGGAGGATAGTATAATGAACCTTCATTTACTCATTGCTCAACTTCAGCAGTTATCAAACCACCACTATACCCTTCCCATCCCCCCTCAAACCAGATTATTTAGAAGCAAATCCTAATCATTTTATCATGCTAAACAGAAATGCTTAGTATGTACCTCTACAAGAAAATAAAAAACAGGACTTCTGATTATTTACAAATCTTAATCTTGTTTCCCTTCTTCATTCCTCATCTATCCTGGGGCATGGATTAGGAAGCGTGAGTTCTAACCCTGGTTTGCCCCTTGCTAACCGTGTGAGCAGGGGCAAATCATTTAACCTTTCCGGACTTGCATTTTTCTCACCTGAGTAAGGGAACTAGATGATTTCTAAGGTCCCTTCTAGTTCTAGAAATCAAAAATTCATGCAGGCGCCATCCTTCAAGCCTCTAGATTTATACAGATTTGGTGCAGTATCTATTTACCGGTTTTTGTTTGTTTGCTTTGTTTTTTTGGTACAGCGCCCAGTTCAGAGTCAAAACCCTCTGAATGAAGAGCCAAGCAAAAGTCCTAGAGGCTGCTGGTGGCGGAATCTTTAACCTGGAGCTTTAAAAAAGAGACAAGCCTTGGAGCTGCCCTTCTGTGCAGTTTCATGCTGCCCTCAGTATCTCTTCTTGTAACTGCAATTTATCATTTTTTTTCTTTTTTTGAGATGAAGTCTTGCTCTGTCGCCCAAGCTGGAGTGCAATGGCACTATCTCTGCTCACTGCAACCTCTGCCTCCCAGGTTCAAGCGATTCTCCTGCCTCAGTCTCCTGAGTAGCTGCTATTAGAGGTGCCTGCCACCATGTCCAGATAATTTTTTTGTATTTTTAGTAGAGACAGGGTTTCACCATGTTATCCTCAAACTCCTGACCTTAGGTGAGTGATCCGCCCACCTTGGCCTCCCAGAGGGCTGGTGTGAGCCACCCCACCCTGCCGGCGACCGGTTACTTTATTAAACAACAGGAACTGATTTCTGTCATGTTCCAGGTGACTGTTAAGGAATAAGAATACTCATTTTATGGGCAAATCAACTGAATGTGAAGTAAAGTATGTGTATTTCAGGTTGCCTGGTGAAAGAAGGATTAAGTCTGGTATACGGTTTGTCTTTTAAAATTGTGGAAAACGTGCATATCGTAGATTGACTTTTAGGGACAGATGTGGGTCCTATTGGGTTAATGGCGGAAACTTTGGGGAAGATTGTGCCCAGCCCTGAGGACTGTTGCCAATGCTTCCCTCACCACGTGTGCCATGTGCTCTTGAGGACATCCTCTCATTGGCTTCCCACACCATCATTACAACTGGAACAAGGGACGCATAAAGAGTGAGCGGCCCAGTGTGGCTCAGCTGGTAAGTGAAGGACATGGGCTTGGACCCAGGACTTCTGGCTGCTGCAGCATGTATCCTGCTCTCCTACAGCTTGAAGAGGGCTAGGAAAATGAGACTGGAGGACTTCTTAGAAAAAGAAACTTGAGGCGGGCGGATCACGAGGTCAGGAGATCGAGACCACGGTGAAACCCCGTCTCTACTAAAAATACAAAAAAAATAGCCGGGCGTGGTGGCGGGCGCCTGTAGTCCCAGCTACTCGAAGAGGCTGAGGCAGGAGAATGGCGTGATCCCGGGAGGCGGAGCTTGCAGTGAGCCGAGATTGCGCCACTGCACTCCAGCCTGGGCGACAGAGCAAGACTCCATCTCAAAAAGAAAAAAAAAAAAAAAGAAAAAGAAACTTGATTATCAGCATAGTGGCAGAAGAGCAAATGCTTATGAATACTGCACCTGTGCTTTAAAAGTCACCATGAGCTGGGCGTTGTGGCTCACGTCTGTAATCCCAGCACTTTGGGAGACTGAGACAGGTGGATTACTTGAGGTCAGGAGTTCGAGGGCAGCTTGGCCAACATGACAAAAACCCCATCTATACTGAAAAAAAAAAAAAAAAGAAAAGAAAGAAAGAAAGAAAAAAATTAGTCAAACGCGCTTGCTTGAACCCAGGAGGTGGAGGTCCAGCCTGGGCGACAGAGAGCGAGAGAGGAAAAAAAAAAAAATAACACCATGACCCAGAGAAAGAAAGAAAAAAAAATGAAGTTCCCAAATGGAAAAAGCCCCTAAAATTACCATTTTAAAGCACAAGCCCTAATCAGCTCGGGGATTTGCAGGAAACTCATCGAAGCCATTGATAGGAACTATTGTTCTGGTGCCAGGGTTTTCAATTGGGAGTTAGATTAAAAAGGACCAAAGATGACATCTGATATTTCAAACTGAAACCAACGTTCCTCAGTGGAAAGCTTTCCAGGCCAGTGCATTTTGGGATTGGTTATTGCACTTGGAGATGCCCCTGAGTTGGAGGACACACTTCTGGCTGATTTGAGGGGCTTCTGAGGAGGGCCAACACGTACACTCTTTGTGTTCTTGCACCACGGCTATTAGACTCTGAGGCTCTGTCCTTAGCAGGAAATGGTAAAGGAATCAGCAGGAAGCCTAAAACAAGGGAAGGGAAACTCCTCCCTCCTATCAAAGGCCAGGCAAGGGCGAGGATGAGAATGGAAAGTGGGGCACATGCATTAAGCCGTCTGGGGGAACGGTAGGAATAGACATGTTGAAATGGAGAGTGGTTGAATCTTGAAAGGAAGTAAGGAAAATGTATATGCCACAAGGGCAAGGATGTATGATAGGCTCGTAATTATTGTATAACTTTATTTTATTATTTTCATTTTTTTGAAATGGAGTCTCTCTCTGTCACCCAGGCTGGCGTGCAATGGTACGATCTCAGCTTACCTCAACCTCTGCCTCCCGGGTTCAAGCGATTCGCCTACCCCAGCCTCCCGAGTAGCTGGGACTACAGGCATCTGCCACCACACCCGGCTAATTTTTTGTATTTTTAGTAGAGACAGGGTTTCACTGTGTTAGCCAGGATTGTCTCGATCTCCTGACCTTGTGATCCGCCCACCTCAGCCTCCCAAAGTGTTGGGATTACAGGCGTGAGCCACAGCACCTGGCCTTTATTGTAGAACTTTAATATGGAGCCTTAGTCCTCCAGAAATCTGCACCATGCCCAGGGAAAATGCTGTTCCTTTATTTACATGAGGCAGAGGCTTGTGTTGTTTGCTAAGGTCCAGCAGCTCATCGTGAGGACAACCTCTCCCTCGTTCCTGATTTCTGGCTTATTCAAGGCCAGATGACCCAAAACTCAAGTTGAAAATTTTGACTAGGAGAACAGATAAAAATAGAAATGGAATCCAATCTTAAGAAATGCACAATGTGAAGGAGAGAGGAATGCAAAATAATTTTTCTGTTTTACCACAGTCTTTGCAACTGAAAATCCTATGTTCTTGAGATAGAGAGAGAGCCGATGATCTAATGCAAGAAACTGAGTTTAAGAAGAAACTGTTTGCCAGGCGTGGTGGCTCACGCCTGTAATCCCAGCACTTTGGGAGGCTGAGGCGGGCGGAAGGCCTGAGGTCAGGAGTTCGAGACCAGCCTGGCCAACATGGTGAAACGCCATCTCTACTAAAAATACAAAATTAGTCCGGCGCAGTGGCGTGCGCCTGTAATCCCAGCTACTCAGGAGGCTGAGGCAGGAGAATTGCTTGAACCCAGGAGGTGGAGGTTGCAGTGAGCTGATATCACGCCACTGCACTCCAGCCTGGGTGACAGAGTGAGACTCCATCTCAAAAAAAAAAAAAAAAAAAAAAAAAAAGAGAAGAAGAAGAAGAAACTGTTCATCTGAAATCCGACAACTCATTCTTGAAGGTTAGAGCTCAGCTTTGAAGTTTCACTTCACGAGCTTGGCTCAGTGAGGTATGTTACTCCCCGGTGAAAAAGAAAATGAAGAGAATGTTTTATGTTGAAAGTGCTTGGTGACGAAAAGGCAGCACCTAGCTCCCCCTTATCTCATCAAAAATGCAGCAGATTCTTAATATTCGCAATCTTGTGTTTAGATTGTTACCTGAAGAAAGGAAAAACAAACTGTCCCGAATGCTGTTTCTACTGTTTCGGTGGGAAAAAAAATTTCTAGCAGGCAAGTGGCAAACAACAAAACATTTGAAAAAGCAGGCCTGGGGGGAGTCCAGTACAGTTTCATAATGGGTATGAATAGTTATTTTACTGTGTTCCCCCTACCCCCTTTCTTTCTGGGTTTTGATGTAGGTGTCTTTCTATTTGTTCAGGAAATTGTGACGTGTGTTCTGGGCAGGGTTTGAGGTTTTGGAACATTTTCTAAAAGCACCCTGCTACATTTCCTAATCAAGAAGTTGGTGTGCAGCCGGGAGAGCTGGACTGAGTTGGTCATGATGCAGAAGCTACTCAAATGCAGTCGGCTCGTCCTGGCTCTTGCCCTAATCTTGGTTCTGGAATCCTCAGTTCAAGGTAAGACTCAGGAGTCTTGTTCCCCAGCCATCTTCTCTGTAAGCCCCATGGTCCATACACGTCATTATATTCATTTTAAGGCGTAGAATGTATAATATTGTGGGAAAGGAGGCAAAGAAGAAGGATTTGGGGTCGCTGAACCCTTTAATATGAGTTCAGTTAAGTTAGGTATCAAGAAAAATTAAACTCTGTGGCGTGTGCAGTCTTGTAAACTCTTACAATGATTGAAATGTACTATTTTGGGATGAAAATGTGAGGTATATAAATTTTAAAAGCTCAAAAAAGGAATCTAGAAAATGACTCCTGTGTCTGTTGCATGGAGGAGATGGTACCTTTGAGTGTTGGGGGGTTTCTGCCTACCCCTAAGTGTCTACATCAGCCCCAAGTTTTAGTGCGCTGTGACGGTGTCATTGTTATTTTAACACGGGGAGATGTTATATTCCAACTGGGGTGAATCTGACTGTGTGTATTTTTTTTTCATTTTTTTTTTTAAAGATAAACTTGGTTCTTACTGAAAACTCAATTATGGTTAGACATAGTTAATGTAAAGCCTCTCAGATTTTAAAGAGAAGGCCAAATAATTTGGTATTTGTGCTCTTGCTCAGAGAAGCATCATATTCGGAAATACCTTCCTAGGTTTATCTATCATTTAGTGTTGTTTAGTCAGACTGAAACAACTTAAAACCTTTAATGACGAAGATAATGAAAATGATAGGCTTGTAAGAAAAATACAATTTGTTCTTCTTTGGCAAATAAGGAATCATGTCTAAATAAGACAGAGGTCATGGCTTGATAGAGGGATGGCTGAACTTATAGTAGAAAAACACTAGGTTCTGCCAAATGGTAAGGGAAATGTTGAGTCACAGTGACACACACGTCCTAGGTTTGTTTCGTCAAAGTGACTTTTGGTTGTCATGATCTTACTTCCGGTGGAGATGAAATCTTACAGATGATCGCAGAGACATTCATTTTATGTTGGAAATTTATAAAATCATTTTCTTCTAGTTATGCTAATATTGAAAAAAGAGCAAGCAATGTTTCTGGAACTTTATTAATCTATGTATTTTTAAAATATAAAACATTGTCAATTGTAGGGAACAGGCTTCACTGGGATCTTTTAGGGAATATCTTCAGCTTGATGAAATAATTCCCGAATAACCATGTGGTCTGACAAGATCGAGAGTAATGAGGCCCATACTTTAGTACAGTCTTGAGTGGCCAGATGGTGCTGGGCATACCCCAACCAGAGATACATAAGTCTATGTTTTCAAAATTTCCCAGCAACATGAATTTCCCACTAAGATTCATTAAGGAAAACTAGAATGAAAACAAAAACGTTCCTTGTATAATATTCATTAGAAAGAAATGAAGAAGGCCGGGCGTGGTGGCTCACGCCTGTAATCCCAGCACTTTGGGAGGCTGAGGTAGGCAGATCATGAGGTCAGGAGTTTGAGACCAGCCTGGCCAACGTAGTGAAACCCCGTCTCTACCAAAAATACAAAAAAATTAGCCGGGCATGGTGGCATGCACCTGTCATCCCAGCTACTCAGGAGGCTGAGGCAGGAGAATTGCTTGAACCTGGGAGGCGGAGGTTGCAGTAAGCTGAGATTGCACCACTCTACTCCAGCCCAGGTGACAGTTCAAGACTCTGTCAGAAGGAAAGAGAGAGAGAGAGAAAGAGACAGAGAGAGAAAGAAAGGAAAGAAAGGAAGAGAAAGAAAGAAAATAATTCATCATGAAATTGTATAGAATACTAGCATTTATGTCATGACCTCATAGGTTTAGCTCATTGTTAGAAAAGGAAACCATAGAAAGAGACAAGGGAGAAACTGACAAACTAGGGTGTTTCCGAAAAAAGGCTCTTGGTATCGGGCTCAAGGGCTTGTGCCCACATCTGAGCGTGCAGGGAAATAGATGTCCCCCACTGGCTGCACATGTGAGTGACTGTGGCACAAGGCTGTGATGTGAAGAGTCGTGACACCATTTCCTCACACCTCCGTGCAATGCCAGATATGATTCGACAACATTCTTCCTGTCTTATAAAAAGTGTTTATCTAGCCCCTTGGTTTGGCTGATGAAATCAACTAGGCTTTTGGCTTGCTTTTACTGAGCATATTCAAAACCATTTCGGTTACTATAGTGGTTTGCTCGGGTTGCCATAACAAAGTACCATGGACTGAATGGCTTAAATAACAGAAATGTATTTCCTCACAGTTCTGGAGATGGGAGTCCAAGATCAAGGTGCTGGCAGGGTCGATCGCATTCTGAGGCCTCGCTCCTTGGCTTATAGATGGCGCCTTCTCCCTTGTCTGTCTGCACATGGCCTTTCCTCCATGCATCGGTGTCTTAATACCATCTTCTTAGAAGGTCACCAGGCATTGGATCAGGGCCACCCTAATGGCCTCATCTTAACTAACTATATCTGCAATGACCCTATTTCTGAACAATTTCACATTGTGAGATTCCATGGGTTAGAACTTCAACATATGAATTTGGTGGTGGTATATTTTTATTATAAGTCAAACCCAAGTAAAGATGTGGGGTAAGATTGTGTCTACCAAGCACAAAGAAATGGAAATTTGGGGATGTGTGGGTAACTCTGGAGAGCACAGATGACTAATCTATTTAATGTAGAACTCCAGGGGATTTGATGAGGCCTGTGAATCTCACACTCTTATTGCCTCTCTTTTCCAATGATGCCCATAAAGAAAAAAAAATGGAATATCCACGAACAGGTGCAGCCAAGGTGGCCAGGCCTGCCATGTGTCTACTGTATACTGTCTCCTAGCTCACAGGAATGATATTGATCCACTTACTGTGCTGCTCTTTGTAAAGTGATTTCACATCCATTCTCTGGTAATCATCATCACATTCCCTGTGAAGAGGAATTAGCACCAATTATAGAGGAGAAAACTGGATCTGACATTTCTCATCTCATTTGCTCTATACATCAACCTCTTGCAAAAAATGTGTGAGTCTTGCCCAAGAGCCATTACAACTAACTAACGGCCGAACTGGTCATCTGATTTCAAGGCCAGAATTAACCTTTTACTGCAGCTCATGGATCAGAGGTTTTCTTTATTTAAACAAACAAACAAAATATCCTTTGACTGTAGCCCTTGCTATAACGTTTCCCACTGAGCTGAGGGAGAAATTGAAAGTAAACTTAGGAGCTTTTTATAGCTTGTCAAACCATGCAAGAGTGGGGGGAAGCTTATCCATCTTGTGGAATTGATAGACCAGGAGGAAGTAACTCCGGCTTAGATAATGCTACCATTCTGAATAAATCAAATGGTCTTCTTTTCCCCTTCACGGTAGTTGCTGCTTAAGTTTCTCTAACATGCCTGCAGTAAGTTTCCATTAAGAATAGGAAATTAGGCTTGGTACAGTGGCTCATGTCTGTCGTCTTATCACTTTGGGAGACCGAGGAGGGTGGATCACTTGAGGTCAGGAGTTCAAGACCAGCCTGGCCAACATGGTGAAACCCCCATCTCTACTAAAAATACAAAAATTAGCCAGGCATGGTGGCGTGCACCTGTAATCCCAGCTACTCGAGAGGCTGAGGCAGGAGAATCACTTGAACCTGGAGGGTGGAAGTTGCAGTGAGCCAAGATCATGGCCGGGCGCGGTGGCTCACTCTTGTAATCCCAGCACTTTCGGAGGCCGAGGCGGGCGGATCACGAGGTCAGGAGATCGAGACCACGGTGAAACCCCGTCTCCACTAAAAATACAAAAAATTAGCCGAGCTTGGTGGCGGGCGCCTGTAGTCCCAGCTACTCGGAGAGGCTGAGGCAGGAGAATGGCGTGAACCTGGGAGGCGGAGCTTGCAGTGAGCCGAGATTGCGCCACTGCACTCCAGCCTGGGCGACAGAGCAAGACTCCGTCTCAAAAAAAAAAGATCATGCCACTGCACTCCAGCCTGGGCAATAGACTGAGACTCCGTCTCAAAAAAAAAAAAAAAAAAGAAAAAGAAAAAGAAAAGACAAGGAAAAAAAAGAAATTAGTATATTGTGACTATGTTGAGGGAAAGGTTAGTACCATACTATAAAAAAGGTATGGACTACTGGAGAAAGTTGTTTGCTTTGGTAACATTTACTTATAGAAAGTATTTTGGTAAAGCAGGACTCAGGGTGGTGGGGGAGGTGGGCAGTGAGGCATAGGATTCAAATAAAAACCATTCTTTCCCTTGGAATCCACTACACAATTAACCAACAAATCCCATAAGTGGGCCTTTTAGGAAGATAACATTTCTGTCCATGAGCATACCCACTATAATCACAAGATATTTATCTCAAGCAAGATAGAGTCAAGATACTCTCACAACCTCAGGGGCTGGAACTATAAATTTTAACATCCTGCCAACACCCTAGAATAGCTATGTCAAGAATTTAGTGTCTGTAACTTGTTCTTTATTTTAAAGTACATTTAACGTCACTGGCCCCAAATTAGATAGGCTTTTGGAGAGGGAGCCCTTCTACTTTTGATTTCTTTATAAAACTTTAAAATAGTTTTGTTGAGATAGTGTTCACATACCATACAATTCACCCATTAAAAGTGTTCAATTCAATGATTAGGCCAGGTGTAGTGGCTCATGCCTGTAATCCCAGCACTTTGGGAGGCCAAGGTGGGTGGATCACCTGAGGCCAAGAGTTTGAGACTAGCCTGGCCAACGTGGCGAGAACTTGTCTCTACTAAAAATACAGAAATTAACTGGGCATGGTGGTGTGCACCTGTAATTCCAGCTACTTGGGAGGCTGAGGCAGGAGAATCACTTGAACCTGGGAGGCAGAGGTTGCAGTGAGCTGAGATCGCACCACTGTACTCCAGCCTGGATGACGGAGCAAGTCTCTGTCTCCAAAAATTAAAAAAAAAAAGTGTTTAATGTTTTTTAGTATATTCACAGAGTCATGCAACCGTCACTATAATCGCTTCTAGAACATTTTCATGATCCCCAAAAAGAAAGCCTTCGTTATGAATTTTAATTAGCTAAGATTCTGAACTCTGGGGAAATTTTGTATTCTAGAAATATTTTTTACTAATATGCTACAGTTGTATTTGTCATGCTGGTGAAAAGATGTGGTCTTTCACCTGGATGCTTTCTCATTAAGCATTATTTTTCTGTTTAGCTTCCTATGTAAGCAAACATTTTTTCAGCTTGATACTCAGTGCGTCAGCGGCTTGCAGAAGAGACTGCCTAGGCTTGCTCTGTCCAATAGGGTAGCCACAAGTCACTGTGGCTACTGAACACTTGAAATGTGGCAAGGCCAAATTGGGACATGCTGTGCATGCAAAATATACAAGATTTGGAAGCCTTAGTATGAAGAAAAGAATTCAAAATATCCCATTAATAACTTTGATATTGATGATATGTTAAAGGACAATATTTGAATATATTAGGTTAAATAAAATGTATTAAAATTAATTTCACCTGTTTCTTTTTACTTTTAAAAATATGGCCGCTAGAACATTTAAAACTATGCGGTTTGCTTTGTGTTTCTATTGGACAGAGCTGGTCTAGACAGTATAAGGTGTGAAGACACCGCCCTCTGCTGGAGAAGATGCTGGATTTTTATTTCACCTACAGGAAGAGACGTCTAATTAGCAATTAGACGCCAAACTAATGCAGCCTCAGGAAAGAATCAAAAGAGAAAGAGTGAAACCAGGCCAGGCGCGATGGCTCACGCCTATAATCCCAGCACTTTGGGAGGCCAAGGCGAGCGGATCACGAGGTCAGGAGATCGAGACCATCCTGGCTAACCCCGTCTCTACTAAAAATACAAAAAATTAGCCGGGCATGATGGCGCGCGCCTATAATTCCAGCTACTCGGGAGGCTACTCGGGAGGCTGAGGCAAGAGAATAGCTTAAACCCAGGTGGCGGAGGATGCAGTGAGCTGAGATACGCCACAGCACTCCAGACTGGGCAACAGAGCCAGACTCTATCTCAAAATAAAGAAAAGTAAAAAAAGAAAGTCCATAAATTGAGACTCTAGAGATACTAAATGGTAGAATGGGAATTTGAATTTAAATTTATAAGATGTCAGAGATCATAGGTCATTGTCATCCTCCTCCTTTTCATGAGCGGAACTAGCAATGAAGAGCTCTGTGTGCTAGGTACTACTCTGAGAAGCTAACATTTGTATCTCATTATTAGCTCTATTACTGCCCCATCCTACAGATGAGAAAATTGAGGCACAGGGAGTTTAAGTTGGCCAAGATCACACAGCCAGTAAGGGGCAGACGTTGAAAGGTCATTTTGCCTGCCTTATCCCCAGCCTCCAGGCAGTGGCAGAGCTAACTCATTTTGGACAAACAGCTCTCCCAGACCAGACATTGTAAGCTATACTCAGCAATCATAGGAAAGATTATGATAGAATAATATATAGTTACAAAGAAAAGAAAGAAAATCCTATGGGAGAATATTTACTGTTTTCTATATTAAAGTGTTTAATGTTTATGTTTTTAGAGGAATATTGTTTATTATAGCAATTTAGAAGACAAATGAGAAAAAAATCACCAGATTCTACCACCAGTTATTTTTGTGTATTTCCTTCCATTTTTCCCTCATGTCTGTTTATATAATTGAAACTATTATTCACACAAAGAGGTATTCTGATTTTCTTAGTTATTTTTATTTATTTTTAATTTTGTAAATTAACTTTTTTCTTCTGAGACAGTCTCGCTCTGTCACCCAGGCTGAAGTGCAGCCGTGCAGTCTTGGCTCACTGTGACCTCCCAGGCTCAAGCAATCCTCCTGCCTCAGCCTCCTAAGTAGCTGGGACTACAGATGCGTGCTACCACATCCAGCTAATTTTTAAAATCTTTTTTTTTTTTTTTTTGGTAGAAATGGGAGTCTCTCTATGTTGCTCAGCCTGTATTGAACCCTTGGGCTCAAGTGATCCTCCCACCTCAGTCTCCCAAAGTGCTGGGATTTCAGGCATGAGCTACCACACCCAGCCTAATTTTTATTTTTATTTTATTAAAAAAAAAAGTTTTTGCCCTACCCGCCTCTCACCCTCTCACTCCTTCTTAAGTATAGGTTTTTCTACAATGCCACATCGTCTTTTCCATAAAAAGCACTTTTGGCCAGGCGTGGTGGCTCACGCCTGTAATCCCAGCACTTTGGGAGACCGAGGCAGGTGGATCACCTGAGGTCAGGAGTTCGAGACCAGCCTGGCCAACATGGTGAAACTCCGTCCCTACTAAAAATACAACAATTAGCCAGATGTGATCGTGGGCACCTGTCATCCCAGCTACTCAGGAGGCTGAGGCAGGAGAATCGCTTGAACCTGGGAGGCAGAGGTTGCAGTGAGCCCAGATTGTGCCACTGCACCCCAGCCAGGGCAACAGAGCGAGACTCCATCTCAAAAAAAAAAAAGTACTTTTCTTCATTTGGTTAGTATTCTCTTATGAGTTGATGCCTTGTAATTTATCTAAGTGTTTTCCATTATTTTGTGGTGAGCTTTAAAACTACGCTTCCGCCTTTCAAGAATCTTAGACATGCTCCTTCTTGCTAGGTAATTACTAGCTGCACTCATTAGAATAAAGCATATGCTTGGAGTGGGGAGGAGATGAACTTTTTGAAGGGCAGTGAAGTATTTCTCACCACCAGGCCTTTGTCTTTGCTAAACTGAGGAAGGAAGATTTTATTTCATTAGCTAATAAGAACCTCCCATATAGGCCGGGCATGGTGGCTCACGCCTGTAATCCTCACATTTTCAGAGACCGAGTTGGGGGGATTGCCTGAGCTCAGGAGTTTGAGACCAGCTTGGGCAACATGGCGAAACCCCATCTCTACTAAAAATATAAAAAATTAGCTGGGCTTGGTGGTGAGTACCTGTAATCCCAGTTACTCCGGAGGGTGAGGCAGAAAAATTGCTTGAACCCGGGAGGTGGAAGTTGCCATGAGCCGAGATCGTGACAGTGCATTCCAGCCTGGGCGACACAGCAAGACTCTCTCTCAAAATAAAATAAAATAAAATAAAATAAAATAAACAAATAAATAAATCCCCTATATAACCTCATAACATCAGATTTGGAGCCTTTCCCATAGAAATGAAATTCAGAAGAAGCTGAGACTCAGATATTGCAAGCTGCCTGGCGCTCTGTGAATAGAGGAGACTTGTTCTTGTGAAATCTGAGTGGAAAGACACAGGACAAATTGTTATCTACTTTTCATTCCTAAGGATACTGTATGGCCCTAAAACACAAGAACTAGAATTCTGTGATACCACGGGTACTACACAGTGTGTTCCTTCCCCTTTCTGAACCTGATTTGACTCATCTCTATGAAAAGATGTGGGCTTTGGGGTCAGATGTGGGTTGGAATCCTAGCACCTGTGTGGCTGCAATTTTCTTTTGTGTAAAATTGAGATAATAGTACAAAAGTAACAACAGTTAATATTATCAAGGGTTTACTGTGTGCCTGGCACTATGTTAAATTCTTTAAGTGTATTTTCTTGTTTAATTTTTGTGATAGGCTTATGACACTATTAGTATCTTCATATTACAGTGAGGGTTCAGAGAAGTTAAGATTTCATAACTCGGCCGGGCGCGGTGGCTCACGCTTGTAATCCCAGCACTTTGGGAGGCCGAGGCGGGCGGATCACAAGGTCAGGAGATCGAGACCATGGTGAAACCCCGTCTCTACTAAAAATACAAAAAAAAAATTAGCCGGGCGTGGTGGGGGGCGCCTATAGTCCCAGCTACTCGGAGAGGCTGAGGCAGGAGAATGGCGTGAACCCAGGAGGCGGAGCTTGCAGTGAGCCGAGATTGCGCCGCTGCACTCCAGCCTGGGTGACAGAGCGAGATTCCGTCTCAAAAAAAAAAGATTTCATAACTAGTCAGCAAAGCTGGGACTTCACTCCAGGCAGCTGATTCCAAAGCCTATTCTAACTTTAAACTGCTACTTTTTGGAGTGTTGTAAGAAGGACAATTTATATAAAAGGTTGGCACATAGTGGGTACTGCTGTTATATGAATGGGCATAAAATCTGTCTACATTTTGCCTTTTACCAAATTTAGAATCTATTTAGTTAAAACCTTCTTAGGGCAGGCTGGGTGCAGTTGCTCATGCCTCTAATCTCAGCACACTGGGAGGCCAAGGCAGGAGGATTGCTTGAGCCCAGGCGTTTGAGACCAGCCTGGGCACATAGTGAGACCCCCATCTCTCCAAAAAACAAACAAACAAACAAACAAAAACAAAACAAAACAAAACTAGTTGGGTGTGGTGGTGCGCCTGTATTCCCAGCTACTCTAGAGGCTGGGGTGGGAGAATGGCTTGAGCCCAGGAGTTCAAGGTTGCAGTGAGCTATGATCACAGTAATGCACTCCAGCTTGGACAGCAGAGTGAGACCCTGTCTCGAAAAAATTAAAAATAAAAACTTCTTAGGACAGAGTGATTAGAAGCTGTGTAGTAGATACTTAGTAACAATGTGGGTTCCTTGGGCAGGTTATCCTATGCAGAGAGCCAGGTACCAATGGGTGCGCTGCAATCCAGACAGTAATTCTGCAAACTGCCTCGAAGAAAAAGGACCAATGTTCGAACTACTTCCAGGTGAATCCAACAAGATCTCCCGTCTGAGGACTGACCTTTTTCCGTAAGTGAACTTTTCTCTATTTATTTATTTATTTATTTATTTGAGACAGAGTTTCACTTTTCTTGCCCAGGCTGGAGTGCAATGGCACGATCTCAGCTCACTGCAACCTCCGCCTCCTAGGTTCAAGCGATTCTCCTGCTTCAGCCTCTCAAGCAGCTGGGATTTCAGGTGCCTGCCACCATGCCCAGCTAATTTTTTGTGTGTGTGTGTGAAGGAGTCTCGCTCTGTCGCTCAGGCTGGAGTGCAGTGGCGCAATCTCGGCTCACTGCAAGCTCCACCTCCTGGGTTCACACCATTCTCCCGCCTCAGCCTCCCAAGTAGCTGGGACTACAGGCACCCGCCACCACGCCCGGCTAATTTTTTTGTATTTTTAGTAGAGATGGGGTTTCACCTTATTAGCCAGGATAGTCTCGATCTCCTGACCTAGTGATCCGCCTGCCTTGAACTCCCAAAATGCTGGGATTACAGGCGTGAGCCACCGTGCCTGGCCTAATTTTTTGTATTATTAGTAGAGATGGGGGTTTCATCATCTTGGCCAGGCTGGTCTCGAACTCCTGACCTCAGGTGATCCACCCACCTTGGCCTCCCAAAGTGTTGGGATTACAAGCATGAGCCACTGTGCCTGGCCTTTTCTCTAATTTTAAAGTGTCTGTAATTTCACAACCTCTTGGCACAGATGTGGGAGTGTTTTTCTTCAAGCTGTCCAGAGTGTTTTGCTTCGAGCTCTTGCTTTGGTAGTTTGGCTGTTACTCTGCAGTACATGGTAAAACTGTACTGTATATACTGGCATATGACATGTGCGAGTATACATGATTCATGTATGTTTTTGAAAGATTTTTTTGTGGATGGTAGAGAGGAGCATTGAGGACTTTTCATCAATAGGTATTGAAAATGATTGAACATTGTTTTATTTGTGTGAACAGAACACGCTATATATTAAAATCCAATAATTAACTGAATGGATAAGCAAAATGTGGCATAAGCATACAAAGGAATATTATTGGGTCATAAAAAGAATGAAGTACTGATACATGCTACAACATAGATAAACCTTGGAAACATTATGCAGAGTGAAGAAAGGCCAGACACAAAAAGCCACATATTGTATGATTCCATTTAGATGAAATGTCCAGAATAGGCAAATCCCTAGAGGCAGAAAGTAGATTAGTGGGTTCCAGGGGCTGGGGAAAGGGAGGAATAAGGAGTGACTGCTAATGGGTATGAGGGTTTTTTTTTGGAGGAGGTGATTAAAATGTTCTTCTGCCAGGTGCAGTGGCTCATGCCTGTAATCCCAGGACTTTGGGAGGCCGAGGCGGGAGGATTGTTTGAGCCCGGGAGTTCGAGGCCAGCCTGGGCAACATAGTGAGACCCTATCTCTACTTCAAATACATTTTTTTATATTAAAAAAAGTTCTTCAATTAGATGGTAATTATTTTTAAAAATGGCCAGGTGCAGAGGCTCATGCCTGTAATCCCAGCACCTTGGGAGGCTGAGGTGGGAGGATCCCTTGAACCCAGGAGGTTTGGGACCAGCCTGGGCCATGCAGCAAGACCCTGTCTCTACAAAAAATACAAAAATTAGCCAGGCATGGTGATGTGCACCTGTGGTTCCAGCTACTCGGGAGGCTGAGGTGGGAGAATCTCTTGAGCCTAGGTTGAGCCTGCAGTGAACCCTATTTATGCCATTGCACTCCAGCCTGGGCAACAGAATGAGACCCTGCCTCAAAAAAAAAAAAAAAAATTAGGGAAAGGAAGAATAATTGGCCAAGACTTGTAAAACAAAAATCAAATCTCTTCTTTTGATCAGATAAAACTTGCTTTAAACTTGCAAAAAAGACCTGATATAAATTCATAAGTAACAAAAAATTGAATTATATTAGAAACCATTAATTCAACGAATAGTAAAGCTATGTAGGATGTAGCAAAATATATATATTAAGAAAAAGATTATCATAAAAGTTTTAATCTCCGGGCTCAAGCCCAGAAAATCACTCTCCTCAAAGCCAGGTTAATCATCATGCTTCAAACCAGGTACATTTCATATCACTTTGGGATCCTGGCGACTTTCTCTCTTTTTTTTTTTTTTTTTTGACAGGGTGTCCTCTGTCACCCAGGGTGGAGTGCAGTGGTGTGATCATAGCCCACAGCAGCCTTGAACTCCTCAAGTGATCTTCCTGCCTCAGCCTCCCGAGTAGCTGGGATCACAGGCACACAGCACCACGCCCATCTAATTAAAAAAAATTTTTTTTGTAGAGACAGGGGTCTCTGTACGTTTCCCAGGCTGGTCATGTACTCCTAAGCTCAAGCAGTCCTCCCACCTCAGCCTCCCAAAGTGCTGGAATTACAGGCATGAGCCACCATTCCCAGTGCTGGTGGCTTTCTCCATCACTGGTATTCACGGCATTAGTGATGACATCATTACAGTCTTCAATATGCAGCTTTGTAGTCCTACTCCTGCGTTCTTACTTTAAGGCCTCAGCATTAAGTTTGAATGTAATATTACAGCATCCTCCATTACTTTAAGTCATTGATTTCAATAGTAATTCATTTAAATCTAAAATGTTAGGCTGCAGTGGCTTATGCCTGTAATGCCCCCAGTTTGGGAGACTGAGGTGGGAGAATCACTTGAGGCCAAGAATTTGAGACCAGCCTGCGCAACATGGCAAGACTCCGTCTCTATTTAAAAATTGGTGGCCAGGCACCGTGGCTCACGCCTGTAATCCCAACACTTTGGGAGGCCGAGGCAGATTGCTTGAGGTCAGGAGTTCAAGACCAGCCTGGCCAACATGGCGGAAACTCATTTCTACTAAAAATACAAAAATTAGCTGGGCATGGTGGCACGCCTGTAATCCCAGCTATTGAGAGGCCGAGGCAGGCAGATAGGGAGGCCAAGCCAGGCAGATTGCTTTGAGACCAGCCTGGGTAACATGGACAAACCCTGTCTCTACAGAAAAATACAAAAATTAGCCAAGCATGGAGAAATTTCGTCTCTACAGAAAAATACAAAAACTAGCCATGCATGCCTGTGGTCCAGCTACTCAGAAGGCTGAGGTGGGAGGATTGCTTGATCCTGAGAAGTCAAGGCTTAAGTGAGCCGTGGTGTGGCACTGCACTCCAGCCAGGGTGACAGAGTAAAACTCTGTCTCAAAATAAATAAACACATTTAAAATAAATAAATACAATTACAACTAAAATTTAAAAATAAAACAAAATGTTAAGAGAATAACTCAAATTCTCCAAAAGAACTCTGCACACCATTCCTCCTCTCCTTAAATCTCTATTTTCGGCCGGGCGCGGTGGCTCACGCTTGTAATCCCAGCACTTTGGGAGGCTGAGGCGGGCGGATCACGAGGTCAGGAGATCGAGATCACGGTGAAACCCCGTCTCTACTAAAAATACAAAAAAATTAGCCGGGCGTGGTGGCGGGCGCCCGTAGTCCCAGCTACTCGGAGAGGCTGAGGCAGGAGAATGGCGTGAACCCGGGAGGCGGAGCTTGCAGTGAGCCGAGATTACGCCACTGCACTCCAGCCTGGGAGACAGAGCAAGACTCTGTCTCAAAAAAAAAAAAAAAAATCTCTATTTTCCTTCCCCAAAGCCGGTAACTTTGCTTCTCACCCTGACCCTGTGCTTTCCTTCCCGTCATTGCGAAAGAACGGTCCTTGCTTCTGTGCCAATCCCAAACCCTTTTGCCCTCAGATCTTCCTGTCCTTCCCTGGCCCTGCTCTGTACTGGCTGTGGGATGGGGGTGGAACTGACCCCTGGGGTCTGCATTTCTCAGGCTCCCAGGGCGGTGGCTGACTTTGGCCAATGGGAGGCAAGGAAGGGAGACTGAGAGCTTGGGAGTAATGGAGAGAGGTATGTTTCTTCTCCTTACTCCCTGCCTTGGGTGGCACCTTGGGCAGGACTCTGTTTGGCCTATGGCCTCAGCTCCCACCAGATGCCTGTAGTCCCTGGGCTCAGGAAATAGACAACCTCCTTCCACTATCGCTGTAGCCCAAGGAGGGAAGTATTTTCTTTCTTTCTTTCTTCCTTTCTTTCTTTCTTTCTTCTTTCTTTCTTTCTTTCTCTTTCTTTCTTTTTCTTTCTTCTTTCTTTCTTTCTCTTTCTCTGTCTCTCTCTCTCTTTCTTTTTCTTTCTTTCTTTCCTTTCTTTTTTTTTTTTCAGAGTCTCACTCTTGTTGCCCGGGCTGGAGTGCAGTGGTGCGATCTTAGCTCACTGCCACCTCTGCCTCCCGGGTTCAAGTGATTCTCCTGCCTCAGCCTCCAGGGCATGCCACTATTCCCAGCTAATTTTTGTATTTTTGGTAGAGACAGGGTTTTGCCGTGTTGACCAGGCTGGTCTTGAACTTCTGACCTCAAATGACCTGCCTGCCTCGGCCTCCCAAAGTGCTGGGATTACAGGCATGAGCCACTGCGCCTGGCCAAGGGAAATATTTTCTTGCTATTGCTAATCTCTGGGTTACCTCGCTATCCCCCATGTGGCTTCACTTCTCCTCAATCACCTGTATGAGGAATTCCCTCTGTGTTAAATATCTGGAGAAGTTTCCTGATTGGACCCTGGCTGTTGCAGCTTCCAAGGTGACCTCTCTTTGTGGCCCGTATCCTTTTCCCATGCATCTTCTCCAGGACTTCCATTCTGCAGTTATCTCTCTGAACCCAGTGTCTTCTTCCCATCAGTATAGCGGTGGACTTTAGTATCCCCTATGTTTAGGCAACATCTCTCCTTTGACTCTGCGTCCTCTCCAGCAGTTGCCCTTCTCTGCTCTTCTTCACAATAACACCTCCTGAAAGGGCCACCCATGCCTGCCCGCTCCTTTCCTCACCGCCCCCCCCCCCCGCACCCCGTGGCTGGACTTCTGTTCCTACACTCCACCTTTGTTGACAAAGTCACTGATTACTTCTCTATTTTCAGCTTACTTGACCCTTAATTGCCTTCAAAAATGGCTGACTGGGCCATGCATGTAATCCCAGCACTTCAGGAGGCCACGGCAGGAAGATCACTTGAGCCCATGAGTTTAAGACCAGCCTGCCTGGGCAACATAGTGAGACCCTATCTACAAAAAATAGAAAAATTAGCCGGGTGTGGTGACTTAATGCCTGTGGTCCCGGCTAAAGGAAGCAGAGGTGGGAGGACGGCTTGAGTCCAGGAGGGTGAGACTGCAGTGAGCCATGATCGCGCCACTGCACTCCAGCCTGCACAACAGAAGGAGGCCCTTTCTTTAAAACAAAATGGTTGACCACCCCTTCTTTGAAATGCTTTTTTCTCGGGGCTGCCATGCCCTGCCTTATCCTGTTTCTTCCTACTTCTCTGGTTGTGCTTTTTCCTCTGCTCAATATTTAACACGTTGGTATGACCCTGGCTCTGGCCTGGGCCCCCTTCTCTATCTACATGTTTTCTCTCGACTACCTCCATCGGTTGCATGGGTTTAACTACCAAATCTGTGTTTCCAGCTCTGACACCCCAGGCTAAAGTAGCCACCTGGTCACTCCCTATTACATTAGTCAATTTCATTTCTCTGTACCACCTATGATTTTCCTGATTTATTTATTCACTTTTTATTGTCTGTCTTCCCCAGTAAAATAAAAACTTCTTGAGAAGGGGCTTCATCGGTCTGCCTCTGTTCTATCCCAGGCCCTCAAAACAAGGACCAGATGTTCAACAAATATTTATCGAATGCATACATGAATTAAAACTCTAATTGGTTGTATGCTGGTGGTTTATTATTTTCATGGAGGAAGTGACTTGTAGGCTGTGACACTCAGTTTTTGTCTCTGATGCTTTGTTGCCCTGTTCTGTCACTGAGGGCTGTCGTCATTGCTCTGGCCATTTTGTGCTCTTTGAATTTCTAATCATCACACTCAACCCAGAAGGCAGCCTTACCTTTCAGCACTCTTCAGCTGAATGAATGCAAGTTGGAGGCAGGGTAATTTTTTGATAGGAAATTGAATGTTTATATGCTGGTATATATAAAGCTTAGCTTTTTACAAAGAATTTCTCAAAAGTGAGCTTTGTTGAAGCACTGTAAATTATTAGAACTTTTATGGAAATTTCAATTTAGGAAAAAATGTCATCTGTCTGGGCTGACTTAGTTGTTAGTTGTTTGTCCTTTCTTTTTTTTGGTGGAGGGTATGGAGTTTTGCTCTTGTAACCCAGGCTGGAGTGCAGTGGCGCGATCTCGGCTCACTGCAACCTCCGCCTCCTGGGTTCAAGCGATTCTCTCACCTCAGCCTCCCAAGTAGCTGGGATTACAGGCGTGCACCACCATGCCTGGCTAATTTTTGTATTTTTAGTAGAGAAGGGGTTGCACTATGTTGGTCAGGCTGGTTTTGAACTCCTGACCTCAAGTGATCACCCACCTTGGCCTTCCAAAGTGCTTGGATTACAGACATGAGCCACCACACCCGGCCAAGAGGACTTCTTTTAAAAATGATTTCTTGGGCTGGGTGCGGTGGCCCACACCTGTAATCCCAGCACTTTGGGAAGCTGAGGTGGGTGGTTCACAAGGTCAGGAGTTTGAGACCAGCCTGGCCAATATGGTGAAACTCCATCTCTACTAAAAATACAAAAATTAGCCAGGCATGGTGGCGCACCCCTATTGTCCCAGCTACTTGGGGGGCTGAGGCAGGAGGATCACTTGAACTCGGGAGGTGGAGATTGTAGTGAGTTGAGATGGCACCACTGCACTCCAGCCTGGGCGACAGAGCAAGACTGCCTCCAAAAATAAAAATTAAATAAAAATAAAAATGATTTCTTAAGTAAATTTCAAATATAGAATGTATATGCTAGGGATAACAAAATTAACACTGTTTATTCGAGTCTGCAATAGGTAAACGTGGAGCTGATAGGTGCAATAATTATAGGCAAACACATAGGAACATTTGACCTGTTTTTTTGTTGGTTTTAAAGCATTGAATAATTGGGAAGCTTTTAAATCTCTTAATTTGAGCAACTAGATGGCTGTATTTATCTCCTTATCTTAAAAAAACTATTATAATTATCTTTCCCACATATCAAACTCTACTGGTTTTTTTTTTTTCCCATTTTTCTTTCATACTTCAGAAAGACAAGAATCCAGGACTTGAATCGTATCTTCCCGCTTTCTGAGGACTATTCTGGATCAGGCTCCGGCTCCGGCTCTGGATCAGGATCTGGGAGTGGCTTCCTAACTGAAATGGAACAGGATTACCAACTAGTAGATGAAAGTGATGCTTTCCATGACAACCTTAGGTCTCTTGACAGGAATCTGCCCTCAGACAGCCAGGACTTGGGTCAACATGGATTAGAAGAGGATTTTATGTTATAAAAGAGGATTTTCCCACCTTGACACCAGGCAATGTAGTTAGCATATTTTGTGTAGCAAGGTTAAATGATTAATCTTGGGACAAAGAATTTTATAGAAATTTTTAAACATCTGAAAAAGAAGCTTAAGTTTTATCATCCTTTTTTTCTCATGAATTCTTAAAGGATTATGCTTTAATGCTGTTATCTATCTTACTGTTCTTGAAAATATCTGCATTTTTTGGTATCATGTTCAACCAACATCATTATGAAATTAATTAAGATTCCCATGGCCATAAAATGGCTTTAAAGAATATATTTTTTTAAAAAAATAGCTTGAGAAGCAAATTGGCAGGTAATATTTCATACCTAAATTAAGAATCTGACTTGGATTGTGAATTATAGATATGCCCCTTTTCTTATAAAAACAAAACAAAAAAATAATAAAACGCAGTGAATTTGTAGAGTGGGGGTATTTGACATATTTTACAGTGTGGAGTGTACTATATACTATTACCTTTGAATGTGTTTGCAGAGCTAGTGGACGTGTTTGTCTACAAGTATGATTGCTGTTACATAACACCCCAAATTAACTCCCAAATTAAAGCACAGTTGTGCTCTCAATACTTCATACTGCTTTACCTTTTTTTCCTGGATATCTATGTATTTTCAAATGTTACTATATATTAAAGCAGAAATATAACCAAAGGTTAAGCTGTCTCGCATCTGTTGTTCTAAACCCAGGAAATAGTTATTTTTGCCCAGACGCTTCTCTAGAAGTCTTATCAACGAAACAACTTTAAATATTCTACAGTAAACACAAATTTTGTAACCAGAATCAAATCATACTAACTAGCAAATGAAGAAAGCAATGATGCCTTAGCAAGAGGGTTATATATCTCAAAGCACTTCCTCACCTGAAAGATAGTTCCATCTCTGTTCCCCTTAGTTCTGAAAAGCCCCCTTGCATCACCATCCTGGATTCTGTTCTGCACTGTCCAGATCCCAGCTTCAGCACTGAGTACTTACTCAAATTAATCTCCTGTGGACAGAGCCACCTTGCCCAAGGTCATGAACTCAGAAGAGTGATACAGATTCAAAACTCCCCACAGGGTCAGCTCAGGTTTTGCTGGGACTACTTTGTAGCTCAATTTCTTCTTTACCCAGTTTTACTTCCTTCCTTCCGCTCATAGGTGTCTATCCTGAGAGTGCTGCCTTAGAAATTTTCTGCTAGTTTCCACCTCAGAATTTGCTTCTTGGAGAACACAATTTGTGACAGGTTGTGCCAGGAGGGATAGGAAATGAATGCTAAGATGGGATTTGGGAGCTAGATTGCCTGCTGCCTGGCTGGCAATGAGGACTCCATCCTTGGCCACAGATGAGCACAGGCACAAGATAGCAGTGCAATTGTTAAAACTTTCACTGGTGATGAACCGAGATGGTATACCAGCGGAAGGGAGTGCACCAGGGTGTGATGTACTAGGCGTCTGAGAAATGTTGGCAAGTAGTAATAATAAAGACAGTGGTATTGGTTGGCTATTACTGGACTTAATTAATGCTTTTGAAAAAGACAATGAAAGGCTAAGGATGATTAATTAAAGGCTAAATGTGAAAACCACTGGGCCTCCTTGGCAGCATATTAAGAAATTCTCTTCTGTAATAGAAGGACTCAAAAAGCTGAGGACCAGGCCCAGGACTTATGAGAATAGCAGATGGCTGGGCGTGGTGGCTCACGCCTGCAATCCCAATGCTTTGGAGGGCTGAGGCAGCTGGATCACCTGAGGTCAGGAGTTTGAGATCAGCCTGGCCAACATGGTGAAACTCTGTCTCTACTAAAAATACAAAAATTAGCCAGGCGTGGTGGCAGCCATCTATAATCCCAGCTACTTGGGAGGCTGAAGCAGGAGAATTGCTTGAACCTGGGAAGTTCAAACCTGGGAGGTTGCAGTGAGCCGAAATCATGTCACTGCAATCCAGCCTGGGTGACAGAGGGAGACTCCATCTCAAAAAAAAAGAAAAAAAAAAGCAGAGTTCCAAGAATATTAAATTGTCAGCTTAGCCCAGTCTGTTATGCAAGCTCAGAGTCCTTACTGGGGAAAAATGGGACCCTGAGAGATGGAGACATCTGGGCTGATACATTCAAGTTTGAAATCCTCAGATTCCTTTGAACCTCTGAATCTACAGAAGAGTCCCATGCTTTAAGGACCAATGCTGGCCAGGTGTGGTGGCTCATGCTTGTAATCCCAGCACTTTGGGAGGCTGAGGCAGGCAGATCACTTGAGGTCAGGAGTTCAAGACCAGCCTGGCCAACATAGTGAAACCCTGTCTCTACTAAAAATACAAAAATTAGCTGGTTGTGGTGGCGAGCACCTGTAATCCTACTCGGCAGGCTGAGGTATGAGAATCACTTGAACCTGGGAGGTGGAGTTTGCAATGAGCCGAGATTACGCCACTGCACTCCAGCCTAGGTGACAGAGCGAGACTGTCTCAAAAAAAAAAAAAAGACAGCAATCAAAAAACAAAAAGCTAATGCTTTCCTGTTGAAGACAATCAAGAGGCCTCTACCCTTAAAGACAACACTCACCCTCCTTCAAGATCTGTCCCCACCTCCCTTCCTAGACAGCAGATAAATATCAAAGTTAAGTCAACAGGGAAGTTTTGGGCTTGCTCAGGAGGAAAGGTAAAATACTCTGAAAGTTCTGTAGAATTTAGCTAACGTGGACCTTAAAAGCTGAGAGGGTGTCTATAAGACTTAACTCTGGAAGTCCTTGGTCCAGAGACAGAGATAGAACACAAAGTTGGATAAGGGAGTGTTTAGCAATGTGAGTGTACCCTCCTGGGATACAGGTTTTAATGCCCTGGCAAGAACCCTGGGAGAAGGTGTTGAGACTCTGCTAAAATGGCTCTTAGACACTTAGAGAAAACCCACACTTAAGTGAAGTGGAAATACTGGAATTGTCATGCCAGGCAGTGGAAAAAGGGGTCAACAGGATTAAGGAAATGCATGTGATAGAATGAACGGACTATGTAAGCCTTGCAAACCCACCAGATGACTGTCTTGCAGGAAGGCCAAAGCAATAAAGAATAGCCTGGTGAGAGCAATCAGCACCTCTGAGCCATCTGCAGTGGCTCTCCTCTGAAGGGCAGGGCTGATGTTGTTACATAACTGGTCTTATTGATAGCAGTGGGAATAATGGGAACCAAAATAATAAAGGCCAGGTGGTAGTGCTCAACCATCAGAAGCCAAGAGGTGCAGTTACCTTTTTTTTTTTATTTTTGGAAACACAGTCTCACTCTGTTGCCCAGGCTGGAGTGCAGTGGCGCAATCTCAGCTCACTGCAACCTCCGCCGCCCGGGTTCAAGCAATTCTCCTGCCTCAGCCTCCTGAGTAGCTTGGACTACAGGCACACACTGCCACACCTGGCTAATTTTTTTTTTTTTTTTTTTGTATTTTAGTAGAGATGGGGTTTCACTGTGTTGCCCAGGCTGGTGTCGAACTCCTGAGCTCAGGCAATTTGCCTGCCTTGGACTCCCAAAGTGCTAGGATTACAGGCATGAGCCACCGTGCTCAGCCAAGAAGCCAAGAGGTGTGGTTATCTTAATGAGCAACAAGGTCAGAGATGTATCCAGGGGAGCCTGATGGGCACTGAGATAGGAGACGGCATCTCTAGAGGCAATGTAGTTGCACAGCCAGCAAAAGTATTGCTCAATCTATTGTATTAAGCAGGGTTTGCCAGAGAGACAGAACCACTAGGGCATCTATGTAGATATATGAGAGGAGGTTTATTAGGGCAATTGGCTCATGTGATGGTGGAGGCCATCTGCAAGCTGGAGAACCAAGGAAGCTGGTAGCATAGCTCAGTCCAAGTCCAAAGGCCTTGGACCAGGGATCCAGGGATGTGGCAGATCTTCCCCACTTGGTCTACCAACTCACACTGTAATCTCCTGAGGAAATAACTTCACAGATACACCCAGAAATAATGCTTTACCTGCTATCTAGGTATCCCTTAATCCAGTGAAGTTGACACCTAAAATTAATCACCACATTATTCAACCAGAAAGATCAACATGGTCAGGAGGCATAGGGCAATTGCATCAGTAAAAAAGCACTATGGTGGCTGGGCGTGGTGGCTCACGCCTGTAGTCCCAGCACTTTGGGAGGCCAATGTGGGTGGATCACGAGATCAGGAGTTCAAGACCAGCCTGACCAACATGGTGAAACCCCCATGTCTACTAAAAATACAAAAATTAGCTGGGTATGGTGGCACGTGCCTGTAATCCCAGCTACTCAGGAGGCTGAGGCAGGAGAATCACTTGAACCTGGGAGGTGGAGGTTGCAATGAGCCGAGATCACGCCATTGCACTGCACCCTGGGCAACAGAGTGAGACTCTGTCTCCAAAAAAAATAAAAACACGATAGCTTTAACCAGTTTTCTTATCTGAGTCAGTTTTCAGATCTGGAACCCACTGACTAAGAGAGAAACTAGTTCCTCTGGAAAAAGAACCCCGTGAGATTGCGGCAAGTATATGTAGTGATGATTCCTCTAACGCTTAGTCGAAGGGATCTATGGGCATTTTCTCAGGTACCATATATTGGGGAAAAGGGGGATATTCAAACATTTCAGGAACAGTCAGTCACAGGATCTGAGTTGATTTTGAAACAGAGATCCAAAACATCACCCAAGACATCACCATGGCCTCCTTTTTAGTGGGGGCACACGGTGGAATCGTCACCCAGGTCTGGCTCACAGTGGCCATTTTTCCAGTATCTGAATGTACCATTAGAATGGACTTACTTGGTAGTTAGTACAACCTCCACACTGGTCTCTCGATCTGTGTGATAGAAGCTATTGTGATGGAAAAGACCAGGTGGAAACTTCTGAAGCCACCCCTCCCACCATCTACCAATAAATCAAAAACCATATTTCATCCTAAGGGGAATGTCAGTGATTAGCAGCACCTTTAAAAACAAAGAATGTGGCCGGGCACAGTGGCTCAGGCCTGTAATCCCAGCACTTTGGGAGGCCGAGGAAGGTGGATTACGAGGTCAGGAGTTCAAGACCAGCTTGGCCAAGATGGTGAAACCCTGTCTCTACTAAAAATACAAAAATTAGCCGGGCGTGGTGGCAGCCTTCTATAATCCCAGCTACTGAGGACGCTAAGGCAGGAGAATCGCTTGAACCCAGCGGATGGAGGTTGCAGTGAGCTGAGATCAAGCCACTGCACTCGAGCCTGGGCGACAGAGTGAGACTCTGTCATGAAAAAACAAAAACAAAAACAAAACAAAACAAAAAACAAAGAACGCAGGAATACTGGTCCCCAATGCACCTCCATTTAATTTACCAGTCTGGGCCTCACAAAAAGCAAATGGAGAGTGCCAGTGGACTATTACAAATTCAACCGAGTACAGAGGGTCCCCAACTTACAATGATTTGACTTAATGATTCTTTGACTTTATGATAGTGTGAAAGTGACACACATTCAGTAGAAACTAAATTTCAGTTTTTGAATTTTGACATTTTCCCAGGTTAGTGATATGCGGTGTGATGCTCTCTGGTGGTGCTGGGCAGCAGTGGAGAGCATGGTTTTTCGCTTTCAGTATTCAATACATTACATGAGACATTAAAACTCTTTATTATAAAATAGGCTTTCTATTAGATTATTTTCCCCAAGTGTAGGCTAATGTAAGTGTTCTGAGCATACTTAAAGTAGGCTAGGCTGAATAAACTATGATGTTTGATACATTAGGTGTATTTAATGTGTTTTTGACTTAAGATATTTTTGGCCGGGTGTGGTGGCTCACGCCTGTAATCCCCGCATTTTGGGAGGCCGAGGCAGGTGGATCACCTGAGGTCAGGAGTTTGAGAACAGCCTGGCCAACATGAAACCTTGTCTCTACTAAAAATAGAAAAACTAGCTGGGTGCGGTGGTGCACACCTGTAATCCCAGCTACTCCAGAGGCTGAAATAGGAGAATCGCTTCAACCCGGGAGGCGGAGGTTGCAGTGAGCTGAGACTGCGCCACTGCACTCTAGCCTGGGAGACAGAGTGAGACTCAGTTTCAAAAATAAATAAATAAATAAATATTTTCAATTTATGACGGGTTTATTGGGATGTAACCCCTCTGTAAGTTGAGGTGCATCTGTAGTAGCTCTATTGAAGTAGCGTCCCCAGGTGGAACACTTTTGCTAGAGCAGAGTTACGTAGCTTTAGATACCTAATAGTCATTTATTTGACAAATGCTTTCTTTTATATCCCTATCAAAAAAAGAGGATAAGGCTGGGCACAGTGGCTCATGCCTATAATCCCAGCTCTTTAGGAGGCTGAGGTAGGAGAATCACTTGAGCCCAGGAGTTCGAGACCAGTCTGGGAAATACAGCGAGACCTCATCTCTCCATTTTTTAAAAGAGGATCAGAGGCCAGGCCCAGTGGCTCATGCCTGTAATCCCAGCACTGGGAGGCCAAGGTGGATGGATGGCTTGAGCTCAAGAGTTCAAGACCAACCTGGGCAACATGGTGAAACTCTGTCTCTACAAAAAATACAAAAATTAGCCAGTTGTAGCGGCATGCGCCTGTAGTCCCAGCTACTCAGGCAGATGAGGTGGGAGGTTGGCTTGAGCCTGGGAGGTAGAGGTTGCAGTGACCTGAGATTGCGCCACTGCACTCCAGCCTGGGCAACAGAGCCAGACCCTGTCAAAAAAAAAAAAAAAAAAAAAAAAAAAGAGGATCAGAAAGAGTTTACATTCTCTTGGAACAGACAGCAGTATATTTATAGTCTATTCCCAGGACTATTTTAACTTTCCCACTCTCTGTCATAGTACCATCTAAAGAGACCTGAACTGGCTGGACATCTCACAGAAAAGCACGGTGTCCACTGACCAGACCCCCATGTCATTGCCACTGATGCACCAACATTTCTTCCTGGGCTCACATCTATGGCTGTATGAGGGCTTCCTAATGACCAACTGCCAGGGTAGGAATAAACTCCAGCTTGGTTCACACATGGATTTGTCTAGTATATGGGAGAAAGCCAAAAGTGGATGTCAGCTACACTACAGTGCCACTCAGGAGTGGACTTGAAAAGCAGCTTTGAGGGGAAATCCTCCCAGTGGGCAGGAGGGTTGGGTGGTGCTCCTGGCCATCCATTCTGTGTAGAGAGAGAAGTAGCCTGAGGTTGGAAGATACTCATTTTCACGGACTGTGGTGACTGTTTTGCCCAGTTGATAAGGGGCCTAAAACAGAAAGATTGGAAGATTGGGCACTAAGCAGCTTAGGGTAAAGGCATGTGAATGGACCAACGAGAGAAGACAAAGTGTGAAGATGTACGTATCAAATGTGAATGCTCACCAGAAAACATCCATCACAGAAGAGGCACTAAACAACCGGGTAGAAAAAATGACTTGGACAGATGTCAGTCAGCCTCTGTCATGGGCCACCCTAGCACAATGAGCTTAGGAAGGAGTGGCCACAGTGGCAGCAGTGGAGGCCACACACGGGCTCCTGCCGACCAAGATTGATCCAGCTACTGATGTTGCCAAATGTCTAGTATACTAGCAACAGAGCTCATTGCTGAGCCAGTGATATGGCACTATCCCTGAAGGAGACCTTGGTGGCTAGTTGACTACATTAGGTCCCTTCCATCCTGGAAGGGCCAGAGATTTGTTTGAACAGTGATAGACATGTATTTCAGGTATGTGTTTGCCTTTCCTGCTCAGGGAATGTCTAACACTAAAATCTAAGGGCTTACAGAGTATGTTTGATTTATCAACAGGGTTTTGCATGTAACATCACATCACAGCATAACAGCAGGAGATGCAGCAGTGGGCACACGACCATGGGCTCCACTGGTTTTATCATCCACCACATCACCTCAGTGTCCTCAACATGACAGAATGATGGAAGGGCCTGTTGAGGGCACAGCTGAGGCAACGCTTGGCTATGATGCACTGAGGTTGGCGTCACAACCTTCAGGATGCAGTTTACATGCTAGATCAGTAACCTTTATATGGTGCTGTGTCCTTAATAGGTAGAATACATGGGTCCAGGGACAAAGGAGTGGAAGTACAAAAAGACTCAACATCAGAACTACGTGGGGTGTTTAGCTGGACACAATGGCTAATGTCTGCAATCCCAGTTACTTGGGAGGCTGAGATGGGAGGATTGCTTGAGGCCAGGAGTTCAAGAGCAGCCTGGGCAACATAAAAGACCCTGTCCCCTTACCTAACAAAACAAAACAAAACAAAACACTACTTGTGGAATTTATTCTTCCTATTACCGCAACCCTGAGTTTTGCATATTTAGATGTTATGGTTCCCTGTGGGAAATGTTTCCACCAGGGGACATGGTAAGAGTCATATTGAACTTTAAGCTATGGCATCTTAAACTCTTTGTGGCAAGCGATGAATGGTCAAGAAGTCACCATCTTGGCGGGGGCTATGAACCTGATTATCAAGAGGCAGGGCTGCTGCTACAAAGTGGGGACAGGGAGGACTACGCTGGACACCCAAGTGATCCACTGAGTCTTCTCTTAGTATTTAGAGAAGTACTAATGGTTTAATGGTAAATGGGTAAATACAGCAGCCAGGCCTGAGAAGAACCTGCCAACTAGGGGCTCAGATCCTCATGGCTGAAGGTCTGGGTCAGTCCTCCAACTATGCCATCTAGACTAGCAGAGGTGTTAGCCAAGGGTGAGAGAAATCTAGAATTGATAGTAGAGGAGGCATTTAATGAGTATCCATTGTAGTCTTCATACCAGCTGCAGTGGCAGTGGCTGCAGTTCATTCCACTGACCTTTCTCCAGGAAAAGAGCCCTGCACTATCCTGAAGGAGCTGTTCCCAGAATTTATATGAAGCAAAAAGATCTAAGTGGCACAAGGGGTAAACTGTTACGAATGCTGTGCTGTGTTACCGAGATTCCCCCTTTGGGACTGGAAGATCTATTCCCTCGGCCACAGGAAAGGTTGGCTGACGGCTGCAAGTTCTTAGATGCAGACAGCCAGTTCATCCAAGGTCATGCTCCCTTCTCATGGACAGCTCACAGTCAAAGACTCATCTATGTGGGAGTATAGAGTCTCAGAGCTCATGCTCCACTTGGAACAACTCAGAAGAAACACCCCAACTTCAGAACTCTCTATGTGGTCAGCTGATGCCTTGTGATTATACTGCAGGTCAATTTATTCCTCTCTAACCCTGTTTCCTTCTTGTTCTGCACAGGTGTTGATTCTAAGGCAACTCCATCATTAACTTCCTCCATGCTATTCATCATCTCAGAGCTTGCTTCTCATAGAACACAACTCACAGGAATATGTTTATAGCATTTTACTTTTGGTGACAGTTGTAAATTATACCCTGATCTTTCTGTTAATAAATCTGAGATTATTTAATAGGAACTTAGTTAGTTTTATGCCCAATGGGGTATTACTGTCAAGAGGCCTATTTTTGGCTTCCATATGATATAGCAGAGAAAACAAGGCATGTTTTAGAAAATATACCTGTTGCTTTGTACCACTAGTTAAGTGCTAGATTTTACACCTTTAAAGGAGAGGCAGGTAGTCTAGGTTTTGTTTAAAACATGACATTTTTGTTAAAAAAGATCTTAAACTTGCCACAAAGGAACTGTAGAGTATTTCTCTTTTGTAGAAAGAGTTTGAGTTTTAGCATTGCAAAGTCCTGGCTTGAATACCAGTTTTACTCTTTATTAGCTGTATAACTTTAGAACAACTAGCCTAATTTAGCTAAGTTTGTCTAGGGAGAGCAGAATAGTAAGGGGTTAATTGTGTAGACTCCAGAGCCAGATCATCTGGATTGAAAGTTCTGTCGGGCCCGGGCGCAGTGGCTCACGCCTGTAATCCCAGCACTTTGGGAGGCCGAGGTGGGCGGATCACAAGGTCAGGAGATTGAAACCATCCTGGCCAGCATGGTGAAACCCCATCTCTACTAAAAATACAAAAATTAGCCGAGTGTGGTGGCATGTGCCTGTAATCCCAGTTACTTGGGAGGCTGAGGCAGGAGAACCGCTTGAACCAGGGAGTTGGAGGTTGCAGTGAGCTGAGATCATGCCACTGCACTCCAGCATGGTGACAGAGCGAGACTGTCACACACACACAAAAAAGTTCTGTCACTTACCAACTAGATAAGCTTAGATGAGTTACCTAACCTCTGTATACCTCAGTTTCCTCCTTTTTAAGGTGAGGATAATGATAGTACCTACTTTGTAGGTTTGTTAAGAAGATTAAATAAATTAATACATGTAAAGTGCTAGAGACAATGCCATTGAGCAACTGATCAATAAACATGAGCTATTATCACTACCTGTACTATAGGTTAACAATACTTGCCCAAAGGGTTGTGGTGAAGATTAAATGAGGCAATGTATACGATATAGTTAGCTCAGTGTTTGGCAAATAGTAAGCCCCTAAAAAATTGTAATCATGAAAATGAGTGTTGATTGACAGAGCCCAAAAGGTAAAAGAGTAAGAATTTAAAAACCTACACAACTTAAAAAAAGTAAGAGTAAGAATTTAAAACTACACAAAACTACACAAGCTATTTTGTAAGATTATTTTAAAGATTACATCTATGTGCTAGGTGATGGGAATACAGAGGGAAACAAGGACACATCAGATGGTATTTGTCCTTGAGCTTAGTCTAACAGGGTTTGAATGAGAGTGAATGTAACATGTTAGTCTTGCCTGGCACTAAGGAAGGTATTATGTGAGTGCAATAGTAATTGAGGTTTTTGCATTGTTGGAATTTGCCGTTTGATATTGGAATGCATTCTTAAATAAATGGGGTTATGTTATACATCATTTTAATGGGCCTTTCTCGTTTTGTGTTTTTGTGCTAGTGACTTATTACTTGCTGTTTATTTTATGTTTATTTTAGACTATGGAAATGATGTTAAGACAAAAGCAAATTCAAGCTATTTTCTTATTCGAGTTCAAAACAGGTCTTAAAGCAGCGGAGACAACTCGCAACATCAACACATTTGGCGCAGGAACTGCCAACAAACATACAGTGCAGTGGTGGCTAAAACAGTTCGCAAAAAAGATGAGCGCCTTGAAGATGAGGAGCATAGTGGCTGGCCATGGGAATTTGACAGTGACCAACTGACAGTAATCATTGAAGCTGATCCTCTTACAACTACACAAGAAGTTGCCAAAGAACTCAACATTGACCGTTCTACAGGTCGTTCGGCATTTGAAGCAAATTGGAAAGGTAAAAAAGCCTGATAAGTGGGTGCCTTATGAGCTGAGCGAGAATCAAAAACATCGTCGTTTTGAAGTGTTGTCTTCCCTTATTCTACACAACAGCAATGAACCATTTCTTGATCTGATTGTGACGTGCAACAAAAAGTGGATTTTATACGACAACTGACGATTACCAGCTCAGTGGCTGGACCAAAAAGAAGCTCCAAATTACTTCCCAAAGCCAAACTTGCACCAAAAAAAGGTCATGGTCACTGCTGCCAGTCTGATCCACTACAGCTTTCTGAATCCCGGCAAAACCATTGCATCTGAGAAGTATGCTCAGCAAATCGATGAGATGCACCAACAACTGCAACTCCTGCAGCCGGCATAGGTCCACAGAAAGGCCCAGTTCTGCTCCACGAGAATGCCCGACTGCAGGTTATAGAACCCATGATTCAAAAGTTGAATGAATTGGGCTACAAAGCTTTACCTCATCTGCCATATTCACCTGACCTCTTGCAAACTGACAACCACTCCTTCAAGCATCTCGGCAACTTTTTTTTTTTTTTTTTTTTTTTTTTTTTTTTTTTTCTTGAGACGGAGTCTCGCTCTGTCGCCCAGGCTGGAGTGCAGTGGCCCAATCTCGGCTCACTGCAAGCTCCGCCTCCCGGGTTCACGCCATTCTCCTGCCTCAGCCTCTCCGAGTAGCTGGGACTACAGGCGCCCGCCACCACGCCCGGCTAATTTTTTATATTTTTAGTAGAGACGGAGTTTCACCGTGGTCTCGATCTCCTGACTTCGTGATTCGCCCGCCTCGGCCTCCCAAAGTGCTGGGATTACAAGCGTGAGCCACCGCGCCCGGCCGCATCTCGGCAACTTTATGCAGGGAAAACGCTTCCACAACCAGTAGAATGCAGAAAATGCTTTCCAAGAGTTTGTCAAATCCAAAAGCATGGATTTTTACGCTACAGGAATACAAACTTATTTCTCATTGGCAAAAATGTATTGATTGTAATGGTTCCTATTTTGATTAATAAAGATGAGTTTGAGCCTACTTATAATGATTTAAAATTCATGGTCCAGGCTGGGTGCGGTGGCTCACACCTGTAATCCCAGCACTTTGGGAGGCCAAGGGAGGAGGATCACTTGAGATCAGGAGTTTGAGACCAGTGTAGACAACATAGTGAAACCCCGTCTCTACCAAAAGTAGAAAAAATAAGCTGGGCTTGGTGGTGGGCACCTATAATCCCAGCTACTTGGGAGGCAGAGGCAAGAGAATCGCTTGAACCCAGGAGGTGGAGGTTGCAGTGAGCCAAGATCATGCCACTGCACTCCAGCCTGGGTAACAGAGGGAGGCTCCATCTAAAAAATAAAATAAAATAAAATTCACAGTCCAAAACTGCAATTATTTTGCACCAATCTAGATAGCTGGAAGTAAATATTACTTTTGCACCAACCTAGATAGATGGAAGTAAATATTATTAGCCACATAGAAGAAACAGAATATAAACCGTATAGGTGTTTTTTTTTTTTCTTTTGAGACATGGTCTGGCTCTGTTACCCAGGCTGGAGTACAGTGGTGTGATCTAAGCTCACAGTAGCTTCCAACTTCTGGGCTCAAGTGATCCTCCCACCTCAGCCTCCCAAGTAGCTGGGACCACAGGTGCACGCCACCACGCCCAGCTGTTTTTCCTTTTGTATTTTTGGTAAAGACAGGGTCTTCTTGTGTTGCCCAGGCTAGAGTTTTTTTTTTTTTTTTTTTTTGTGAGGGACAAAGTCTCCCTCTGTCACCCAGTCTGGAGTGCAGTGGTGCTATCATGGCTCACTGCAACTTCCACCTCCCAGGCTTAAGCAGCCTTGAGCTCCTGGCCTCAAGTGATCCTCCTGCCTCAGCCTCCCAAGTAGCTAGGACTACAGGCATGTGCCACCATCCCTGGCTATATATATATTATATATTATATATTCATATATATATTAATTATACTATATATAATTATATAACATATAATATATTATATATAATGCGTTATATAACATAATATATAGAATATATTATACATTATATAATTATATATAGCATTATATATTATACAATTATTATATTATATAATTATTATACATTATATAATTATATATATATATACTCTGTAATTATGGTAAATAGCTGATTGAAAAAAGAGAACCCAAAAGGTAAAAGAGTAAGAATTTGAAAACCTACACAAGGCCAGGCATGTGGCCACATATATAATTTATATATTAAATATTTAATAATAAATATAATATATAATAAATATCTATATTATTTCTATATTATATAATAAATAATATATTTATTTATATATTTATTTATATAGTATATATAATATATTATATATATTTGTAATATATAAAATATATATTTATATAATGTATATTATATACATTTTATATTAATGTATATTTTATATATTATATATTATATATTTTTTATATTAATATATATTTTATATATTATATATTTATATAGTTATATATATTTATTTAATATATATATTTTTATATATTTATACATTTACATATAAATATATACCTTTACATATATTTTATATATTGATATATTTTATATTATATAAAATATATATTATACATTATATTATATATTATATAATACATATATTATATGTATTATATTTTATATAATATATATAATATATATTATATATAAATATATATATAATTTATATATTATATATAATATATAATATATATTATATTAATATATAAATATATTATAATATGTATTATATTAATATATGTTAATATATTATAATATGTTATATTATAATATAATAATATATTATATTTATATATATTATATAATATATATTAATATATAATGTTATATATATTAATATATATTATATATAATATGTAATATATATTAATGTAATATATATTATATAATATATAATATATATTTTATATAATATATTATATTATGTATTTAATATATTATATATTATATTTTATATATTATAAATATATATTATATATTATATATTTATAATATATATTATATATTATAAATATATAATATATAATATATATTATAAATATATAATATATAATATATATTATATATAGTATATAATATATATTTATAATATGTAATAATATTATAATTATAATAATTATTAATATAATAATATTATTAATATAATATATAATTAATATTATATATAATACATAATTAATATTATATATAATATTAAGATATTATATATAATATATAATACATATAATATATTTTATATAATATATATATTTATATTATATATTATATAAAAATTATATATATTATATATTATATATATTATTTATATGTAATATATTGATATTATATATTATATATAATATCAATATATTATGTATAATATTAATATATAATATATAATATATAATATATTATACATTATATATAAATATATATATTATTTATATAATATATATTATATATTATATATGTTATATATTATATAAAATATATATTATAATAGATATTTTATATAATATATAACATATATTATAGATAAACATATATTTATATATTATATATAATATATTATATATTATATATATTTATATATTATATATTATATATATTATATATTATATATTATAATTGAGTGACCCAAGAGAGGGCAAGTGAGAAGCAGCCGTGAAAGTCATACACATCACTTCCATCTTATTCTGTTGGTCACACAGACCAGTGTTGACAGCATTTGAGAAGGGACTTCAAAGGAGTGTAAATACTGGAAGGCAAGGATCATCGGGGAATATCTTGGAGGCTGGCTACTATAACACAGTCATTTCAAAAAAAAAATCATAAGAGTTGGAACATAAAATTGGAGAAATTATTTAGAAAGGAGAACAAAGAGACAACTAGATGGAATATAGAAAAGAAGAGATAAGAAAATGACATAATCAATTCAGGAAGTCCAATATATGACTAACAGAAGACCCAGGACGAAAGAGGAGAGGAAAAGATGGGAAGAAATTATCAGAGAAATTTAGCAAGGTTTCAAGATACCAAGTTATTGTAGAAAAGTCACACACAAACACATGCACAAGCAATGAACAATTAGAAAAATTTTTTTTAATAAAATTTTAAATTTGGTATAGAGACAGGGTCTTGCCATATTGCCCAGGCTGGTCTCCAACTCCTGGGCTCAGGCAATCCTCCTGCCTTGGCCTCCCAAAGTGCTGGGATTAGAGGTGTGAGCCACCACACCTGGCCAGAAAATTAAAAAAAAAAATTAATGCCATTTACAATAGTGTGAAAAAATAAATGCTTAGAAAAAAATTTAACAAAAGATGTGAAAGGTACTGAAAACTACAAAACATTGCCGAAAGAAATTAAAGCTATTTTCTCTACTTATTTAGAAAAATAGATAAATACACCATATTCATCTATTGCAAGACCCAATATTGTTAAGATGCCAATTTTCCCCAAATTAAGGTGTAGCTTCAACTCATTTCCAACCAGTAGATTTTTTTTTTTGGAGAAGTGGATTAACAATTTATAAATGTATGTTGGAATACAAGAACTTAGAATAGTCAATGCATTCTTGAAAAATAACAAGTTGGAATAATTACAGTACCCTACTTCAAGGTTTACTATAAAGCAATTGTATTGAAGACAGTGTAGTATTGCATAAAGATAGACAAACAGATCAATGGAAAAGACTAGAAATTTCAGAAATAGGCCCACAATTATACAGTCAATAGATTTTTTACAAAAACACCAAAGATGCATCTATCTATATAGACATATATATATATATATATATATTTTTTTTTTTTTTTTTTTTTTTTGAGATGGAGTCTCACTCTGTTGCCCAAGCTGGAGTGCAATGGCCCGATCTTGGCTCACTGTAATCTCTGCGTCCGGGCTCAAATAATTCTTCTGCCTCAGCCTCCCGAGTAGCTGGGATTACAGGCATGCATGACCACACCCAACTAATTTTTGCATTTTTTTAGTAGAGCTGGGGTTGCACCATACTGGCCAGGCTGGTCTCGAACTCCTCACCTCAGGTGATCCACCTGCCTCAGCCTCCCAAAGTGCTGGGATTACAGGCATGAGCCACCGCGCCCGGCCAACACCAAAGTTATTTAAGGGGGAAAGATAAGTATTTGCAACAAATGGTGCTGGAACCATGTAGACACAAATAAGCTCTCAAATCTTACCCCATACTATTTGCAAAATTTAGTTTCAGATGGATCTCATTTTACATTTTACACCTAAATGTAAAAATCCAAATTCTCAAGTCATCAACAGACATTGTTGGGAAAGTAAATAAGCACACAGAGTAGGAGAAAATATTTGCAATTACTACATTTGATACAGGACTTATATTCAAAATATTTGATAAACTATAACTCAATAATGAGAAAATAAACATGTTAACTAAAAATTGGCAGTCTTGACAGGCACTTCCCAAAGGGAGGTATATGTGAATGATACATATGACATGAAAAAGTGTTCAGAATCATTAATCATCAGGGAAAAGCAAATTAAAACCACAGTGAGAAAACCATACACTCATAAGAATGATTAATGTTAAAAACACTGACAACACCAAATGTTAGCAAGGATGTAGAAACATTAATATTTCACACACTCATGATGGGAGGATAAAATGGCACAACCAGTTTAAAAAGTGATGTGGCATTTTCTTGTAAAATTAAATATACACCTACCCAACCCAGCAATTCCACTTTGGTTAGTTTCACAAAAAAGGTATTTACATAGTAGCACTTTGTTCACAATAGAAAAAAACGGGAAAAAGGATGTCCACTGACAGGAAAAAGGATATTTTGTGGTCTCTTCACAAAATGGAATACTACTATAAGCAATGAAATGTAACAAACTGCTGATGCATACAACAACATAAATAAGTATCAAAACCATTTTGCTTAGGGAATGAAACAAGACACAAAAGAACACTTGTGGTATGATTCCATTATTATTTCATTATAGAACACACAAAGCTAATCAATATCAAAAAAATCAGAACACTGGTTGTGTCTAGGAAATGGAGATGGTTTGATTGAGAGAGGATGTGAGAAAGTTTTCTGGGGTTGACGGCAGTCATCTATATCCTGATGAAGGTGTGAGTTAAACAAATGCACGCCTTTTTTTTTAAGAGTCAGGGCCTGGCTCTGTAGCCCAAACTGGAGTGCAGTGGCACCAGTGTGGCTCACTATAGCCTGGAACTCCTGGACTCAAGCAATTCTCCCACTTCAGCCTCCTGAGCGGCTGTGACTACAGGCATGCCCCACCACCTGGATAATTTTTTAATTTTTTATAGAGACTATGGTCTTGCTCCATCATCCAGGCTGGAGTGCAGTGACACGACCATTGGAGCCTCGAACTCCTGGCCTCATGCAATCCTCCTGCGTTGGCTTCCCAAAGTGCTGAGATTATAGACATGAGCCACTGCACCCTGTGACACCATGCATGATCAAAATGTATGCATTTGTCAAAACGGATCAAACTGCACACTTAAGACTAACATATGTCACTGTATGTACATTTTATCTCAATTTAAAAAGAAACGAGGAATAGTGAGATAAAACATTAAGTATTGGTACATTTAAGAAAAAACTGTATATTGTGAAAAAATGTTTGGCTTTTATAATTGTAATTAAAAAAAGAATATTTACCATGATTACAGCTACGCTTGCTAAAGTTTTTAAGCAAAATCTGTTCTATCTGCTCTGGGAGGTTAAAAGAAAAAAGTGTTTCTGTACTTCACTGGCATGCTTTAAATTGTATTTTCTTTTTAAATTAAATTAATTTATTATTTATTTTTTGAGACAGGGTCTTGCTCTGTTGCTCAGGCTGGAGTGCAGTGGTGAAATCTCTGCTCACGGCAAACTCTGCCTCCCTGGCTCAAGCTATCCTCCCACCTCAGCCTTCTGAGTAGCTGGTCCAATAGGCACATGCCACCATGCCCAGCTAATTTTTGTGCTTTTGTAAGAGACAAGGTCTCACCATGTTGCCCAGGCTGGTCTCAAACTCCTGGGCTGAAGTGATGCACCTACCTCAGCCTCCCAAAGTGTTGGGATTACAGGTGTGAGCCATTGCGCCCAGCCTAATTGTATTTTCTTTCTTTATCCTTTTTGTGTATTTGTATTTTATTCTGTTCCCTTAACTTTGCCAGTGAACTCCGCAAACAGCTGCTTCCTGACACTCTCCCAGTTATTAATGTGAATTTTCAGTCTTTGTGAATTTAAATAAATGACTATTTTTCTCTTAACTGGTTTCTGATAGATAAAAGCTCAGATTATCTTATCAGCTAATACTTTCTGACCTAAACTCGGTACTTTTGTTGATGAAAGTCAATCCCTGTAAGTTAGTCACATTTTCCTCACACACCCCACCTTTTTTTTTTTTTTATTTTTTTTTTGGCAGAGGGCAAATATAGAGATGCCACAGTTCTCAGCTGGTGAAACACTGTACTGCTCACAATCTAGCTCTAACATTCTGGCTTGCTGAATAAATTGATAGGTAGGCAGACAGACAAATAACTAGCTCAACAATTCTGTTGCTCCTTGTATTTATTATGATGGCACAATTATTGATTGGGTTTTGATCAGTAGAATAAATAATTAGTACAAATTGGTCTCTAGTGTGACTTTCTTTGCCACCTCTTATTTATACCTGGCTTCACTAGTATTTCTTTCTTTCTTTTTTTTTTTTTTTTGAGACGGAGTCTCGCTCTGTTGCCCAGGCTGGAGTGCAGTGGCGCAATCTCGGCTCACTGCAAGCTCCGCCTCCCGGGTTCACGCCATTCTCCTGCCTCAGCCTCTCCGAGTAGCTGGGACTACAGGCGCCCACCACCACGCCCGGCTAATTTTTTTTGTATTTTTAGTAGAGACGGGGTTTCACCGTGGTCTCGATCTCCTGACCTCGTGATCCACCCGCCTCGGCCTCCCAAAGTGCTGGGATTACAAGCGTGAGCCACCGCGCCCGGCCTTTACTAGTATTTCTTTGCCTGTGTGGCATTTTCATCTATCCTCTTTGCTATGTTGATATTTAAGTCCCAGAAAAGAGTGGGTAGGAACCAGAGTAGCTCTCAAGGTGACAGGCAAATCTTCCAAGTGAAAAAAAATTTTTTTTTCACTTTTATTAATTAATTAAAGATTTGCATTGTTTTTGCTGCTTTCTTTTCACAGTTCAAACAGACAACAATATCAGTGTTACTATAGTTATTTATTTTTGAGACGGAGTCTCGCTCTGTCACCAGGCTGGAGTGCAGTGGCGCGATCTTGGCTCACTGCAACCTCTGCCTCCCAGGTTTAAGTGATCCTCCTGCCTCAGCCTACCGAGTAGCTGGGATTACAGACGCGCACCACCACCATGCCCGGCTGATTTTTGTATTTTTAGTAGAGACGGGGTTTCGCCATGTTGGCCAGGCTGGTCTCAAACTTCTGACCTCAAGTGATCCGTCCGCCTCGGCCTCTCAAAGTGCTGGAATTATAGACCGTAAGCCACCACGCCTGGCCCAAATATGTGCATTTAAAGCTACAAATTTTCCTTTTACACAGTGTCACTGCATTCCACAAATTTGATATGTTGTATTATTATCTTTTATTTCAAATTATTTTTAATATTTTTTATTTTTGAGACAGTCTTGCTCTGTCGCCCAGGCTGGAGTGCAGTGGCTCCATCTCGGGCACTGCAACCTCTGCTTCTCGGGTTCAAGAGATACTCGTGCCTGACCTCAGGTGATCCACCTGCCTTGGCCTCCCAAAGTGTTGGGATTACAAGTGTGAGCCTCCGTGCCCGGCCTCAACTTATTTTTAAATTTCCATTGATCTCTTCTTTGACCTAGAGATTTGGAATTATGTTGCTTAATTTCCAATATTTCCGGAATTTTCTGGCTTTTTGGGGTTGATTTCTAATTTTAATTCTATTACGGTTGGAGATGATACTCTGATTTCAATCCTCTTAAATTTGAGGCTCACACTGAGGATTAAGTATAAAAAAAAATTTTTTTGAGACCTGTTTCATGGCCTTGCCTCACAAACTTTTGTTTTAAGGTGGGGTGATTATAGTGCGTTCAGGGATGGATTTTTCTTCTGCTTTGGTTATGCAGAGTGCGCTGTGGCCCTTCAACACTACACTGTGAAATCTCACACGCTATTTTCCTCATCTGGAGGTCCTATAGGCTTACCAACTAGGGAGGAGCATCCAGTTCAGGCCAGCGTAGTCTTCAGCTGCACCTTGGGACTTTTGGGGGAACGCCGTTGCCCTCTCAGAACGGCTGGGCGGAAGGGTGGGTTTGTGAGCCCTCCAGGCTCAGGGTGGGTCGCTCAGGGGCCATCTGGGGACTTTGGGAAGCAATGAAAGTTGTATCCTAGAATTTTTTTCTACTGGTCTTCTCTTTAGAGGCGAGAAAGCCAAGTTAAGAAAACCCAGACTCAGACGGAGGTGGAGCGGGACTGCGTTCAGGCAAGGTGGCAGAACGCCTCGCCCTGGACGAAGAGAGCACATCTCTTGCGAGGCCTAAGGAAGCAGGGCTCCCATTCGCCTCGGCAACCCAGGGACCCAGCCAAGGAAAGCGCCTCCAAACGAACCCTTCCTCTCCTTCTTCCTTTCCAGCCGCTCAAACTTTCACGAAGAGGAACTGGGTGTGGCAAAGAGGCCGGACCCGGAACCGCTAGTCCGGTGACCGAAGAGAGGGCGAGGAGGAGCCCGCGAACCTGCCTCTGCCCAGGCCCCGCCCACTCGACGTAATTTGCTCGCCCCTCTCCACCCTCAGAAGGGTGGAGCCTGAGGCCCCGCCTCTAAGCCGCCTCTCCCCTGAGTGCCGGGCGGCCAGCAGGGCGGGGCAGGAGGCTGGGAGGGGACTGGTGCGGGGGGAGGGGGAGAGGAAGGGAGCGGTCACGTGTGGCGAGCGGCCCGAGGTCACGTGACGGGGCGCCGGAGCAGAGGGAGCCGGGGCTGGGAGTTCTCCTGAGTGAAGAGGAGTGGAATAGGGGGGACGCGGCGGCGGCGCTGACAATGGTGAGTGCGCGGCGGCCCGCGCGCTCGCCTCCCGCCCTCGCCTTGGAGCGTTTGGCGGGCCGGCCAACCGCGGGCCGGGCGTCGCCGGAGGAGGGGACGCGGGAGCAGGGCGGGGAGCGGGGTTAGGCCTGGCGGGCCACCCCTGGGTCTGGGAAAAGCGGGCGGCGCCACCTCTTCCCGGTCTCGGCTAGGCCCGAGCACTTACGGGCGGCGGCGTGCTCTCCTGGCCAAGTCGGAGCCTCTGCCCGCGTTCTTCGACCGCTTGTCGGGGCTCTTGCTGGGGACTCGGACCCCGCCTCTGTGGGGGCTCGTCGCCGCTTTCCCTTCCTAGGTAGCCAGTCCCTGTTCTCCTCCCGGGCAGCCTCTCTTCCATCCAGGTGGGGTGACCCGGGAGCCCTCCAGCTCCGGACCCTGCGGTGGACTTGGGCACTCTGTCACGAACTTGATAAACTCTGATATTTTAAAACCTGACTGTGGTGACATTCTTCGATTTCATGACCCCAGTTCAGGCTTTCTGTTGACACTTGTAAAATGGGAGAGAAAAATAAAAGGACGTTGGAATGGGGGACATCTTTAACTCCAGAGACACCCGTTTGGTGCCCGCCGTTTTAAGCATTGGCTCTCATTTCCGTCCCCAAGCTATTTCTCCGAACTTAACGCTCTGGGTTGTTGAAACGGCCTGGGGAGGCAGAGGAGGGAGGGGAATCAGTGCTCTTACCACAGTCCGCGGAAGCAGTAGCCTGGGCATTGTGGTACTTAGCTGGGTGTCGGCAGTCTCCTCTAGGTTAGATCTCATTTTACCCATTTTCTGGTAGTAGTCGTCAATTCGCTTCATTTAGCGCCTACTGTATGCTCTCCCAATACTACCTGGTTTTCCCAAAGCTCACTGATTGGATAGGCTGCTTGAGACTTTTGGCTTAAAAGGCCGAGCCAGGTATATTTTTTAAAAACTACTTCGAATAAATAACTTTTAATTTCAGTAATGGTGTTGGCTTTCATAAAAAAAATCCAGACATTAATGTTCATTCTTAGAGCTTTTTTTCTTTCATTCAACAAATAATTGCTCAGGTGTGCCCAGGGGAGCCGAGTAAAATGGAAACAGCGCCTACCTGCTCTCGTAGCTTACAATGTAGGGAGAGATAAACATATATTTGTTTAACGTGGAAATTAGAATTGTGACAGATACTAAGAAGGAAGTATTGGGGGACCTTGCCTAGTCAGGGAGTTAGGGCAGGCTTCTTTAATTGAGTATCATTTGAAAAGAAAACTTAAAAGGTCCTCCTATTTTTTGCTTACATTTTTAATTATTACTTTTAATACGCTTTTTTGAATTATGTTCAAGAGCAGTTTATATTTTTGAGTTACTCAAACAGAAAATAAATTGTAAAACTTTAAAACATTGAAATGGGCACAGATGTAATATATGTATGAAAATATGCTGTTTCATTGCTTGTGTATGGGCTAAGTGAATGAATTTTGAGAGTCAGCCTTCTACCTCAGAAATGCAATGAGTTGCATTTCTTTACATCCACTGGACTTAATGAAGTTCCTTCAGTAGGGACTAAAAAGTTGCCTTTTTATGTATCTACCATGTATTTTTGCTAATTGGTAATGCTCAATATTTGGTTTACAAATTATATGAAAAATTTTAAATTAACCTAAAGTCAGTGATGGGAGGTTTAGGTCAAGATTAGAAAACTGTAAAAACAATTGCTAGCATGTTTTTATAGTCATATATGTTGCAGTCCAGTTATTTAAAAGCTCCTTAAGAGTTTTAACTTGCATATTAATAGTTAATCCTGAAAATCGCAATATTCCAGATGCGCCCTTGAAGATATCTTTACCAAAAGAAGTGAGTAGTATTTTTGCACTTAAAAGATCTCACCGGATGCAGTGGCTCACACCTGTAATCCCAACAATTTGGGAGGCCGAGGCCCGAGCACCTACGGGCGGCGGCGTGCTCTCCTGGCCAAGTCGGAGCCTCTGCCCGCGTTCTTCGACCGCTTGTCGGGGCTCTGGCTGAGGACTCGGACCCCGCCTCTGCGGGGGCTCGTCGCCGCCTTCCCTTCCTAGGTAGCCAATCCCTGTTCTCCTCCCGGGCAGCCTCTCTTCCATCCAGGTGGGGTGACCCGGGAGCCCCCCAGCTCCGGACCCTGCGGGAGACTTGGGCACTCAGTGTGTCACGAACTTGATAAACTCTGGATCACCTGAAGTCGGGAGTTTGAGACCAGCCTGGCCAACATGGCGAAACCGCGTCTTCACTAAAAATCTCCCCCCAGAAAAATTGGCCAAGTGTGGTGGCGCATTGCTGTAGTCCCACCTACTCGGGAGGCGGAAGTTGCCTGACCAACACGGTGAAACTCCATCTCAACTAAAAAGAAAAAAATTAGGTGTGGTGGCGCACACCTGTAATCCCAGCTACTCAGGAGGCTGAGGCAGGAGAATCACTTGAACCCGGGAGGCAGAGGTTGCAGTGAGCCGAGATCGCGCCACTGTACTCCAGTCTGGCGACAGAGTGAGACTACGTCTCAAAAAAAAAAAAAAAGATCTCAAAACTGAATTGCTGTCTACATCATATCCTAACCCTCAACAAATTTTATTCTTTCCTTCTAGTCTTTACCAGCTTGACAGTTATGTGTTTTACTTCCTCTTTGACATATCAGAAGTATTAGAATTTTATTTAGAATAATTAGAAAAAGAATTTGATTTCGTTACCCTTTATTTCAAATGATAGAAGTTGCACATCTTGGAAAAAACTTTGAAAGCGAGACTTTGGGTTGAGATCTTTCTTTTTCAGTTCTTTCTAAAAGGCAAGCTTTTTTCCTCATTTTTTTCTTTTTGTTCTCTACCTGTAAAATGTAAGATATCCACAATTTTCTGGAGGTGTTTTTTAGTAAGACTAGTTCTTTTATTATTATTATTATTATTTTTGAGACGGAGTCTTGCTCTGTCGCCCAGGCTGGAGTGCAGTGGCGCGATCTTGGCTCATTGCAACTTCCGCCTCCAGAGTGGCTGGGACTACAGGAATGCGCCACCACACCCGGCCAATTTTTTTTTTTTTTTTTTTTGTATTTTTGGTGGAGACGGGGTTTCGCCATGTTGGCCAGGCTGGTCTCAAACTCCCGACCTCAAGTGATCTGCCCGCCTTGGCCTCCCAAAGTGTTGGGATTACAGGTGTGAGCCACTGTGCCCGGCCGACTAGTTCATTTTTGATATGCCCTAATGTAAAAAAATTGAATGTTGGCCGGGCGCGGTGGCTCACGCCTATAATCCCAGCACTTTGGGAGGCCGAGGCGGGCGGATCACGAGGTCAGGAGATCGAGACCATCCTGGCTAACACGGTGAAACCCCGTCTCTACTAAAAATACAAAAAAAAAAAATTAGCCGGGCATGGTGGCGGCGCCTGTAGTCCCAGCTACTCGGACGGCTGAGGCAGGAGAATGGCGTGAACCCGGGAGGCGGAGCTTGCAGTGAGCCGAGATAGCGCCACTGCACCACTGCACTCCGGCCTGGGCGAAAGGGCGAGACTCCATCTCAAAAAAAAAAAAAGAAAAACAAAACAAAACTGAATGTTAACCCAATGCTATATTGTCATGGAATAACTTGTTAAAGTGCAGTAATTTATTACTCAACCTATTACTTTTTTGCATATGCTATACTAGGCTTTTTAAAAATGCCTTTTGATTGCTTCCAATTTTAGTGTTTTGCTTGTATTTAAAAATATCTTTTTTTTTTTTTTTTGAGACAAGCTCTTGCTCTGCCGCCCAGTCAGTGGCTTACTGCAGCCTTTACCTCCTGGGTTCAGCCTCCCAAGTAGCTGGGACTGCAGGCATACACCACTACGCTGGGCTAATTTTTAAAATTTTTGTAGATATGGGGGTCTACCTGTATTGACCAAGCTGGTCTTGAACTTCTGGTCTCAAGTGATCCTCCAGCTTCCCAAAGTGCTAGTATTACAGGTGGGAGCCACTGTGTCCTGCTACTGTTTTTAAATTATGAAATATTTCTTGCATCCAGAAAATAATAGAGGATAGCACGTAGTTTTTCACATATTTTTAATGGTTAGGAATTTAAACATTTAAAGAATGGTGTCAAAACATTGTTTATCATTACGTTGTTAATTGTGAAATTTTATAAAATGAACTTGGTTTATACCATTTTAATTAGTGGCAATTTTAGTTCTATTAAAATTTTATTTAACTTTGGTGATTTGATTTTTTTTTTTTTGAGACGGAGTCTCACTCTATCGCCCAGGCTGGAATGCAGTGGCAAGATCTCGGCTCACTGCAACTTCTGCCTCCTGGGTTCAAGCGATTCTCCTGCCTCAGCCTTCCGTGTAGCTGGGACTACAAGTGCATGCCAAATTTGTTCTATTTTTGTAGAGATGGGTTTTCACCGTGTTAGTCAGGATGGTCTTGATCTCCTGACCTTGTGATCCTCCTGCTTTGGCCTCCCAAAGTGCTGGGATTACAGGCGTGAGCCACCGCGCCTGGCGATTTGATCTTTTAATGTCAGCTTTCAAATCCCAAGTGGAACTCTATGTGTGTTTAAGTATATGCATGTGGAAAAAAGTTATAATATTTCATTTTCTCTGTAAAACAATTTTTATAGTTTTCAAATCTCAGTTTTCTTTTAAGTAGCTCTGGGAAGTGTCAGGAGGAATGAGAAAATTAATTTTAAGGCCAAGCAAGGTGGCTCACGCCTATAATCCCAGCACTTTGGGAGGCTGAGGCGGGTGGATCACTTGAGCCCAGGAGTTTGCACCCGGCCTGGGCAATGTGGCAGAAACCCTGTCTCTACAAAAAATATAAAAACGAGCCAGGTGTTGTGGCTCATGCCTGCAGTCCCAGCTACTTGGGAGGCTGAGGTGGGAAGCTAGCTTGAGCCCAGGAGGCGGAGGTTGCAGTCAGCTGAGACCATACCACTGCGCTCCAGTCTGGGTGACAGAGCGAGACTCTGTCTCAAAAAAAAAAAAAAAAGGAAAATTAATTTTAATTTTTCTATCTCTGTTTTATAACTCAAATGAGTTAATGTGGATGTCATAAGGAAGGAGAGCTCATTCTTATTGCTCTCTCTGCCAATTAGCATTATCCTTCAATATAACTGATTTTGTTTTCCATCTAAAATAGACTGCTACTTGAAGATGTTGTCTTCTACCCTTTCATGATTGCTCCTCCCACACAACCCCTGTACCCTGCTAGCTCAGCACATATTCGATTAGTAAATGTTAGCTGCATGATTTTGAGCTGCTATACATTCTCATTTCTGTAGCCCTTAGAAAATGTACTACAGTATTTCAAAATTTACCGTTTTGATCAAGTTTTGAGTTTAAAACTCAAAACTTGGAGTACGAAAGCCACCTAGGAATGGACAGTGCGTGTGACCTATCACTGATGCTTTTCATTTTCTTTTTTCTAAATTAGTTCAGAATAGTTTTCTGATTAAAATTAGTTTTCTGGTTAAAATTTGAGTTTGTTATTTGTAATTTTGCCAGAAAAGATTAAAACATGTCAAAAAGAAAAATTTTTTTTTGAAAACAGAGTCTCTCACTCTATCCCCAGGGCTTGAGTGCAGTGGCGCGATCTCGCTCACTGCAACCTCCGCCTCCTGGGTGCAAGCGATTCTCCTGCCTCAGGCGCCCACCACTACGCCCAGTTAATTTTTTGTATTTTTAGTAGAGACGGGGTTTCACCATGTTGGCCAGGCTGGTCTCAAACTCCTGACCTCGTGATTCGCCCACCTTGGCCTCCCAAAGTGCTGGGATTACAGGCGTGAGCTACCGCGCCTGGCCCAAAAAGAATTTGCTACATATGTCAAAAGTACTAATCTGGTAATTCTTTTAGTTGATTGCTTAAAATTATAATCCCTTTTGTTAATATAGGATTTAGGAAAACATCTCATTTGAGTATAGCATCACTTTGTGCCCTACATAGCCACAAAGCAAGCTAACAGAAAGCAAACTAATGACTCTCGTAAGTGAGGACAGAACTGAGGTTTAATATAAATTTGATATAAATTGCTACTATACCAATGCTAATTTGCTCAGAAAGGCTAATATTAACTATTTCAGATTTCAGTTAATTTCTCTTGTGTATTTGTTTATTTTCTGTTAGTAGAATGGTATGTGTTTATTCAAAATTAACATTCAACAGGTATTTTAATGCCTTCTGCTAAATGCCATACACTGCCTTAGATGAGCCTCATGGAGTTTACAGTTCAGTAGGAGAGTCAAGTACTAAATAAGCCTTGTGAAACCTAAATTTGGAGAATCCAGTTTTGATTAGGAAGTCAAGGAAGGTCTCATGGAGAGGGAGTCAAACTGAAACTCAAAGGGTGAATTAGGTTAAGAATACTTTGCTTGGCTCTGAGACAAGAAGGACACTAGCAAATTGGAACTGTTGAAGAAAGAACTCTGAACGTTAGAGGCTGAGTAGCTGGAGAGATGACTAGTGTCAGATATATGTAGGCCACATTAGAGAATACATTGCGTGTGTGTCTGTTTTTAAAATAACAATTGAAGTAAAATAACTATGGAAAAGTACACGAATAGGTGTATAGCTTGATGAATTTTCACCAAGTGAAATACCTCTGCATCAAATGCTCAGTTATAAAAAAAACAGCCAGAACATTGCTAGCAGCTGGAAGCTCCCTTTGTGCTTTCTTTCAGTCACTGCCTGACTTGTAATACCATAATGTACCTTACATGTTTTTTGCTTACTATGTGAGTGGAGTTATACATACGTTTTGTGTATTCCTTTTGTGTCTGGCCTCTTTCACTCAACATTATGTGTATGAGATTGATTCTTGTGTGTAGTTGTAGCTCCTCTAATTCTGTTGCTGTTTGGTGTTCCCATTTATATGAATGTATACTAAAATGTATATATCCATTTTCTTGTTGATTGATATTTGGATTGTTTCTATTTGGGGCTATTATGAATAACACTTGTGAACTTTTTTTTGGAGACAAATTCTCGCCCTGTTGCCTGGGCTAGGGTGCAGTGGTGCAATCTTGACTCACTGCAACCTCTGCCTCCTGGGTACAAGTGATTCTCCTGCCTCAGCCTCCCGAGTAGCTGGGACTGCAGGCATGCGCCACCATGCCTGACTAATTTTTGTATTAAAGACGGGGTTTCACCATGCTGGCCAGGCTTGTCCTAACTCCTGACCTCAAGGGATCCACCTGCCTCGGTCTCTCAAAGTGCTGGGATTACAAGTGTGAGCCACTGCGCCCAGCCAGATACATGTTTTTTTAAAGATCATTCAGAGCCAGATGCAGTGGCTCACGCCCACAATCCCAACACTTTGGGAGGCCGAGGCAGGAGGATTGCTTGAGCCCAGGAGTTCGAGACCAGCCTGGGCAACATAGTGAGACCCTGTCTCTACAAAAATTTTTTTTTAAAAAAGATCATTCTGGGCTGGGCGCGGTGGCTCATGCCTGTAATCCCAGCACTTTGGGAGGCCGAGGCGGGTGGATCACAAGGTCAGGAGATCGAGACCATCCTGGCTAACATAGTGAAACCCCGTCTCTACTAAAAATACAAAAATTAGCCAGGTGTGGTTGCAGATGGCTGTAGTTCTAGCTACTCGGGAGGCTGAGGCAGGAGAATGGTGTGAACCCGGGAGGCGGAGCTTGCAGTGAGCCAAGATTGCGGCACTGCACTCCAGCCTGGGCAACAGAGCAAGACTCCGTCTCAAAAAAAAAAAAATCATTCTGGTTGTTATGTAAGACAGAATATGAAGGGATGTAGGCTGACATGATAGGAGACTGTTCTCTGTATAAACTTAAAAAGATTAGAAGACTAAATTTCATTGTGGTTAAAATAATCCATAACTATATCCAGTATCAAAATTGCTAATGGATTCTGTATTATTACCAACTAATGTGTTTTGGCATTGATAAGCAATTGATCTTTGTCCCTTATATTTGTCATATTCAGGATTTATAGAACAAGGCTTGTAGATTTTCTTTGGAAAAATTCACAGAAATTTTATTGTCCTTCATTATAGCCAGTTTTACTACAAGGGCTTTCACAATGTAACATATCCTGTTCAGACCAAATATAGCAGTGGATTTTATAGTAAGTAGTACATTTGGATTTGTATGAGTACTTTGAATTGTGTAAATTCTGCTATAATAAAAGAACTTCATAAATAAAAGTAGAAATAAAGGTAATTTTTCAAGCCTAGATGTTAAGAATTAACTTCTTAGATTTCTGACATATGTTAATATTTAATTATTTATAGTGGTTTTGTATGGGATTGAAATTATAGCATGCTAAAATTTGTTTAGGGTTTTTTTTTTTGGTCTTTTTTGTGATTAAAAACATAACATGAAATCTACCCTCTTAACATTGTACTTAAGTTGCTCAGTTTTGATGTAGTTTTTTTTTTTTTTTTTTTTTTTGAGACGGAGTTTTGCTCTTGTTGCCCAGGCTGAAGTGCAATGGCGTGATCTTGGCTCACTGCAACTTCTGCCTCCTGGATTCAAGTGATTCTCCTATCTCAGCCTCCCGAGTAGCTGGGATCACAGGCGCATGCCACCACGCCCAGCTAATTTTTGTGTTTTTAGTAGAGATGGGGTTTCATCATATTGGTAAGGCTGGTCTTGAACTCCTGACCTTAGGTGATCTGCCCACCTCAGCCTCCCAAAGTGCTGGGTTTACAAGCATGAGACACCGCACCCGGCCTTTGATGTAGCATTTGGTATATAAGTTTTTATCATTTCCTTATGAACTCACAGATTTGCAGTCTATTTAACTGTAGTTCACAGGTAATTAAATTCAAATTATAAAATGTAGTGACTGACTAAACATGATAATTATGACCATTTTCATTTTATTTCAGAGTTTTCTTGGAGGCTTTTTTGGTCCAATTTGTGAGATCGATATTGTTCTTAATGATGGGGAAACCAGGAAAATGGCAGAAATGAAAACTGAAGATGGCAAAGTAGAAAAACACTATCTCTTCTATGACGGAGAATCTGTTTCAGGAAAGGTAAATCTTCTGTTTGACAAAACTATCTAATTGTAAGATATCAGAATTAGTTATCAAAGTGGTCTGCGCTGTTTCTTAAATTTGAATAATTTTATGAGGGAGAGAGTTTTTTTTTCCCTAAAGGTCAGCTAAAATATTTGATTGATTAGAAGATAATCTTTCCTGCAAAGGAAAGATTCTTACCCTGGAAGGCTTTCAAGGGAAGAGCCTCTAAATTTCATGCAAAATTTCCTGTTTAAGTCTCCGGTGTGGTTCATTAAAAAGAAATTTTTTTTTTTTTCTGTTTGTGATTATGTGCTTCTGTCTGGCTTCAGACAGTTTCTTCAGATCGGAGCTGTAATTCGCCCAAAGTTTGTTTTTCCTTTAACGTTAAGTTAGAGATTGAGAGTAATTCTCTGGTATAACTTTCTAAAGGTTTTTTTACATTCTTTGTAACTTACCTCTCTGTACTGCTACTATTGTGTCTGTTGATCTTATTTCTAGGTACTCTGTAGAGGACTTGAGTACTTTTGGGATGTGTCTTTGCATGGTCAGATATATTTATAACACCTTCTATAAGGTTTCACTTTTTTCCCCTTTTCTTTATCCGGTAATGTATATGGTTTTTTGTTTTGGGTTTTTTTTTTTTTTTTTTTTTTGAAATAGGGTCTCACTCTGTTGCTCAAGCTGGAGTGCAGTGGTGTGATCATGGCTGACTGCATGCAGCCTTGTACTCCTGGACTCAGGTGATTCTCCCACCTCATCCTGTCTGGTAGCTGGGACTACAGGCACACACCACCACTTCAGCTAATTTTTATATTTTTTTGTAGAGATGGGGTTTGTCCATGTTGCCCAGACTGGTCTTGAACCTCTGGGCTCAAGCAACCCACCCACCTAGGCCTACAAAAGTGCTGGGATTACAGGTTTGAGCCACCACACCTGGCTGATTATTCTTATATTTTAGGGAGTATGATCAATACTTATTAGTGGTCAGTGATAGTGGAGAATGGTACTATCATAGACAAAAGCAAACCACAAAACATTTGAAATAATTTTTAAAATAGAAAATACTAGGATTTTTCTCCCCTGCTTATTCTGTTAATATATTCATGTGGTAGACAGTTTTGGAAATATATATAGTCTCTTCATATAGAAATAATTCACTGTTAAAATTTGGATGTGTTTAATCTCTGCATTAATTGATATTTATGTATATGTAATATATTAAGCATACTTTTTCCTCTATTGTTTGATATGTAAGCAGTTCCTGTTTTTCAGATGGCTTTCTTCATATCTTTGGTAATATGGACATCTGTATACATAAATTTTTCTCTAAATTTCTGTAGGACAAGATTATTTCCTTAGAATAGATTCCTGAAAGTGAGCTGCTAGGCCAAAATTCATGAAATATCTGAAGGATCTTAATACACATTAATCTGGAAAATGTATTTGCATTAAATTACATGTCCACCTATGGGTCTTTTTCACCCAACGGAGCATTGAATATGATCACTTTGTAATCTTTGCTATTTTGGTAGGCAGAAACAATCTTACTATTTTAATTTGCATTTCTTTGGTTACTAGATAAATTGAACTTAGATTTACCAGCCATTTGAGGTTTTTTTTTTTTTTTTGTACTGCATTGTGTCTTCTGGTCCTTTGCCAGATTACCTATTGGGGTCTTAGTGTTAAATCTGAAGTGAATTTTTTGGTTTTCAACTTTACTTCCCTTGTATTCTTCCTTTTAAAAGATGAATAAAGAAAAAGGCCAAGTGCGGTGCCTCACACCTTTAATCCCATCACTTTAGGAGGCAGGATCACTTGAGCCCAGGAATTTGAGACCAGCTTGGGCAACATGGGGAGACCCTGTATCTATTTAAAAAAAAAAATGGAGAAAAAGAGAGGCCTAAAGAAGAGCAGACAATCATCAAAAGGATGGAGCATGCCAAATGAAAGACGTGTAAAAGTAGTAGTGTTCGGCCTATTGAAATGACTTGTTAATGGGCTGGGGGCATAGGAATACCAATGTAGTTTTCTTTCTAGGGAGAGACTGAACCTAGTATCTCAGGTATTTCCTTTGTAGATATGACATGTAAATATCTCTCCTGCTAATTTGTAAGCTCCTTAAGTTCAGAGGATCAGAGTGTGCTTCTGTAGTCTCCATAAAATACATGATAGTGTTGATTATATAATAGGCTTTCACTGAATATTTATTTGGTTTCTTTACTGTTTTTAAGTCTTGTAGAGAATATCCTTAGTCTAGTTTAAAGTAATCTTATGTCACCTGGACCGGTTGAAGTTCATGGCTGATGTTTATGGATTAAAGGAAAAGGGGGGTGTTTAAGGTAAAAGTAAAGCTACTCCAGTGTGTTTTTTAAAAAGAATAGTTGGTGTTCGAATTACATTTTGATCCTGGGTGTGGTGGCTCATGCCTGTAATCCCAGCTCTTTGGGAGGCTAAGGAGGGAGGATTATTTGAGCCCAAGAGTTCAAGACCAGATTGGGCAATGTAGCAAGATCCTGTCTCTAACACTAAGTAAATAATTTTTTTTTAAATTACATTTTGGAATTGCTAGAAATCATATGTAGACCTGATCAACTATGGATAGCATTTTTTAAAATGATAAGATCTCTTATAGGTAAGTATTTTCAGTTCAAAAGTTACTGTATCTTGAATCTGATTATTTATTGGTTTGAGATTTTTTCATTTTTAATGTTTTTATTGAAAAAACACATGTAGAAAACCATACACAACAAAAATAAATTATTATAAGGCATATTTTCTTATAATCACCATCCAAGTCAAGAAGTAGTACTTTGCCAGCTACCCCATGTGTCCTGTCTTCATCACACTCCCATCCCCTCAAAAGTAACCACTGTACTGACTTTTATAGTAGTACTTTCTTGTGTTTGTTTAGTCTTGCTCATTTAAGAAAAATTTGATACGGTTTTTAAATCTCTCTTAATCTCAGGTTCCCTCTTCATACCTTTCTTTAACTTGCAACATCTGTTGAAGAACACTTTGGTCATTTGAACTGTAGAGTTCTCTATGTGTATTCCTGGTATAGTTATTGCCTATAAGTTGGCAGCTAGGTCCAGAGGCTTGAATCAAACTCAAGTTTGATTCTTCTGGCAAGAATATAGGTGGTGGTGTGTCTTTTTCTTTTTCTTTTTTTTTTTTTTTTTTTTTGAGACAGAGTTTTGCTCTGTCCCCCAGGCTGGAGTGCAGTGGCGTGATCTTGGCTCCTGCAACCTCCACCTCCTGGGTTCAAGTGATTCTCCTGCCTCAGCCTCCTGAGTAGCTGGGATTACAGGCACACGCCATGACATCCGGCTAATTTTCGTGTTTTTATTTTTAATAGAGACGGGGTTTCACCATGTTAGGTCAGGCTGGTCTCGAACTCCTGACCTCGTGGTCTGCCCACCTCGGCCTCCCAAAGTGCTGGGATTACAGGTGTGAGCCACTGCGCCTGGCCTGTCTTTTTTCTTTTTTGCAACTGTTGATACTCAGTACCTAGATTGATTTAACTCATTGGGAGTTGCAGAATGGTGATACTTTAAATTCTGTCATTTTGTTTTTACTTATGAGATGGAATACATTTACAAAGAGACGTTATCTATCTCTTGTGACCTAGTGGTACAGCTCATATAGAAAAAAGAATGCTTTACCTTTTTCGGCCCGTTTTATTTATTTAATTATTTTGAGATGGAGTCTCGCTCTGTTGCCCAGGCTGGAGTGCAATGGGGTGATCTCGGCTCGCTGCAACCTCCACCTCCTGGATTCAAGTGATTTTGCTGCCTCAGCCTCCCGAGTAGCTGGGATTACAGGCACGTGCCACCATGCCCAGCTAATTTTTGTATTTTTAGTAGAGATGGCGTTTCACCATGTTGGTCAGGCTGGTCTCGAACTCCTGACCTCATGATCCACCCGCCTCAGCCTCCCAAAGTGCTGGGATTACAGGCGTGAGCCACTGTGCGCGGCCTTTGGCATGTTTTAAAAAATAATAACTTGGTTCCTTATCCTCCAAAGGTGTAAACTACGAGTTTTATTTCTCAATAACTTATAAATTCATGATTTAAACATACTTGATGTTTATAAATATTGCCCTATTGAAGCTCTAGTTGTACAATCCTGTGTAACAAATTATCACAAACTTAGCAGCCTAAAATAACAAATTTATGTCTTAGGATTTTTGTGATTTAGAAGTCCAGGTATAGGTTAGCTGGGTCCTATGCTCAGGGACTTACCAGGTTAAAATCAATCCAAGGTTGCAGTCTCGTCTGAAGTTCAGGATTCTCTTCCAGGCTCACTGGTTTTTGGCAGAAATTTCCTTGTAGTGCTGTGACTGATACCCTTGTTTCTTGTGCAGTGGGCTTTCTGCTCCTGTAGGTTGCCCTCAGATCCTTGCTGAGTGGCCCCTTTCTCTCAGTCTGCGTTGTCTTCAAGTTCAGGAGGAGACCATCACTCTGACATTCATCTTCTTTTAAAGAGCTTACCTGGTTTGATCAATTCCAGTTAGGATAATCTCCATTTTGATTAACTAAAAAAATCAACTGATTAGTAACCTGATCACAGGAGTGGTATCCTATCATATTCACTGGAGTCACCCACACTCAAGAGGATTATACACATGTGTACACCATGGGGTAGTAATATTGAGGGCTATCTTAGAATTCTGCCTACCACATTTGTATTGACTCTTACGAAGGACATGGGGCCCTAGGATTTTTCTTTTTTTAAGCTGTATTGATATATATATATATTCGCTATAAAAATTCACCCACTTTAAGTGTGCTTAAAATTTTTAGTAAATTTGGAGTTGTACAACTATCACCACTAATTCCACAACATTTTCATTACTCCAGAAATTTTTATAAATGCTGTAGCCGGGCGCGGTGGCTCACGCCTGTAATCCCAGCACTTTGGGAGGCCGAGGTGGGTGGATCACGAGGTCAGGAGATCGAGACCACGGTGAAACCCCGTCTCTACTAAAAATACAAAAAATTAGCCGGGCTTGGTGGCGGGCGCCTGTAGTCCCAGCTACTCTGGAGGCTGAAGCAGGAGAATGGCGTGAACCTGGGAGGCGGAGCTTGCAGTGAGCCAAGATCGCGCCACTGCACTCCAGCCTGAGCCACAGAGTGAGACTCCGTCTCAAAAAAAAAAAAAAAAATGCTGTACCATTAGCAGTCATTTTCCATTTCCCCTCTTCCAGTCTGACAACCACTGATCTCTGTTTCTATGAATTTGCCTATTCTGGACATTTCATATAAATGTAATTGTACAATGTGTGGTCTTTTCCTGTTTTGTTTCTTTCACTTAGTATAATGTATTTGAGATTCATCAATATTGTAGCATTTGTTATTAGTATATCATTGTTTTTTATTGATGAATAGTATTCCATTTTATGGCTATACCACATTCTTGTTTATGCATTCACCCGTTGGGTATTTGGGATGTTTCTACTTTTTCGCTGTTGTGACTAATGCTGATGTGAACATTTGTGTAGCAGTTTTGTGTGGACCTATATTTTCCTTTCTCTTGAGCATGTACCTAGGGGTGGAATTGCTGCCTTATGTTAAATAATGTTTAAGTTTTTAATAAACTGCCAAAGACCCTAGGAGTTTTTGGTGGCTTTCTTGCTAACTGGTATGACAAGATGTGTAAGGGTCTTTTATGTTTCTGCTTCATACCTGCACTCAGCCATATCTTTCAAGGCCATAGTTGCATGCAAAGATTGCTCATTGCTACTGTGTTGGACATTATTTCTAGGCTGCTCAGTGGATAGATCGGGAGAGTTTTTAAATATAGATTTAATAAATACATTTATTTTTGTGTATATTGTTTAAGATAAAATACCTCAGGGGCCAGGCGCGGTGGCTCACGCTTGTAATCCCAGCACTTTGGGAGGCCGAGGCGGGCGGATCACGAGGTCAGGAGATCGAGACCACGGTGAAACCCCGTCTCTACTAAAAAATACAAAAAATTAGCCGGCCGTGGTGGCGGGCGCCTGTAGTCCCAGCTACTCGGAGAGGCTGAGGCAGGAGAATGGCGTGAACCCGGGAGGCGGAGCTTGCAGTGAGCCGAGATTGTGCCACTGCACTCCAGCCTGGGCGACAGAGAGAGACTCCGTCTCAAAAAAAAAAAAAAAACAAAAAAAAAAACCTCAGGAATCATATTGTCATTTCCAATTCAATTTCAAAATTAGAAGTTTTTACTTAACCTCTTATGTTACATGTGTATCTCCTTTCTTCTGCATCAAGAATACTGATTTTCAGAGTCAAAGGGGAAGATGTAATTAGCATATCCCATAATTTACTCACTATCTTTATCCCACATTATATACATAATAGTCTCAGAATAACAATACTAATATTACCACTACCAATATGATTATGAAGTTAGTTAAAAAAAATTTAGCATTTGCTCTGTTTTACTCACATTTCTTAAATGTACCATAGTAAGTACACTGTCAGAGTGTATAGTAATTATATACTTTATGTGCTTCCTTTCGCCCTCACTTAGTCTTGGTTTTATAAATAACTGTTCATATAGTGTGCACCACCAGTCCTTATATCTTTGTCTCTTTATTTGTTTCATTGTCTGAAGCTTATTCTCTAGTTACTAGAGTCTAATAGATTCCTCAGGAAATGCTCATGGGAACAATAAGGCCTAAGTTTTTGCATATTGGTAATGGCTTTTTGGTGTCCTTTATACTTAAAAGTTTTTCTGAATAATCTTGGCTTACCTTTTCTTGAGTATTTTATTTATTTTGTATTTATTTATTGTTTTTGAGATGGAGTCTTGCTCTGTCACCTAGGCTGGAGTGCAGTGGCATGATCTTGGCTCACTGCAACCTCCACCTCCTAGGTTCAAGCGATTCTCCTGCCTCAGCCTCCCGAGTAGCTGGGACTACAGGTGCCCACCACCATGTCTGGCTAGCTTTTTTATTTTTAGTAGAGATGGGGTTTCACCGTATTGGCCAGGCTGGTCTCAAACTCCTGACCTTGTGATCCGCCTGCCTTGGCCTCCCAAAGTGCTGGGATTACAGGTATGATCCTCTGTGCCCGGCCTTCTTTAGTGTTTTAAGTCTATTATTACTGCATTGTCTTCTGGCATAGGGTATTGTTAACAGTTTTTTCATTTGAGGAAAGTTTTCTTGAATTACAGCCATTATTTATTAGTATTTATTCCATTCCTTTGCTTTGGTTTTCTTCTTGATATCAGTATTTTTGAGTCTTGTTTGAGTGTGGTTTTTTGCTCTTGTATTCCTTCTGCTTAGCCTTTATTTCTAAAATGATTTTTTCTTCTATTTCTAATTCTTTTCTGATTTTTCTCAGCCTAGCCTAAGATTTTCTTTCATGTGTTATATCATTTTCTTAATATTGTATAGGCTGTTTTGAAATAAATTACAGTTTTGATCTATCTTGTCTGTAGAAATGCCATTCTGTTCCTTCTCTTTTTTTCTTAAAATAACTTTATATGGGATTTGACCTTGATATATTTATGTTGCTAATTTTTATGTGAAATTAGTTTTCCCCAATTTTTTTTTTTTTTTTTTTTTTTTGAGATAAGATCTTGCTCTGTTGCCCAGGCTGGAATGCAGTGGCATGACTATGGCTTACTGCAGCCTTGACCTCCAAGGCCCAAGTGATCTTCCCACCTCAGCTTTCCAAGTAGCTGGGACCATGGGCATGTGCCACTGTGCCTAGCTAATTAAAAAATATATATTTTTTGTAGAGACAGGGTCTCGCTGTGTTGCTCAGGCTGGTCTCAAACTCCTGAGCTCAAGTGATCCTCCCATCCTGGCCTCCCAAAGTGCTGAGATGTGAGCCACTGCACCCGACCTCCTGAACTTTTTTTTTTTCGTGACGGGGTCTCACTCTGTCACCCATGTTGGATGCAGTGGCGCGATTTCAGCTCACTGCAACCTCCGTCTCCCAGGCTAAAGCGATCTTCCCATCTCCCCCTCCTGAGCATCTAGGACCACAGGGGTACATTACCATGCCCAACTTTTTTTTTTTTTTTTTTTGGTATTTTGGGGTAGATACGGGGTTTCACCATGTTGCCCAGGCTGGTTTCGAGCTCCTGAGCTCAGGCGATCCACCTGTCTCAGCCTCCCAAAGTGCTGAGATTACAGGTGTGAACCACAGTGCCTGGCCCTTCATGAACTTTTGATGGTTTGGTTTAGGATAGTTTTTCTAACCACCTATCCTAGACAGGAGGCCTGACTGGTCAGTTTTGAGTGTTCTAATATTGGATTGTGCAAAACCCCTTCCAGCTTTAGCTCTTATTCTCAGATTGACACCGTGCTTTCCAGTGAATATATGTGAGTGATTTGGGAGTTCTTAGGTCCATCAGACACTCCATTGCTTTCTTTGATTCCTCCTGCACAACACTAGTATCATGCAGGTTTTGTGGCTATTAACCTGGTTTGTCCCTACGTATTATGTTTTGGGATTGTGGGAATACTTTATCTTTTTCTGTGGTAAATTGGATCCTTAGGTTTTTTTGGTTTTGCTGTCTAGTTGGTCCATCTGTTTTTATGTGAGGATCTGGGGAGATTCAAAGACTGTGTTGCCATCTTCCCAGAAATTGATCTGAGATTTTAAAAGGCCATGTGTAACCATTCTGGCAGTTTAGCAATATGTATCAAAATCTTCAAAAGTGGATATCATTTATAGTAGCCAGAATAGGCTGGATTATTACTATGTAAGAGACAACCCCAAAACTCAGTGACTTAAAAACAACAGTGGCAGTGGCTTCTTTCTTGCCCAGGCAACGTGTTCCTTGTGAGTTAGCTGAGGGCCTTATTCTGTGCCATGCTCAGTGATGGAGCAGCCAGGAACATCACACTCATCGTGGCTGAGGGAGAGAAATCTCTGCAGAGTCTCTCACAAGCCATTAAAATGCCCCATCCTAGAAGTAACAGAGCATTTTTGATCAAATTTATTGTCTCTAGAAACAGTCTCGTTCGTACATCACCCAACCACAAGAGGGTAGGGAATACAATCATACCATGCATTCAGAATGTATACAGCTGGAAATATTTGAGCAGTGCCTATATTGATTAATATTATTTTGATCCGCAGATTCTTCTGATCAGATTTTATCCTAAAATAATCAACTTTGTTCATTGCACTGTTTATAATATTCAAAAATTGAAAGCCACTTAAATGTCCAGACATTAAAAAACCTAATTATGGTAATAACCATTAAGTGTGCTTAGGGCCATTATTAATGTGATGATATAGACCTGTATTCATTCACATGAAAAGAGGTTTGCTGTAATAACAATATTTACTGAGTACTCACCATGACCCATGACCCAGGTATTCCTTCTTAAGTTCTTTACAATGATTCCTTTTTTTTTTTTTTTTTTTGAGACGGAGTCTTGCTTTGTTGCCAGCCTGGAGTGCAGTGGCGCAATCTTGGCTCACTGCAACCTCTGCCTCCTGGGTTCAAGTGATTCTCCTGCCTCAGCCTCCTGAGTAGCTGGGACTGCAGGCGCATGCCACCACGCCCGGCTAATTTTTTGTATTTTTAGTAGAGACGGGGTTTCACCATGTTGGCCAGAATGGTCTCGATCTTTTGACCTCATGATCCGCCTGCCTCGGCCTCCCAAACTGCTGGGATTATAGACGTGAGCCACCATACCAGGCCTTTTTTTTTTTTTTTGAGATAGGGTCTCACTGTGTTGCCCAGGCTGAGTGCAGTGTCATGATTACGGCTCACTGCAGCTTCATCCGCCTGGGGGCCCAAGTAATCCTCCTCCCTCAGCCTCCGAAGTAGCTGGGACCACAGACATGTGAACCACCCTGCCTGGCTAATTTAAAATTTTTTTTTTTTTTTTTTTTTTTTTTTTTTTAGCGATAGGGTCTTGTTGTGTTGCCCAGTCTGGTCTCGAACTCCTGGACTCAAGTGATTCCCCAACCTTGACCTCCCAAAGTGCTGGGATTATAGGTGTGAGCCACTGTGCCTGGCCGAGGATTATTTTAAAGATGATCTTGTGCTTAGTAAAATTAGGATAACTAAAGAAAATGAAAAAAGTGGTATACATTTTGTAATAACCTCAAAAAGACTATCTTGAGAATCAGCTTGAGGCTTTTAAAGGTAAGAAGGACATTTTAAACCTCATATTTAGAATAAGATGAATAAGAAAATAATATGCTCGTTTGGCACACTTATTTTAATATAACAAATGCAAAAGAAAGCTTCCCCCCCCATTCAAAAAAAAAAGATTTAAATTGGGAAAGGTAGGATCATTAAAAATTAAAACAGAATGAAATCTTTGTTATGATTAAGGAGATTAAAAATAAACTAACTAGTTTTCAAACATCCTGGTGACCATACCAGACAAATGCTATGCAATAATACTGAAAGAATTTTGCAGAACTGGTCACCAAATCTCTGCTAGGAGTCCTTTAGTAATTGTGGAAAATGGGAGAGGTTCTAGAATATAAGAAAAGCCCTTATTTATAAAATGGAGTAGAAAGTTTGTTTCGGGTAAACTTAATATTGGTTCCTGACATATCTTTAGATTATTAAATAGATGATCAGTGAACATGCTAAAAAGAAAGCTTAAAGGAAAAAGAAGAGGAAACAATGGGTTGTTTATGACCAAGCATGTGTCACTAAGAAAAAATCTTGCCACACGAATCTAGGGTTTTTGAAATGTCCTAGTGTAATAAAAAGATCACTGGGCTAGCACTGGAAGATCTAGCCTTAACTTTACTGCTGTCTTGGTAGGTAACTCTGGACAGTCATTTAATTTCCTGGATCTCACCTATAAGTTTAGGAGGTTAAACTGCATCGATTTCCAAACTTGGCTTTGCACTGTAGGATGCTCTGCATGAAAATCTTTCATATATTAGATATTATGTTGGATCTTGGAGGTCTGACATCTCGCCCACAGCAAGAATAAATTCCTTTTTAATATTCCTGACGTGAGTTTCTGTATGCCTACTTTTCAGAGAGTGGGGATTCTGCTGTTCTGTTAACAGTATCCACTCTGCTTTTTAGAGATATGCAAAATAAATCTAATCCTTTTCTAAATAAGAGTTCTCTTTAAACATTTTCCACATCACTGTCTTGTTATCCTAAGTCTTCTCTAAGCTAAATATGCTATTTCCTTTAGTTATTGTTCAAGAATCCTGGGTTTTGAGTCTTTATCACCCAGATTGCTTTCTTTTATTTTTCAAATTAAATTTAATTTTTTTTGAGACAGGGTCTTGCTATGTCACCCAGGCTGGAGTGTAGTGACGTGATCATGGCTCATTGTAGCCTTGACCTCTCGAGCTCAGGTGATCCTCTCACCTCAGCCTTCCAAGTAGCTCAGACAACAGGCACACACCACCATGCTCAGCTAATATTTTATTATTTTTGTAGAGTTGGGGTCTGCCCATGTTTCCCAGGCTAATCTCAAACTTCTGGGCTCAAGTGATCCTCCTGCCTCTGCCTTCCAAAATGCTGGAATGACAGGCGTGAGTCACTGTGTCCAGCCTCAAATTCTTACATAACCATATAGAAAACTGGTTTGCATTATCTGTATCTAGCAGTTCCACTCCTAGATACATATTCAAGAGCTTACTTTTTTTTTTTGAAAATATATGCTTTTATTTTTCCGTGATTACAAACACAACTGAATATCAAATGCACAAAGTAAGAATTATATGAGGGAAAAAAATCAGATACGTTCATATATATGTTGCCTTTTCAAGGCTATTTCCATCCAGAATAACCTTGGTTTGCCAGGGCCAATAGAAAGAAGTCACAAAATCACCTTTAGTCAAATTTGTGTGTTTGCTTTCTTCTATAATTCCAATACCTCCACCATCAACGACTTGAGATAGCTGCCAAGGTGTTATATAATCAGTGCCAGTGTCTTCATTCATTCTACAACGAAGGCTGTCACTTCACACTTGGAAGGTTGCACAGCAGCCAGGCAGAGGCGCTCCTCACTTCCCAGACTGGGCGGCCGCCGGGCAGAGGCGCTCCTCACATCCCAGACGATGGGCGGCCAGGCAGAGACGCTCCTCACTTCCTAGATGGGGTGGCGGCCGGGCAGAGGCTGTAATCTTAGCACTTTGGGAGGCCAAGGCAGGCGGCTGGGAGGTGGAGGTTGTAGCGAGCCGAGATCACACCACTGCACTCCAGCCTGGGCAACATTGAGCATTGAGTGAGTGAGACTCCGTCTGTAATCCCAGCACTTCGGGAGGCCGAGGCGGGCAGATCACTCGAGGTCAGGAGTTGGAGACCATCCTGGCCAACACGGCGAAACCCCGTCTCCACCAAAAATACAAAAACCAGCCAGGCGTGGTGGTGTGCGCCTGCAATGCCAGGTATTCGGCAGGCGGAGGCAGGAGAATCACGGGAGCCCGAGGCAGGGAGGCCGCAGTGAGCCGAGATCATGCAGCTGCACTCCAGCCTGGGCAACAGAAGGAGACCGTCTCAAAGAAAGAAAGAGAAAGAGAGAAAGGGAGGAAGGGAGGAAGGGTAGAGCTCTTACTTTTAAGAGCAATTCTAGATTTTCAGAAAAATTGAGCAGAAAGTAGAGTTCTATGTACTCCCTTCTTCCTCACCCCAGCCCCACATGGATTCACTGTTAATAATCTTGCATTAGTGTGATACATTTGTTAAAGCTGTGGAACCATTATTACATTATTATTAACTAAAGTCCATAGTTTACATTAGGGTTTACTCTGTTGTACATTCTCTGGGTTTTGATAAATGCATAATGTCATGTATCCATCATTGTGATGTCATATAGAATAGTTTAACCACCCTAAAAATTCCCTGTGTTTCATTCACCTAGTCATGCCGCTGTGGCACCTGCACTACCACCACCATCCAGTCATCGGCAACTGCTGTTCTTTTTACTGTCTATAATTTTGTCTTTTCTAGGATGTCATGTAGTTGGAATCATATAGAATGTAGCCTTTTTAGATTGATTTATTTCATTTAGCAATATTCTTTCAAGGTTTCTCCATATATCTTTGTTACTTGATTGCTCATTTATTTTTTAGTGCCAAATCATATTCCATTGTATGGATATACCAAAATTTGTTTATCCGTTTACCTACTATCTTGGTTGGTTCCAAATTTTGCTCATTTTTCTATCTAGTTGACTCTTTTTCTCTTATTGATGTGTAGGATTTTTTTGTATGTTCTTGATAAAGGTGTTTTATATATCTAGATATGGAGTCCTTTATATATGTATCATAAATATTTTCTCCTAATTTCTGGCTTGACTTTTTAGTCTCTTAATGGTGTCTTATGATAAGCAGTTCTTAATTTTAATACACTAGGATTTAATGTTTCCTTTTTGTTTATGCTTTTCATATCTAGTTCCAAAAATCTGCCTACCCTTTGGGCACAGAGATATTCTTCTGTTTTTTTCTCCTATAAATGTTATTTAATTTAATTAATTAATTTATTTATTTTTGAGACAGAGTTTCGCTCTTGTTGCCCAGGCTGGAGTGCAGTGGCACCATCTCGGCTCACTGCAACCTCTGCCTCCCGGGTTCAAGCTTTTCTCCTGCCTCAGCCTCCTGAGTAGCTGGGATTACAGGCACCCACCACCACACCCACTAATTTTTATATTTTTAGTAGAAACAGGGTTTCAGCATATTGGCCAGGCTGGTCACGAACTCATGACCTCAGGTGTTCCACCCACCTCGGCTTTCCAAAGTGCAGGGATTACAGGCGTGAGCCACCACACCTGGCCTAAATTTTATTTTTATACTTCACATTTAGATCCTTGTTTTGCTTGGAATTGGTTTTCAGTTTGTCTGTGGTGGTGACATAGGAGTCAAGTTTATTTTTCTTCTTCTGTGTGGATACTAATGAACCCAGGATGTATACTGAAAAAGCCATCCTTTTCCACTGCACTGTCATACCACCTTTGTCATAAATCAGTCTGTGGTGTGACATAGGAGTCAAATTTATTTTTCTTCTGTATGGATAGCTAATAAACCCAGGACATATATTGAAGAAGCCATCCTTTATCCTGCTGCACTGTAATATACCACCTTTGTCATAAATCAGAGGTTGTGTGAACCTGTTCAGAACTTTATTCTGTTCTGTTGGCCTATTTGTGGCACGTACTTTTTTCTTTTCTTTTTTTAATAGCCTAATTGAGTTATAATTCACATGCCATAAAATTCACCTATTAGAGTGTATAGTGATTTTTACTATATTTGCAGAGTTGTCACCATTATCAAAATGTAATTCCAGAACATTTTCACCACCCCAAAAAGAAATCCCATACTATTAGCAGTCACTACCTGAGAACCACTAATTTACAAATCTCCTTTCTTTATTTCTGAATTTGTTGATTCTGGACATTTCATATAAATGGTATATACTGTGTGGCCTTTTGTGTCTGGCTCCTTTTACCTAGCATAATGTTTTCAAGGTTCATCATGTTGTAGTATGTACCCATACTTCATTCTTTTTTAATTTTTATTCAATCATTTATTCATTCATTCATTCAAGATGGAGTCTCACTCTGTCACCCACGCTGGAGTACAGTGGTATGATATGGGCTCACTGCAACCTCTGCCTCCTGGGTTCAAGCAGTTCTCTTGCCTCAGCCTTCCAAGTAGCTGGGATTACAGGCGCCTGCCACCGCACCCAGCTAAGTTTTGTATTTTTAGTAGAGACGGGGTTTCACCATGTTGGCCAGGCTGGTCTCAGACTTCTGACCTTATGATCTGCCTGCCTCGGCTTCCCAAAGTGCTGGAATTACAGGTGTGAGCCACCATGCCTGGTCAACACTTCATTCTTTTTTAAAAAATTGTGGTCAAATATATATTACATAAAATTTGCCATTTTAACAGTTTTAAAGTATATAATTCAGTGAAATTAATTCCATTGATAATGTTTTGCAAGCATAGCTACTATATTTCCAAAATTTTTTCATCACCTCAAATAGAAACTTTGTACCCATTAAGCGGTAGGTAACTCCCCATCTTCCAGCCCCTGGTAACCGCTAATCTACTGTCTGTTTCTATGAATTTGCCTATTTTAGATATTTGGTATAAGTGGTCATATAATATTTGTCCTTTTGTGCCTAACTTATTTCATTTAGCATGTTTTCAGGGTTCATCCATGTTATTGCATGTATGAGAACATCATTCTTTTTTTTGTTTGTTTTTGGTGCCAGACAATATTCTAATATATCTGTGTCGTATAAGAATATATCACATTTTGTTTATTCATCAGTTGAGGACATTTGGGTTGGTACTATTTGACCATTATGAACAATACTGCTATGAACATTCATGTACAGGTTTTTGTGTGAACATATGTTTTAACTTCTGTTGGATGTTAGGAGTAGAGTTGCTGGGTCATATGTTAACTTCCTGTTTAATTTTTAGAAGAACCGTCAAATTTTTCCAAAGCAGCTGCACCCTTTCACATTGCCTCCAGCAATATATGAGGGTTTTGGTTTTTCCATGTTCTTGGCAACACTTACTAATGTGTCTATTTTTTATTATAGTTATTCTAGTGGGTATAAAGTGGTATCTCATTTTGATTTTCAGTTCCCCAATGAGTAATAATATTGAACATCTTTTCGTGTGCTTATTGCCATATGTCTGTGTTTTTTGGAGAAAAGTCTATTCAAAGTTTGACTATTTTTTTAATTGGGTTATTTTTCTTTTTATGGTTGAGTTGTAAGAGTTCTTTATATATTCTGGGCACAAGTCCAGATATGTGTTTTGCAAATATTTTCTCCCATTCTGAGTTCTCTTTTCACCTTCTTGGTGTCTTTTGCAGTGCAAAAGTTTTACATTTTGATGAAGTCCAATTTATCAGTTTTTTTTTCTTTTGTTGCTTGTGCTTTTGGCATTATTTCTGAGAAATCATTGCCTAATCCATAGGTCATGAAGATTTGCACCCATATTTTCTTCTAAGAGTTTTTTAATTTTAGCTTTTACATGTAGGTGTTTTATCCAAATGAGTTAATATTTGTGTATGGCGTGAGGCAGCAGTCCAACTTTAATCTTTTGCATGTCAGTATCCAGTTGTTTCAGCACTATTTGCTGGAAAGAATATTCCTTCCCCATTGAATTGTCTTGGCACTTCTGTGGCATTTTATTTTTTATTTGTTTTTAGACAGAGTCTTGCTCTGTTGCCAGGCTGGAGTGCAGTGGCGTGATCTCGGCTCTCTGAAACCTCCACCTCCCAGGTTCAAGTGATTCTTCTGCCTCAGCCTTCCCAAGTAGCTGGGACTACAGCACATGGCACCATGCCTGGCTAATTTTTTGTATTTTTAGTAGAGATGGGGTTTCACCATGTTGGCCAGGATGGTCTCGATCTCTTGAAGCATTCCTTAAGACAGCTGGAAATATTTAAATTATCACAAAATAAATAGGGAAATTTTTTGTTTTTGTTTTTAAGACAGTGTCTCGCCCTGTCGCCCAGGCTAGAGTGCAGTGGCATGATCATGGTGTGCTGCAGCCTCAGTCTCTTGGTCTCAAGCAATCCTCCCACCTCAGCCTCCTGGGTAGCTGGGACCACAGGCACATGCCACCACACTCAGTTAATTAAAAACACTTTTTTTTTTGTAGAGATGAAGTCTCACCATGTTGCCCAGGCTGGTTTCAAATTCCTGGGCTCAAGCAATCCTCCTGCCTTGGCCTCCCGAAGTGTTGGGATTAATGATGTGAGCCACCACTCCCAGCTGGGAACTTCTTAAACTTGATTTACTCAAGTCTTTTTTGTCTTTACTTAGAATATTTACTGCTTTTGTTCATGTCAAGTGACAAATCATCCTTAACCCATTTATGCCTAGTGTTCCACTACTGGAACGCTAAGCTTGTGGGAGTTATTGATATCCTACTGCTCAAGGTCATCACCAAGGTCTGATTTTTCACACACACAAATTTGCAACCTCCAGCATAAATGGGTTAAGTCTAGCTCAACTGGACAGTGCCCTAAATTTTTTATGCCTTAAGAATATATCTGACCTAGGTTCCCCCTTTTTAAAAATATAGCTTACATCTCTGTACCTTCTGAGTAATTTTGCGAGTCTTTTTGACTATGTTTAATTAAGTATTGAGGTATAGTTGTTTTTTTGGAATCGTGAGCATTTTGACTAGTGATTTATCTGGGGATTTTTTTGAGAGGGGTTCATAAGTTACAATTCCTTAACCAGGACATTTTTTAAAAGGCAACCCCTCAAAATATTAAAATTCATGTTTGTTGACAGTTTTGTTTTTAAGTTTTGATTTTGACTTGCAATCCAAATTTATAATGAAGTACAAAAAGTAAAACTCACTTTGAAGAGAGGACTTTTCTCCTTTAATTTATACAGTTTTGGCCGGGCTCAGTGGCTCAAGCCTGTAATCCCAGCAGTTTGGGAGGCCAAGGCAGGCGGATCACTTGAGGTCAAGACCAGCCTGGCCAACATGATGAGACCGCCATCTCTACTAAAAATACAAAAATTAGCCAGGTGTGGTGGTGGACACCAGTAGTCCCAGCTACTGGAGAGGTTGAGGCAGGGGAATTGCTTGAACCCGGGAGGTGGAGTTTGTAGTGAGCCGAGATTGCGCCACTGCATGCATTCCAGCCTGGGCAACAGAGTGAGACTCCGTCTCTAAAAACAAAAACAATTTATACAGTTTCCAGACAGCAGCTTTAAGAAGGAATGGTTTTTGCTCTTTTTTTAACCCTTTTTTGAGAGAGGGTCTTGCTCTGTCACCCAGGCTGTAGTGCAGTGGCACAATCTTGGCTCACTGCAACCTCCACCTTCTGGGCTCAAGTGATCCTCCCACCTCACCTTCCCAAGTAGCTTGGACCACAGGCATGTGCCACCATGCCCAGCTAATTTTTATATTTTTTTGTAGAGACAGGGTTTCGCCATTGTGCCCTGGCTGGTCTCGAACTACTGGACTCGAGATTCGCATGCCTTGGCCTCCCACAGTGCTGGGATTACAGGCATGAGCCACCGTGCCCAGCCCCTGTATTGTGTTTTCATATGAAAACTTTGTCAAACTGTTTAGGTATTGCTGAGAATATTTTTTCTATAAATATGAAATAGCTACTGTCACAACACACAGAGAATAAAAGAACCTCTTATTGTATCTATTTAAGGTAAAGACATATTTAGTAATTAAGATAGTTGGTAATTATTTCAAAGTGAGATATTGTTTTAGAAGTCAAATTTTACTGTTCTCTACTTTCATTTATAAGACATTTTTATTTCTTTTTTAGAAATTGAATCTGGTAAGTAAAATGGCTTGAGGTGGTACTACTATTGACAAGCCACTTACAGTGAACTCTGGATCTATTCCCTGTTGCAAAAGTCAACACAGGGGTATGTTTAGTCCAAGATTATAGTAGTTTATAGTTTAGTTCTTTAAGCAAGGAATATTTTTGTGGCATCTTTAATCAAAATGCATATGGACTATGACAGCAGTTGCAAACTAATCTTGGATTTCCACTGGCAGCAGTTGGAAACTAATTTTGGATAATCACAATATCCAGCAACAATAATATACAGATAATTTGGTATCTGATTTAAAATGAGTGTATAAGCCAGGTGCGGTGGCTCACGCCTGTAATCTCAGCACTTTGGGAGGCTGAGGCAGGCGGATCACAAGGTCAGGAGTTCGAGACCAGTCTGGCCAACATAGTGAAACCCCGTCTCTACTAAAAATACACAAAAAATTAGCCAGGCATGGTGGTGTGCGCCTGTAATCCCAGCTACTCAGGAGGCTGAAGCAGGAGAATCGTGTGAACCCAGGAGGCGGAGGTTGCAGTGAGCCGAGATCGCGCCACTGCACTCCAGCCTGGGCGACAGAACGAGATTCCCTCTCAAAGAAAAAGAGAGAAAAAATAAATAAATAAAATAAAATAAAATGAGTGTATAAATGGTGTGTGGTACATCGATAGTATATGTTTGTCTTAAACAGTGTAGAATAATACAACTCCTTAAATAAATTCTGAAGATATCATTATTCAAGACATCTAGAATATTGTATACTGAGGCATGAGCTTTGAGACTCATTTGTTGGAGCAGAGAGTATGGTTTTTTTTTTTTTTTCTTTTTTTTTTTGAGATGGAGTCTTACTCAGTCGCCTAGGCTGGAGTGCAGTGGCATGATCTCAGCTCACTGCAAGCTCTGCCTCCCAAGTTCACTCCATTCTCCTGCCTCAGCCTCCCGAGTAGCTGGGACTACAGGCGCCCGCCACCACGGCCAGCTAATTTTTTTGTATTTTTAGTAGACACGGGGTTTCACCGTGTTAGCCAGGATGGTCTTGATCTCCTGACCTCTTGATCTGCCTTCCTCGGCCTCCCAAAGTGCCGGAATTACAGGCGTGGGCCACCGCGCCCAGCCGAGAGTATGTTTTGTATGTAGATTTGTTTTTTGTTTTTACATTCAGTTTAAACATATATAGTCTCAAGTATCTGCACACAAATTACTCATTAATAGCAAAGGGGGGAATAATAACTTTAAATTAGAGAAACTTGGTAGATTAACCAAGTGACCAAAATTAACATCATCAATATTGGGACAGAGTGGCATCCTATGCTTCCTAATATGATGCATTGAAATAGATACAACTACACTTTTGTGGTCTTTTTTCCAAAAGTGTGTAAAGCTGAGTCTAACTGTGATGAAACATCCGACACACCAAATTGAGGTACAGTCTATAAACTGTCCTGTATTTTTAAATAAGTCAGGGTCAAGAAAGATGATGATTGAGGAATGTTCTAGATTAAAAAGGATACTAAAGAGATATGTAATCCTGGACAGGAGAGGAAAAGACTATAAAGTACATTATTGGAACACATTTAAAAATTTTTTTAAGACGGTGTCTCCTGTTGCCCAGCATGGAGTGCAGTGGTATGATAATGGTTCACTGCAGCCACGAACTACTGAGCTCAAGTGATCCTCACACCTCAGCCTCCCAAAGTGCTAGGAGTACAGGCCTGAGCCACTGTGCCTGGCCCTATTGGAACAATTGATAGAATTTGAATATAGGCCATGGAATGTTAACTTTCCTGGTTTTTTTTTTTTTTTTTGAGATGGAGTCTTCCTCTGTCGCCCAGGCTGGAGTGCAGTGGCATGATCTCAGCTCACTGCAACCTCTGCCTCCCGGGTTGAAGTGATTCTCTAGCCTCAGCTTCCTGAGTAGCTGGAAGAGGCACATGCCATCATGCCCTGCCAATTTTTGTATTTTTAGTAGAGATGGGGTTTCACCATGTTGGCCAGGCTGGTCTCTAACTCCTGACCTCAAGTGATCCACCCCCCTTGGCCTCCCAAAGGGCTGGGGGAGGGCTTACTTGAGACTCAGTCTTACTCTGTCACCCAGGCTGGAGTGCAGTGGCACGATCTTGGCTCTCTGCAAACTGTGCCTCCTGGGTTCTAGTGATACCCCCACCTCAGCCCCCCAATTTGCTGGGACTAGAGGCATGCCCCAACACACCTGGCTAATTTTTGTATTTTTTTTGTAGAAATGGGGTTTCACCATGTTGGTCAGGCTGGTCTCGAACTCCTGACCTGAAGCGGTCCGCTCACCTAGGCCTCCCAAAGTGCTGGGATTACAAGCGTGGGCCACCGTGCTCAGCCCAACTTTCCTGATTTTGATAATTGCATTGTGATTATGTAAGAGAATGTCTATTTTCTTTTCTTTTCTTTTCTTTTTTTTTTTTTTTTTGAGATGGAGTCTCACTCTGTCCCTCAGGCTGGAGTGCAGTAGCACAATCTCGGCTCACTGCAAGCTCCGCCTCCCGGGTTTCACACCATTCTCCTGCCTCAGCCTCCTGAGTAGCTGGGACTACAGGCGCCCACCACCACACCCGGCTAATTTTTTCTATTTTTAGTAGAGACAGGGTTTCACCATGTTACCCAGGATGGTCTAGATCTCCTGACCTCGTGATCTGCCCACCTTGGCCTCCCAAAGTGCTGGGATTACAGGCGTGAGCCACCGTGCCCAGCAGAGAATGTCGATTTTCTTAGGAAATACATATGAAATGTTTAGGGGTAATGGAGCATCATGTCTCCAACTTACTCTTTGTTGTGGAAAAAAGTATATATATGCATGCCCATATATATGTAGAGAGACGATGATAAAGCAGATGGGGCAGAATATAAAACTTGCGCTGAATCTGGGTAAAGGTTATTTGAGATTTGCTTGTGCTATTCTTGCAAGTTTTTTGCAAGTTTTTGAATCATAATAAGAAGTTAGAAAAGTATAACTGAATTGGTGTTAAGACTTTTGACATAGGTCAGGCGTGGTGGCTCACACCTGTAATTCTAGCACTTTGGGAGGCCGAGGCGGGCAGATCACGAGGTCAGGAGATCTAGACCATTCTGGCTAACATGGTGAAACCCCGTCTCTACTAAAAATACAAAAAATTATCCAGGCGTGGTGGCAGGCACCTGCAGTCCCAGCTACTCTGGAGGCTGAGGCAGGAGAATGGTGTGAACCCAGGAGGCAGAGCTTGCAGTGAGCTGAGATCACGCCACTGCACTCCAGCCTGGGTGACAGAGTGAGACTCCATCTCAAAAACAAACAAACAAAACCCACAAAAAATTAGCCAGGCGTGGTGGCGGGTGCCTGTAATGCCAGCTACTCAGGAGGCTGAGGCAGGAGAATCACTTGAACCTGGGAGGCAGAGGTTACAGTGAGCTGAGACCGCACCAATGTATTCCAGCCTGGGCTACAGGGCGAGACTCTGTCTCAAAAAAAGAAAATTCTTGACCCAGCTCACCAGCATAGTTAGTTTACTTTTCTGTGCTTCCTTGCAGAATAGCTTTTAAACCAAAATGCTTAATTATGCCTTGAAATTCTGGGATTCTTCAGATTGCAGAAGAGCCTACAATAAGGCTTAAAAGCAACTGTGTTTTAACATCAGTGGGAGATCAAGGAAAATTTCAGAGTTTGCAGTTCGGTGGGAAAACTGAAAAACTTTGCATTTCTATTTTAATAGTGTGGTTTCATGATGGTTTTTGAAGAACTGTAAGTTTTAAAAATATCAGACAAAGCCATGTTCAAATAAAATCATTCTTAAAAACTGCTGCCATGTAGATATTTTCAAAAATATAATTTTTTCCTATATGCATTATTGGTACAGATTAGAGAATAGTTGAAATTACTGCTTAGCTTTTGAAATAGCTGGGATTATGCTTGTTTTATTATTTGTGGTTCAAATATAAAATTTTTAATGTTAAGCCTGTTTAATTACTACTTTTCTTTCTTAAATATTTTTCTGACTTTAATAGTATTTTTTGCCTTTTTTTTTTTTTAAGAGGCCTGGGCAACATAGTAAGACCCTGTATAAAAAAAATTAGCCAGGCATGGTGGCATGTGCCTGTAGTTTCAGCTATTGGGGAGGTTGAGGTGGGAGAATCACTTGAGCCTGGGAGATTGAGGCTGCAGTGAGTCATGATGGTGCCACTGTGCTCCAGCCTGGGTGACACAGCAAGACCCTGTCTACAAAAAACAAAACAAAACAAAAACTTAAAAACCAGAGAAGAAAACAATTACCCATAATCAATAATCATTCATTCCAGAAGTAACTGCTGTTAAGAGTATTCTGTAGTTTCAAAAAATATAATCGGCATATACTTGTATACAATTTAACCACGCTTTGTTCACGTAACACATCATGCACATCTTCCCACATCATTAAAAATTCTTTATCATTATTGTTTTTAAACTTTTAATAATATTCCATATGGTGTATCACAATTTACTTTTTTCTGAGTTATTTTGAAGGCAAGTAACTAACTTACATTGGTTATAAGATAGGGAAGACACAGAAGATGAATATTTTAATCTATGCAGTTTACAAACAGAAGTAATTGGACCTCTTTTTCTTGGTCCTTGATTTCTATTATCTTTTGAGAAACATTGTTTGTAAGAAAAGCTTTTAAAAGTTACATTACCAGTATTTGTTATAGTAAAGAATAAACGGCCGGGCGGGCGCAGTGGCTCATGCCTGTAATCCCAGCACTTTAGGAGGCCGAGGCGGGCGGATCACGAGGTCAGGAGATCGAGACCATCCTGGCTAACACAGTGAAACCCCGTCTCTACTAAAAATACAAAAATATTAGCTGGGCATGGTGGCAGGCGCCTGTAGTCCCAGCTACCTGGGAGGCTGAGGTAGGAGAATGGCGTGAACCTGGAAGGCAGAGCTTGCAGTGAGCCAAGATCGCGCCACTACACTCCAGCCTGGGCGACAGCGAGGCTCCGTCTCAAAGAAAAAAAGAAACCTAGAAGTATGCTTTTTTGTATGAAAAAGGATCCTACCTAATTCTTAAATGTTAAGTTTTTTTTGGGGGGGCGGGGGCGGGGGAGATAGAGTCTTGCTCTGTTGCCCAGGCTGGAGTGCAGTGGTTCACTGCAACCTCTGCCTCCCGGGTTCAAGTGATTCTCCTGCCTTAGTCTCCCAAGTAGCTGGGATTACAGGCATGTGCCACCACGCCCAGCTAATTTTTGTATTTTTAGTAGAGACGAGGTTTCACCATGTTGGCCAGGCTGGTCTGGAACTCCTCATCTCAAGTGATCCACTGTCCTTGGCCTCCGAAAGTGCTAAGATTACAGGCATGAGCCACTGTGCCCTGCCTCTTTTTTTCTTTTTTTGTTTGAGACAGGGTCTTACCCTGTTGTCCAGGCTGGAGTGCAGTGGTGTAATCTTAGCTCGTTGCACCTTCGACCTCCTAGGATCAAGGGCCCCTCCTGCCACAGCCTCCCTAGTAGCTGGGACTACAGGCACACACGCCCCAATGCCCAGCTAATTTTTTTTTTTTTTTTTTTAGTAGAGACGGAGTCTTGCTATATTGTCCAAGCTCGTCTTGAACTCCTGACCTTAATTAAGCAGTCTTCCTGCCTCTGCCTCCCAAAGTGCTGAAATTATAGGCATGAGCCACCATGCCTAGCTTGGAATTTTATTTCTAACATATATAGTTTACAGAGATCTTTCTCAAATTAAAAAGTTACAAATTTGGCTGGGTATGGTCACTTGAGGCAGGAGGATTGCTTGAGGCCAGGTGTTCGAGACCAGCCTGGGCAATATATTGAGACTCCACCTGATTCTCTGCTTTTTCTTTCCTTTTTCTGATTTCTGTTCTTTGACGGTAAGATTATATTCTCAGACTACATACACCTTTCAATAGTAGCCAGCACAGGGCTGGGTACATTCAATGAGCAAGTGAATAAATGAATATACAAAATACAATCAGAACCTTAGAGAAGGGGAACCCGGTAGGACTGTAAACACATGCAGAGAAACACCCATCATAGGGGCAGGCTGGCTTCAGGTTTAGACCCTGGTCATCTCACAGTGAACTAATGGTACTTAAACGGAGCCCTGACTCCCATGCCAAACAATGTGAAGTTGTATCCTTGACTGTCTCAGGTAATACTTAGAGAAGAAGAGTATTATCAAGAAAGACAATTGAGAAACAACCTATATGACCATACAGGGGATTCAGCAGGTAAATGGTGGTGTCGCCAAACAATAGAATTCTTTGTAGATCTGGCCAGGCATGATGGCTCATGCCTGTAATCCCAGCACTTTGGGAGGCCGAGGTGGGTGGATCACCTGAGGTCAGGAGTTTGAGACCAGCCTGACCAACATAATGAAACCCCATCTCTACTAAAAATACAAAATTACCTGGGCGTTGTGGCACATGCCTGTAATCCCAGCTACTTGGGAGGCTGAGGCAGGAGAATTGCTTGAACTTGGGAGATGGAAGTTGCAGTGAGGTTGCACTCTAGCCTGAGCAACAAGAGCGAAACTCCGTCTAAAACAAACAAAAAAGGAATTCTGTGTAGATCTTAAAGATGAGTTTGTGGCCAGTACAGTGGCTCATGCCTGTAAGCCCAGCACTTTGGGAGTCCAATGTGGCAGAATTGCTTGAGGCCAGGAGTTTGAGACCGGCTTGGGCAATATAGTGAGACCTCATCTCTACAAAAAAAATTTTTTTTAATTAGCCTGGCATAGTTATGCATCCCTATAGTCCCAGCTATTTGGAGGCTGAGGCAGGAGGATCACTTAACCCTAGGGGTTCAAAGCTGTAGTGAGCAATAATCATGCCACTGTACTCCAGCCTGGGTGACAGAGTGAGACTCTATCTCTTAAAATGTGTGTGTGTGTGTGTGTGTATTTTTTTTAAGATTTCCACTTGGCAGATATATGAGTTTAGGGATTTTGAGATTATATACTTTACTCCAAAAGTATGTAAGATAATGGCCAGGTGCAGTAGCTCATGCCTGTACTTCTAGCACTTTGGGAGGCTGAGGAAGGAGGATCATTTGAGCCCAAGAGGTTGAGGCTGCAGTAAGCTATGATTGTGCCCCTGCACTCCAGCCTAAGCAACAGAGTCCTTTCTGGAAAAAAAAAACTATGTAAGATAAATCATACTTGAATTTAAATCTTTAGGCATTCTTTTTTTATGGTGGGTAGCAGACTCAGGACAAAAGGCACTGCTTTTAAGGTTAGGAATTATAATAATATATTGGTTACAGAAAACTGAAAGTGATACCTCAATTACAACAAGTATGAAGCTATGATTTGACCCACAAATTTCTGAGCATTGTCCATAATATAGTCCTAGTTGTGTGGATGTTAGTCTTGCTTGATTTAAATGTCCTGGAATTGCGTCTGTTTTTAGGTCAGTTCTTGAAATTAGTAATTACCTCACATTAAAATGCTTTTATTAGTCATAGAATTAACTGTTTGACCAGAAAACAAGTATGAATAGTTGAAGGCTGTTCCTTTTTTGAGTCTTTTTATAGTTCTCCACCTATTAAGGATTCCTTCTTAACAAAGCAGACTTAATGTTGATGTAAGTAAGAGGTTCACCCATGATTGTGTATAACTAAATTACACCTTCTCTGGTGCTATAACATCATCCTGATTTAGGTATGTGGTGGTGTCTCAAACTTCATAAATGAATACCTGAAATATTTATATATTGCATTCATCTGAAAGGAAGCTACTAGTAGGCCCACTCAAAGGATTGTTAACATCTCTTATAATTTCATGTTTTGGCAGGTAAACCTAGCCTTTAAGCAACCTGGAAAGAGGCTAGAACACCAAGGAATTAGAATTGAATTTGTAGGTCAAATTGGTGAGTTTTAAAATAGTATTACTTCTTTTTCTTTGATAACTGAATTTGAAGAGGGTTGGATTTTGCACCAAAATAATTGAATTAGAGCTTAGGTTTGTAGAAGGAAGGAATTGATTTTGCATAATAAAAGAGAGGACTTACTTTATAACTATATTAAATTGTGTTTCTTTGACTTGTATGAAATGATATTTGATACATCATTTCATGATATATATGAAACTACCAGCCTTGAAAAATAATTCAAGTAAATTAGTTGACCTACTGAAATTTTCATCTGCCTACATTTTTCACCATCCTTCTTATAATTAGCAGTCTCACCTTCATTCTTCATTTTCTAATTACCCATGCCATTTGTCTTTCTGATCTAGTGTGTGCCTGTAGCCAGACTCACTTGTGTCAACACAAAATTCCATGTGAGAAGGAAAGGTGTAGTTTCTTCTTGACTTAGATCAACTTATGTACATTTCCATACATGATTCCAGATACATGCTTGATTTAGTAGGGAGTTAAACTATATAAATCTTTCTATACTGCAGATCCAGAAGAGAAAAGAAAATATGTCTTTATAATATTGTCTACATAACTAGGCTTAAAATCTAGCTTTCTAAGTTTCAGTGCATATTTTTAAAGTATCAGAATTGGAATGGGTAGATATTTGTTTATATGTCTGTTCTGACTGAGTGTACTTACATGTCTATTCTGACTGAGAGGCAAGTTGTAGCAACTGATAGTTGGTTTTAGTCTTTTTGTGTTTTGTAATTTTATGAAGGTAATATATTTGCCTAACTAAAGCAAAACAGAATTTTTGCCTTGTCTGGGGGAAGTTCAAATAATTGCTGGTAATGTGTCAAATGGCTTCATATTGGGAGAGCCCCAACTACATCAAAGGAATGAACTCATTTTTAATAGAAATTTTCTTTTTTTTTTTTTGAGACGGAGTCTTGCTCTGTCGCCCAGGCTGGAGTGCAGTGGCGCAGTCTTGGCTCACTGCAAGCTCCGCCTCCCGGGTTCACGCCATTCTCCTGCCTCAGCCTCTCTGAGTAGCTGGGACTACAGGCGCCCGCCACCACGCCCGGCTAATTTTTTTTTTGTATTTTTAGTAGAGACAGGGTTTCACCATGGTCTCGATCTCCTGACCTTGTGATCCACCCGCCTCAGCCTCCCAAAGTGCTGGGATTACAAGCGTGAGCCACCGCGCCCGGCTTTAATAGAAATTTTCATTGTGCTATGCCACTTGAAATCTTTTATGCCTACATGAAGTATAATTATAAAAAGGATAATGGAATTCAGAGCATAGGTCTAGTTTATTAGAGACAAACTTAATAATTCTTTTGGTAAAAATTGTTTGCGTTTGAAGTAGATGTTTGGGTTTTATTGAAATGGATATTAAATAATTGGTCTTTTTGCCTTTTAAAATTTCTTAGAACTTTTCAATGACAAGAGTAATACTCATGAATTTGTAAACCTAGTGAAAGAACTAGCCTTACCTGGAGAACTGACTCAGAGCAGAAGTTATGATTTTGAATTTATGCAAGTTGAAAAGCCATATGAATCTTACATCGGTGCCAATGTCCGCTTGAGGTATGAATGTGTATTATAAACTAAACAGAATCAAAACCAGAAAGTAATGGCTACTGTTGATAATCTTATTTGAACCTCTAATTATAATTCTAGATTGGAAGATTTAAGATTTTTAAAAATTCTGTCACATACTTTGTGGCTAATGCTGATTTGAGGTAATAGAGCGTTCTAACATTATAGAGTTAGACAACATTGTTATGAGACATTTCAGTTATACACTTCCCTGGTATGAATTGTCCCTTACGTACTTCATTTGTCACGTAAACTGAATGCTAAATCCACTAGTGTCCCAGAAAATCTCATTTAGTATATGGTTCAGAAGTAATCTGGAGTACCAGAGAGGCTCTGATACATCTAAAATGACACAAGTAGTGGATGGCAGAACAGAAGTAGGAACTGGGTTTTCTAAACTCTCAATTCAGTGTCCTTTCCCTTCACTAAGTCTGTATGCAGGAAGCCAGGGATGCCTCAGAGTCCAGGGCATTTGAGGATCTTAATCTGAATGCATCAGGTCCGAGATCCTGCTTTCCCTGTTTAACTTGGCATTATCTATCTGGAACTGCGTTTGACAACCCAAATTTCAAATAGCAGTTCCTTAAAGAAGTGATCTGGAGAGGTTTCTTCAAGTAGGCTTGATGACAGCCCTCCAAACTCACCTGGTAAAGTATTTACACTATTCTTAAAATTGAACTTTGTATTTTTTTCATGTCGGGGGCATTCAAGAAAATTGGAACTCCTTCGTGAAGTAATGAAGTAAGTTGATCCCAAAGGAGTTCCAGCAAGAAGGAGAAGCCTGAGTTGCAGTTAATGTTTGCTGATTTAAAACGTGAAAATTTATTACAGGCGATTTAACTCATCCTCTCTTTTAACTTTATAGGTATTTCCTTAAAGTGACAATAGTGAGAAGACTGACAGATTTGGTAAAAGAATATGATCTGATTGTTCACCAGCTTGCCACCTATCCTGATGTTAACAACTCTATTAAGATGGAAGTGGGCATTGAAGATTGTCTACATATAGAATTTGAATATAATAAATCAAAGTAAGTATCTTTCACAGATAAGTTGTTCAGGGAAAATTCAAAAATTAACTTTTCAGGTGTTTGTCAGTTGGTCAGAGTAAGGATAGAATTGACATTAATCTGATGTTAACAAATCAACAGGATCTCTGAGCTAAAAGAAATTTTAGGAGTTTGGTCTGGCTTCCACCCAGTAAAGGTGTCTTTTATGTTCTATTCCTGATAAATCTCTGCTTGGCCACTTTGTGTAGAGGATGTCACCATCTCAGAAGGCAGCCAATCCTTCTGAGGATACAATTTATCTTACTGGCTTGACATTACCTCATCCTAGCCATCTCTTTTCACATATTTTCACCTTTACCACTTAATCACTGTTAATGTCTCTTTGTATATCATTCCATGGGGGAAGGGGGAAGAAGGCATATATGTTTATATATGTTGTATTTCTACAAAACTGGCTCATATTTTGTGTTTAATGCCTTTTTAAATTTTATTATGGGAAATTTCAAGCATATACTAAAATATTTGAACAGTATACTGAATAATATAATGAATCCTCATGTACCCATTGCCCAGCTCCAACAGTTACCAACACACGATCCAGTTTATCTGTATTCAGCTCTCATACTCTCCATAGGTTATATTGAAGCAAATTCCAGACATTTAACCCATAAAATTATGTATCATTTTATCAATTAAATTATATATCTGGAATTTGCTTCAATATAATCTATGGGAAGTTGTATCTATCATTTTATACATAGACTAAGATGTTCTCAGAAACATTACTTACATGAACAAAAGATTGCCATTTAAATGCCCACTGGTACTATAACAGTTAAATAAATTATGGTCCAACCATACTGTGGAATGCTAAAGAAGGGTTAAAAAGATTGAGGCCAGGTGCGGTGGTTTACACCTGTAATCCCAGCACTTTGGGAGGCCAAGGTGGGCGGAGTTCGAACACCTGAGGTCAGGAGTTTGAGACCAGCATTGTCAACATGGAGAAACTCCGTCTCTACTGAAAATACAAAAATTAGATGGGCGTGGCGGTGCACGCCTGTAATCCCAGCTACTTGGGAGGCTGAGGGAGGAGAATTGCTTGAACCTGGGAGGCAAAGGTTGCAGTGTGCTGAGATCGCACCACTGCAGTTCAGCCTGGGTGACAGAGCGAGACTCCATCTCAAAAAACAAACAAAAAAAAGATTGAGACATATGTATTTAGTTCTCCAGAAGCATGTCCATGATATATTAAGTGAAAAAGCCATAAAAACAGCACACGTAGTACTGTTTCATTTCTGTAAAATACTCATGTATTTGGATATGAATAGAAAAGAATCTGCAATGATACTCTGTTGTTAACAGTGGTTATCTGTAAAGGATGAAATTATGTATTGACTTTACATATCTCTTATTTAAATGTTATATGACAAGCTTGTTTTCTGTGTCTATTCAGAAAAAAGTTTTAAAAAGTTATATATCATTCTAAATATAACTACAATACTCTTATATCTAAAAATATTAGTAATTCCTTAATATCTTCATACACCCAGGCAGTATTCACATTTCCCTAATTGTCTCACAGATATCTTTCTTTTTTCACATGCTTTGTTCAAATCAATATTTAAACAAGGGCCACACATTGCATTTCGTTGTTTGAGCCTTAAATTTTTTAATTTATAGGTTTCCCTTCTTTTTTTTGTTTATTAGTTTGTTTGTTGAAGAAATGGATGTGCCCTGTATTATCCCCTTCATACCCCAGTCTTTTGTTACATTATTTTTATTGGTTGTCACTCCTAGGTTTATATCCCTGAATATGTAATACATATGGCCTTCAGAATCTTAAAATTATATTGTTGATGAAATTATCAAATAGTTTAGGACCTGAAACCACTGAAGCTTCCCTTCAGACTGACATTATTTTACACACACACACACACACACACACACACAGTTTTTTGTTTATTTGAGTCTCGCTCTGTCGCCCAGGCTGGAGTGCAATGGCGTGATCTCGGCTCACTGCAACCTCCGTCTCCTGGGTTCAAGGGATTCTCCTGCCTCAGCCTCCTGAGTAGCTGGGATTATAGGTGCCCGCTACCACGCCTGGCTAATTTTTGTATTTTTAGTGGAGACGGGGTTTCACCATGTTGGTCAGGCTGGTCGCAAACTCCTGACCTCATGATCCACCCGCCTCGGCCTCCCAAAGTAAGCCACCGATTGTAGGTGTGAGCCACTGTGCCTGACATATTTTTTTTTTTTGGAGTCGGAATCTCTGTCGTCCAGTCTGGAGTGCAGTGGCACGATCTCGGCTCACTGCAACCTCTACCTCCTGAGTTCAAGCAATTCTCCTGCCTCAGCCTCCTGAGTAGCTGGGATAACAGGCATGTGCCAGCACGCCCGGCTAATTTTTGTAGTTTTAGTAGAGATGGAGTTTCACCATGTTGGCCAGGCTGGTCTTGAACTCCTGACCTCAGGTGATCTGCCCGTCTTGGTCTCCCAAAGTGCTGGGATTACAGGCGTGCCCAGCCTGACATAATTTATATTAATCAACTCTTGAGATACAATTTTGAGAGCCAAACCTGGGAGGACGCTAAAAAGTCCTCTGGATATTATAGGGATTCCTAAGTTTATTACCACATCATTACAAGGTATGTGGGAGCGACCTTTGGTTATTAGCTATCACAACAGCAGACTCAACCTATGTAGGTAGGTTTCTTTTACTTTGTCTTTGTGGGCAGATGATTTATGTTAGCTGCACTCTTGTAGAACTTGAGAAATAATGACACTAAACTCTTATGTCTTTTAATGTTGAAAATATCTTCATACACCAAATATTTCAAGTATTTTTGTGTGTGTGTTTGTTTTGAGAAAGAGTCTGGCTCTGTCACCCGGGCTGGAGTGCAGTGGCACAATCATGAGTCACTGCAGCCTCAATCTCCCAGGCGCTCAAATTACCATCTCACCTCAGCCTCCTGAGTAGCTAGGATCACAGGCATGTGCCACTAATTTTGTACCACCCAGCTAATTTTTAGAAGAGATTACATCTCCCTACGTTGCCTAGGCTGGTCTCAAATCCTGGGTTCAAGCAATCCTGTCGCCTTGGGCCTCCCAAAGTGCTGGGATTATAGGTGTGAGCCACTGAGCCCAGCCAGAACAGTTAACCAGGGTAATTCTTCTTCTGAGGTAGTCAAGTAAAAAGTTTGATTCCTTATTTGCATAGTGAAATGATGAATACTTTTTTGAAAAAAAGAACACTAAACAATATGAATAATCAAAATGGTTGTTGTTGGTTTTTGTTTTTGTTTTTTGGTGAGCCAAAGTTTTATTTATTCATTTGAAGTATTCTTTGATGACATACTGGCCTGAGACTCCTTGCCATAGTTCTTAACTACTGCACAACTGGAACCAACCACTTTACGGGGTTTCCCCCATCTGTCAGTTTTATAGAGGCTTACCCATTCCCCAGTTTCTTGTTGTCATCAACCGGGGTTTAGCACAAAGGACCTCCACCAACTTAACATACATGGGCTCATCACAATTAGATGCAAGCACACAAAGATGAGCTTGGTGCCTGTCTAAGGCTTTGGCAGCTTTGCGAACTCCACATGCTAGGCCATCATGGATGAGGGTGGTCTTCAGCACCTCTTGTAAAGCAGTAGTAACGTCCATTATACCTCCAGCAGCAATGCCTTCCTCAGCCATGGTGGTGAGTGAAACTGAATCTTGAATGCACTCAGGTCGCCACCTCTGTGCAACTCAGTAGCGGCCAGGAAAGAGCTCAAAATAGTACTTTTTTTTTTTTTGAGATGGAGTCTTGCTCTGTCACCCAAGCTGGAGTGCAGTGGTGCGATTTGCCTCACTGCAGCCTTCACCTCCTGGGTTCAGGCAGTCCTCCCGCCTCAGCCTCCCAAGTAGCAGGGATCACAAGCATGTGCCAGCACGCCCAGCTAATTTTTGTATTTTTAGTAGAGACACAGTTTCGCCATGTTGGCCAGGATGGTCTTGAACTCCTGACCTCAAGTCATCCGCCCGCCCCGGCCTTCCAAAGTGCTAGGATTACAGGCAAGAGCCACTGTGCCCAGCCTCAAAATGGTATTCTTAAGTAATTATACTAAAGATGTCTATCGAAGTCTTTTAGGACATAGTTCACTCTTTTTGCTTGTTTTTAAACTGATATTTAGTGAGATATGTTCTTCCCAATAGGTATCATTTAAAGGATGTGATTGTTGGAAAAATTTACTTCTTATTAGTAAGAATAAAAATACAACATATGGAGTTACAGCTGATCAAAAAAGAGATCACAGGAATTGGTAAGTTGAAAAGAGTATGTAAATTAAAATTCTTTGTTTTAGTTGACATTTTAAAAATCTTAAAATATTGTTTAAACATAATTAATTTGATATCCACATTGAGTACTAATTTTGCTAGTTAATATTGCTGGCAGTAAGTGATTTAATGCTTTTTTAAAATTAATTTTTGATTGGAATTTATTTTTTATAAAAAATTAATTTTTGAACAGGTAATAAATTCACATGGTTCAAAAATAAAATGTAAAAGAGTATACAGTAAAAAGTATCTTATTTCTGTACTCTAGCTACTCATAGGTAATATGTTTATTATAAGCTTAAAAATCCTCAGTGGAGCAGGTCAAAACTCCTGTGCTGATCAGTAGGGGGATTGTGCCTGTGAATAGCCACTGCACTTCAGCCTGGGCAACAGAGTGAGACCATTCCAAAAAAGGAAAAACAAAAACCGAAACTTTCCAATTAGTTATTATGTGTACAAGCAAGTACCTATATATAAGACACACCCCTTTTTACTTAAATGGTGGTGTATAATGCATACTTCGCTTTGCCACTTAGTAGTGCATCTTACCACAGTCAAGCTAATTAATATATTCCATTATAGTTTTAATTTTCAGTTTTCTTATTGAGGATGAACCATCTCTTCATATGAATAAAAACGATTTTTATTTTCTGTAAGCCATTCATATTCTTTGCCCCATTATCTATTGGACTATTCTTTTTCTTACTTATTTGTAGAAACTATATATTAGAGAAATCAATCCCCCTCCACTTTTTTTTTTGAGACAGGGTCTCACACTGTTGCCCAGGCTGGAGTGCAATGGTACAATTACAGCTCACTGCAGCCTTGAACTCCTGGACTTGAGCAGTCCTCCAGCCTCAGCATTGTGGGTAGCTGGGACAACAGGCGCATGCCACCACACCCAGCTAATTTTTTATTTTTTGTAGAGACAGGGTGTCACTATGTTGCCCAAGCTGGTTTCGAACTCCTGGACTCAGCGATCCTCCTGCCTCAGCATCCCAAATTGCTGGGTTTACAGGTGTGAGCCACTGTGCTCTGAATTCCTTTTTCTAATATTAAGGGTAGCAAAAATTACCCTCATTTGTCTTGTTTGTGGTGGTTTATGCCATGTAGAAGTTATTGATGTTTATGTAGTCAGATTTATCAGTTTTTCATTTTATGGCCTCTGGGTTTTATGCCATGGTTAGAAAGGTCTTTTTCACACTGAAGTTCTAAAAATAATTTTCTGTGCTTGATTCTACTGGAGTAATACATTGTGGTTTAGGGATTTTGTTTCATTTTTAAAATTTTAATTCATTTGAAATGTGTTGCGATGTAAGAGGTGAGGTATGTATCACCTTTACATTTTTCCAGATGGCTGACCAGTTGTCCTGATATCATTTATTGGTTCATCCCTGCTTTTTGATTTTAAAATATAAACTTACTTTGTCCTCTTAACATTGTTGGGTGTTTTTTTTTTTTCTTTTTTCTTTTTTTTTGGAGACGGAGTCTCCCTCTGTTTCCAGGCTGGAGTGCGGTGGCGCGATCTCGGCTCACTGCAACTTCTGCTTCCAGGGTTCAAGCAATTCTCCTGCCTCAGCCTCCTGAGTAGCTGGGATTACAGGTGCACGCCAACATGCCTGGCTAATTTTTGTATTTTTAATAGAGACGGGGTTTCACCATGTTGCCTAGGCTGGTCTCGAACTCCTGAGCTCAGGCAGTCCGCCTGCCTTGGCCTCTCAAAGTGCTGAGATTACAGGCATGAGCCACCGCTCCTGGCCTCATTGTTGGGTTTTTGCTGAAAGTAATTCTAGGCAACACTTTATAAGCATTTATAGTCAGTATTCATAATTTAAAACATCTGTGATTTCTTTTATTATTATTATTATTATTTTATTTTTAAATAAAATTCTCACCCAAGGCATGATCTCAAGAGGTCCTGAGAACATGTACCCCCACATGTGATTTCTTAATCTCCATGTTTCTACTTGCTAGTAAATTTAAGTGATTTTAAAATCACTTCAGATTCTCCTTTGTTGTTTCAAATAACTTCAAATACTCCTTTGTTGTTTAAAAAGAAATTGTTGGCCAGGTGCAGTTGCTCACCTGTAATCCCACTACTTTGGGAGGCTGAGGCGGGCAGATCACTTGAACCCAAGGAATTCGAGACCAGCCTGGGCATCATGGTGAAACCCCATCTCTATCCCAAAAAATACAAAAATTAGCCAGGCATGATAGTGCATGCCTGTAGTCCCAGCTACTTGGGAGGCTTAGGTGCGAGGATTGCTTGAGTTCAGGAGTTTGAGACCAGCCTGGGCAATATATTGAGAACCCATCTCTACAAAAATTGGAAAAAAAACAGGCATGGTGGTGCACACGTGTAATCTCAGCTACTTGGGAGGCTGAGGCAGAAGGATTGCTTAAGCCCAGGAGGTTGAGGCTGCGGCCAGCCATGATTGCACCACTGCACTCTAGCTTGGGTGACAGAGCAAGACACCGTCTCTAAAAAAAAAAAATGTAGTGGAAAAATAAGAAGAAGGCATAAGGCTATTAATTATATCCTGGAATATTTAAATTAATGTTATTTACATTATTGCACTAGGACCCAGTACCACAACAGAAACAGAAACAATCGCCAAATATGAAATAATGGATGGTGCACCAGTAAAAGGTAACACTTTTCAGTTACTTCTTTTGTATAGTGCAAACAGCAGTGTTCATGGCAGTTTTGTTTGTATTTATTTAGTGTGAAAGTATCTTTGAATTCTTAAACCATTCTTATAATGATAGCTTTTAAGGTCATCTTTGTATAGCTGCAAAGAAGACTGTAATTGTATTTCCTAGTCTGAAATAAGGTTTAATTTTTCAGTTTCAATTTAGGATTTACTAGAGACAGTTATGTGTATCTATTCTCTAGTTTTGAATTTGTAATCTTTTCATTGTCTTCTATTATACAATAGTTCATCTTTGTAAATCTTTTTTCTCCTGCTGACCACAAAATGGAGTATGGCTGAGCATTAATTCATGTAGGTTTTTGGAGTCATTATAGCCCTCAAGAAAATAAGCCGTTCCATTACTAGATAATCTTCAGTATCTGAGACAATGAAGCCAGTATTTATCATTTTAAAATTTATTTCTGGGTTTTCTTCACTATTTGTACTAAAAATCACAAAGCCAGAACCATTTATTAAGTGCCAAGTGTAGATGAGGCGATGTAGTCTGAGGTGCTCTAAAACTCTTTGAGCTAGGTGGTTGTGTCCCTTATGAGGCATGTCTGTGTACTCTTGTGTTATGCAACATTACTTTGTAAAATACCAGCAGCCACCAGTTTTTATGTAAAATTATGAGTTTTATATCTTTCAGCAAATTGGTATGCATGAGGAAATTATTATGTAAAAAATATTCAGGCCAGGTGTGGTGGCTCATGCCTGTAATCCCAACACTTTGGGAGGCTGAGGTGGGCAGATCGCTTGAGGTCAGGAGTTCAAGACCAGCCTGGCCAACATGGTGAAACCCCGTCTCTACTAAAAATATAAAAATTAGCTGGGTATGGTGGTGCACGCCTGTCATCCCAGCTACTTGGGAAGCTGAGGGAGGAGAATCGCTTGAACCTGGAAGGCGGAGGTTGCAGTGAGCTGAGATCATGCCACTGCACTCCAGCCTGGGAGACAGAGTGAAACTCCGTCTCAAAAAAAAAAAAAAAAAAAAAAAAATTCAAGGGCCAGGCGTGGTGGCTCACACCTGTAATCCCACCATTTTGGGAGGCCAAAGTGGGTGGATTGCTTAAGTCCAGGAGTTTGAGACCAGTCTGGGTAACATGGCAAAACCCCCATTTCTATAAAAAATACAAAAATTAGCCAGGCATGGTGGCATGCACCTGTGGTCCCAGCTACTTGGGAGGTGGGAAGCTCACTGGAGCCCAGGAGGCAAGGTTGCAGTGAGCCAAGATGGCACTACTGCACTCCAGCCTGAATGACGGAGGGAGATCCTGCCTCAAAAAAAAAAAGAAAAGAAAAAGAAAGCCGGGCGCGGTGGCTCACGCCTGTAATCCCAGCACTTTGAGAGGCCAAGGTGGGTGGATCACCTGAGGTCAGGAGTTCGAGACTGGTCAGCCTGGCCAACATGGTGAAACCCAGTCTTTACTAAAAATACAAAAAAAATTAGCCGGGCATGGTGGCAGGTGCCTGTAATCCCAGCTACTCAGGAGGCTGAGGCAGGAGAATTGGATGAACCCAGGAGGTGGAGGTTGCACTGAGCCAAGATTGCGCCATTGCACTCCAGCCTGGGTGACAGAGAAAGACTCCATCTCAAAAAAAGAAAAAAAAAAAAGAATATGCAAATAATTACCCTTAGGAAAATAGAAGCAATGAGAATCTGAATAACAGTCTTTTTGGTAATAAAAGAATGTCATCATTCTGTCCGTTTTTAGCTTTGAATGTATGAGTAACAAGTATTCGATAATTTATACACATGATTAGAAATTATGGTAAACTGCATGAAAGAAGATAACAAAACAACTTATAGAGCACTTATCTGTTGGTACTGTTTGAGTTTTTTAGGCATATTAACCCATATAGTCCTTACACATTCCTTGTGAATACTATTGTTATTCCCCATTTCACAGATGAATAACTTAAACAATGAGAAAGTGATTTTTCCAAGGTCACACAACCAATAAGTGGTTGAGATTTGAAGCCAGGTATTCTGACTCTAGAACAGTAGTTCTCGTCTAGGGGCAACTTCACCCTACAATGAATGTTTGGTGTTGTCTGGAGATATTTTTGGCTGTTACATTTGGAGAATACTATTGGTATCTAGTGGGTAGAGGCCGGGGTTGCTGCTAAACATCCTGCAAAGGATAGGACCCTCCCTACAACAGAGAATTATTCAGCCCAAAATATCAGTACTACTGAGGATGAACCCTGTCTGGTCTTTGTTATTTTGCATCTCATGAGGATGTGAAGCATTAGTGTCAACTCTATAGTGCGTAGTCCTACCTGTTATGTGACTATATTTAATCATCTTTAGAATTAAGTGGAAATTCCTTTTCTTTCAGGTGAATCAATTCCAATAAGACTATTTTTAGCAGGATATGACCCAACTCCAACAATGAGAGATGTGAACAAAAAATTTTCAGTAAGGTACTTTTTGAATTTAGTGCTTGTTGATGAGGAAGACCGGAGGTACTTCAAACAGCAGGTATGGTGCCACTTAGGCTGGTATTATGTTCTGCGGCAGATCTAAAAATACCTCGAAAGCGCTCTTCTAAGCTTCATTGTACTGAGCGAGTGGGAGTTTCTAAATAAATAAATAACACTGTGGGTATGATAGATAAAGAAGTAGAGGAAAATAAAATCCTGTGATAGATGCCTCACCAATCATTCTGCAGTACTCCAGAATGAGCTATAATTTTTCAGGGCTTTTAGTTTTCTCTTACAAGTTCTTTTGTTTTTGTTTTTTAATAAAAACAACACCTGCTGCTTATTTAGAAAAAAATAAGGCAATAAAGAACAAAGAATGAAGTAAAGGTCAGCAGAATTTCCACCACCATTGCAACTAATGTGTGTATGTGTGTTTAGATCATATTATGGATACTGCTTTTTTTTTTCTTACTGTTTTTAATTTTTTGTAGGGACAGAGTCTCACTATGTTGCCCAGGCTGGTCTTGAACTCTTGGGCTTAAGCAATCCTTCTGCCTTGCCCTCCCAAAGTGCTGGGATTATAGGCATGAGCCACCGTGCCCAGCTGTATTCTTTAATTTGCGTTTTTACTCAGTAGTGTCTTGAATGTCTTTCTCTTATCAACAAATATGCATTATTATTATTACTATTTTTATTTTTTGAGATGGGGATCTTCCAAGCAATCCTCCAGTCACAGCCTCTTGAGTAGCTGGGAGGTACAGGCACGTACCACTGTGCCCTGTTGATTTATCCCTTTTTAAGCAATTCTGTTATAAATGTCCATGAGATGACTGAATTCTAATAATTTTTTTTTTTTTGAGACAGAGTCTCGCTGTGTTGCCCAGGCTGGAGTGCAGTAGTGTGATCTCAGCTCACTGCAACCTCCACCTTCCAGGTTCAAGCGATTCTTGTGCCTCAGCCTCCCAAGTAGCGGGATTACAGGTGTGTGCCACCACACCAGGTTAATTTTTGTATTTTCTTTTTTGTAGAGACAGGGTTTTGCCATGTTGGCCAGGCTGGTTTCAAACTCCTGGCCTAAAGTGATCCGCCTGCCTTGGCCTCCCGAAGTGCTAGGATTACAGGCGTGAGCCACCATGCCCAGCCTCTAATACTGTTTTGTTTTTTGTTTTTTTTAAAATTATTTATTTATTTATTTTTTTTTTGAGACAGAGTCTCGCTCTGTTGCCCAGGCTGGAGTGTAGTGGTGCGATCTCAGCTCACTGCAACCTTCACCTCCTGGGTTCAAGCAATTCTCCCGCCTCAGCCTCCTGAGTACCTGGGATTATAGGCATGCACCACCATGCCCGGCTAATTTTTCTATTTTTAGTAGAGACTGGGTTTCACCATGTTGACCAGGCTGGTCTCGAACTCCTGACCTCAGGTGATCCGCCTGCCTCAGCCTCCCAAAATGCTGGGATTACAGGCATGAGCCACCTCGCCCGGCTGCCTCTAATTCTTTGTTTAATATAAAGTGTTCATTACAAACTTGTTCTCCTTTGAAAATCAATTAAAAGCTTTTGGTGAATTTTGAATGAAGATAGTAATTAGAATGGTATTTTGTATTCTGAATCAGATTAATAAACATGTTGGATGTCAGTTGAGTGTTCAAAGCTAAGTTAGAAATTATTCTGGGCTAAGTACTGTGAAAAATACAAAAACTACCTTTTATAAACGTGATCTGTCCTCCATGTTCTCACATTGTAGATATCTGGGAAAAAGAAAAATAATATAAACTAACAGAATTCTTAAATAATAGTTTGACAGTAATTTAGAAGAGAGAAAATCTATTCCAGTATTGCCATCCTAATGTTGTATAATTAAACATACATGATTTATAACTTCGAAATAAACTACATGATTTTTACAATTTCAAAATCAATTGCATATCATGGCACTATTGGAGGTAGTCTGTTATTTCCCATGTGTACTCATTTGGATGTTTAAATTCTGATATGTTGGGGGAAAAAAAAACTCAGCCTATAATGACTTCATGAAGCAAATAATTTTAGGAATTTAGAAGAGGGAAGTTCTCAGGATGGATTGGTTAGGGTAAGAGTTAGGTAGAGAAATCAAGATTTGAAGACTGGGGAAGATGTAGGGCGAGTTTATTTGGATTGCATTGGAGGCAGAGAGTAACTCAGTTTGGCTGATGGGGGAAAATGGTCTAGGGAGGGAAGAGAATAATGTTGGTAAATTGGATAAAGGTTATAGAGGGGCATGAATACCTGTTTGGAGATTTATCCTGGAGGCACTGAGAACTACTAAAGAGCAATCCAAGCAATGTGCTAGAGGATTAACCTGGTAGTGATAATGAAGGATTAGATAGAAAGGGCTCTGCCTCTCTTGCCTCTGAGGAAGCTGTTTTAATATCTAAGTGACAAGAACTTGAATTTGGATGAGGGCAATGGAACAATTAAAGGATGGATTTGGGGAATTCTTTAAAGTAACAATAGGACTTGTTGACACATTGGATTGGTGGTGGTGGAATGCATGGGTGCTGGTGATAGGAGCACTAGAGGTAGAAGGGGCAGTCAAGATTAGAGCTGGAAGAAAGTAGATCAGTTGGAAAAGAGGAGGGCTTTTGTAGGGAAGAATTTAATTTTATTATGGTTAAAATTGAAGTGGCAATCATGATTTCCATGGTGAAAATTTAAGGCCATCATAGAGATAAGGCATCATATCAAACATTAATTTGTTAATATCTTGCATTTGTTTACTAGGAGATAATTTTATGGAGAAAAGCTCCTGAAAAGCTGAGGAAACAGAGAACAAACTTTCACCAGCGATTTGAATCTCCAGAATCACAGGCATCTGCCGAACAGCCTGAAATGTGAACTGAACAGGAGAAAAAAAGAAAAGCAAAAAACTCCTGTAACCCTTGAGATTAAGTTCAGCAGGTTAAAGATGGTTGCAGCCGGAGGGGGCGGAAAAAGGCCAAAACTCCATATATATTAGTCTTCCTTTATCTTACAGCGCTGCATTTATTTTATGATACAATGAAATGTTCTTTCATGTATATACATTTTTAAAAGTGCTTTCTTTGAAACACTGGAACTTTGTTAAGCTGCCTTTTTTTTTAACTTCCTACTTTGATGATAAGCACTCAGATATATATCAGCGTAAACATGAAAAATTTTCATGTGAGTAGGCTGGTATTTGTAATTTTGCTTTCTTTCTGCATAATGTTGATTATAAATCCTTCTCTCTTTTCAGGCTAATGATTACCTCTTATTCTCTACATGCAAAAAATTAAATATTTTGTGTTCAAATAAAATTAGAAAATCTGAGTGGCCCCTTGTGTCCTGCAGAGATTTAAAACATGGCATCTCAATATTTTTGAGAACTACATTTGTTTTTAACGTATGTGTTTGAGAAAAGCATATGGAGTGTTTCCCTGCAGGCGCTTCTGAGTACCATTCCGTGGCTTCCAGAATTTTATCCTCTTTGAGGTCTTCTGTGCTATGAATATTAGATTTCTTTCCCCAAGGGATTATGTGGCAGGTCATTATGGCCTTCTTTTTTTTGGCCATATTAAGTAACAGTTTTGCTATTTTCCAGTAGTACCGTTGTGTGTTTTCTGCAATGTGGAGTTGACTTAGGTTGGCATTTTAGATTTGTTAAAACTATTTTTTCCATAAATACTTTGAAACATATTTATATATTTCAATTTAAGGAATCTTTTTGCCATGTGTATGCAAATATTATTTTCTTCATACATTCATTTTCTTTTCAGGGGAAAATTTTGGGATGGGGGACTCAGGAGGACCTGTGAAACATGTTATCTAGATCTGGGTAATTTCATGTTTATTAAACTCGAACTTTGGCTAGTTAAACTCACATTGAAACTTCATCCAGTCTCTTAATTTTTTAACACTAAATTCAAGTCATTTGTTTAAAGTCTCTAAAAAAGAAGATTGCAGTCATCCATTCATATGCATGGGGTCTGATCGCAAATACACTAAATGTGGAGTGTAGGAACCAAAATGAAACCTGCTGTATGGAAACTACTTTCACTTATGGTTCATTGGTGTTTGTACCAATATTTTTTTATGCACTTCAGTGCAAGTCTTGTCAGTTAACCTTACTTTATGAGTAAGCTAAATAACCCAAATTACATTTCTTTAAACCTGTTTTACTACTATGGCACTTTGATAAAATGGTCAGGAACCAACTTTACAAGCAAAAGGGTCCATGTACCATGTGCTGGAGCATCTGTTCTACATGTGGATATCTATGAATGGTAATGTTTTCCTTCATGTAAGTGCCTATTCAGAGTTTCAAAATTTTAAAATGCCAAATATTTTCATGGTCATTTGCATGTAGTAATCTAGAAAATATTCAAAGAGATTTTGAAAACCAATTGTATTTAACCAGCCTCAAATTGTGCAACCATGATGTATAATAAAGAATTTGAAACAGAAACTGAGCTTGCTGTTTGCATGATTAAAATAGCTCTATTCTCAAATCTCTTCTCATTGTTACATTTATTGTCGAGGATAGGATTGTTCAAGTTTAGGAAGCTGTAACTGTGATAATGAATTTTTATAAATATTACTGGTTTCGATTTTAAATAGCTATATAATGCTTTTAATAGGCTGGCTTAAAACTGTCATATACAGGATGCCTGTCCATTTTGTTCAAGACTTTTCGTAGCATAACCAATTTGAAAAATAAAAATTCAAATTTAATATTTGGTGATTTCAGTCAAAAGTCAGCCAGTTAATTAGAAGTCATAAACTGAAAAAGAAATTTGTGTCTTTGATGAAGAGTTACAATGTCTAACCCATTGGTTCTCAACCCTGGTTGCATATTAGAATCACCTTAGAAGCTTTTAAAATAACCAGGCCTGGGTCCTACTCTGACCAATAAAATAAGAATCTCAGAGACTGGGCCATAGGCATTAAAAACAAAACAACCTCAAAAAAATACCTGTAATCCCAGCCACTTCAGGAGTCTGAGGCAGAAGGATCACCTGAAGCCAGGAATTCGAGACCAGCCTGGCCAACAAAATGAGATTCTGTCTCTACAAAAAAATTAACAATGAGCTGGGCATGGTGGCATGCACCTGTATTCCCAGCTACTTAGGAAGCTGAGACAGGAAGATCCCTTTGAGAGGTGAAGCCAGCTGGACTTCTGAGTCGCGTGGGGACTTGGAGAACTTTTCTGTCTTACAAGGGGATTGTAGAATGCACCAATCAATGCTGTAGCTAGGATTGTAAAACACACTCTGTGGCTAGCTGGAGGTTTGTAAAATGCACCAATCAGTGCTTGTAAAAACGCACCAATCAGGCTGGGTGCAGTGGCTCACGCCTGTAATCCCAGCACTTTGGGAGGCCGAGGCGGGCAGATCACCTGAGGTCGGGAGTTCGAGACCAGGCTGACCAACATGGAGAAACCCCATCTCTACCAAAAATACATTAGTCGGGCGTGGTGGCACATGCCTGTAATCCCAGCTACTAGGGAGGCTGAGGCAGGAGAATTGCTTGAACCCGGGAGGCAGAGGTTGCAGTGAGCTGAGATCGCACCAATACACTTCAGCCTGGCTAGAAGTTTATAAAATGGACCAACCAGCGCTCTGTAAAATGGACCAATCAGCGGGACGTGGGTGGGGACAAATGGAATAAAAGCTGGCCACCCCCCAGCCAGCAGCGGCAACCAGCTCGGGTCCCCTTCCATACTGTGGAAGCTCTGTTCTTTCACTCCTCACGATAAATCTTGCTGCTGCTCACTCTTTGGGCCCGTGCCACATTTAAGAGCTGTAACACGGCGAAGGTCCACCGCTCCATTCTTTAAGTCAGCGAGGCCGGGCGTGGTGGCTCAAGCCTGTCATCCCAGCACTTTGGGAGGCCGAGGCAGGCGGATCACAAGGTAAGGAGATCGAGACCATCCTGGCTAACACGGTGAAACCCCGTCTCTACTAAAAAAATACAAAAAATTAGCTGGGTGCGGTGGCGGGTGCCTGTATTCCCAGCTACTCGGGAGGCTGAGGCAGGAGAATGGCGTGAACCCGGGAGGCGGAGCTTGCAGTGAGCCGAGACTGCGCCACTGCACTCCAGCCTGGGCGACAGAGCGAGACTCCGTCTCAAAAAAAAAAAAAAAAAAAAAAAAAAAAAAAAAAGTCAGCGAGACCGCAAACGCACTGGTAGGAACCAACTCCGGACACACCTTGAGTACAGGAATTTGAAATTACACTGAGGTTATCATGCCACTGCACTCTAGCCTGGGTGACAGAGACACCACATCTCAAAAATCTACCCAGAGTTGAGAACCACTGATCTAAACCATTAAAATTTTTATTTCTCTCACTAATGAATTTTCTCATTGTTTTGATATTGCTGGGGAAGAAAAACTTTTATCCTCTTAGGATGAGTTCTTGGGGGCCTGCAAATTAAATAAACGAGACGTGGCCAGGTGCCTCTTTGAGAGACCAGGGTGGGAAGATCACTTGAGCCCAGGAGTTTGAGAGCAGCCTGGGCAACATAACAAGACCCCATCTCTACGAAAACAAAAACAAAAACAAAAAAACATAGGGGAAGTGGTGGGGCGTAAGAGTACTTACAGGAAAACAAATGACTTAGAAAAGATAAAAGCTTTTATGAAAATAGATGGAAGATAAAATTTTGTTACAAAGTCTGTTCACGTGTGGTACCCATTTATTGTCTCAGGATAAAAGTCAGTCTTTCCTGGTTGCTCCCAGGAAGGGGATTTTTTAGCTCTTTTGAGAGCCCAGGCTTTTAGACAGCTAAGGGATTTCAAAAACAAGTGATTATAAAATTAAAGATGCTCTCATTTAGAAAAAAAATACAGGTCTAAAATATAAAACAATGCCGGGCGCGGTGGCTCACGTCTGTAATCCCAGCACTTTGGGAGGCCGAGGCGGGTGGATCACGAGGTCAGGAGATCGAGACCATCCTGGCTAACACAGTGAAACCCCGTCTCTACTAAAAATACAAAAAAAAAATTAGCCGGGCGTGGTGGTGGGCGCCTGTAGTCCCAGCTACTAGGGAGGCTGAGGCAGGAGAATGGCGTGAACCCGGGAGGCGGAGCTTGCAGTGAGCCGAGATTGCGCCACTGCACTCCAGACTGGGCGACAGAGTGAGACTCCGTCTCAAAAAAAAAAAATAAATAAATAAAAATAAAATAAAATAAAATAAAATATAAAACAATTATGGATTAGAACTGTTACGCAGCTCAGTGTTAGAATAAAGCAAAGGTTTTCCAGGAGTGGTATTATGCCCTGGAAACAAAGCAAGACAGAGCAGGACCATGTGGGTACCATCTGTACAAGTTCTACAAATGCAACCGACAGGTGCCCCATCCCTTTCAGCTCTAACATTTCATGATTCTAAGGCTAAATCTTTTTTTTTTTTTTAATTTTGAGATAGAGTCTTGCTCTGTCACCCAGGCTGGCATGCAGTGGTGTGATCTCAGCTTACTGCAACCTCTGCCTCCCAGGTTCAAACGATTCTCCTGCTTCAGCCTCCTGAGTAGCTGGGACTACAGGCACGTGCCACCATGCCTGGCTAATTTTTTGTATTTTTGGTAGAGATGGGGTTTCACCGTGTTAACCAGGATGGTCTTGATCTCCTGACCTCATTGAGAGGTGAGGCCAGCTGGACTTCTGGGTCGGGTGGGGACTTGGAGAACTTTTCTGTCTTACAAGAGGATTTTAAAATGCACCAATCAGCACTCTGTAGCTAGGATTGTAAAATGCACCAATCAGCACTCTAGCTAGCTAGAGGTTTGTAAAATGCACCAATCAGTGCTCTGTGGCTAGCTAGAGGTTTGTAAAATGTGCCAATCAACACTCTGTAAAAACGCACCAATCAGCTCTCTGTGGTTAGCTAGAGATTTGTAAAATGGACCAATCAGTGCTCTGTAAAATGGACCAATCAGCATTCTGTAAAATGGGCCAATCAGCAGGACATGGGTGGGGATAAATAAGGGAATAAAAGCTGGCTGCCACCCTCCCCTCCACCCCAGCCCCCAGCCAGCAGCAGCAACCCACTTGGGTCCCCTTCCACGCTGTGGAAGCTTTGTTCTTTCGCTCTTCACAATAAATCTTGCTGCTGCTCTCTCTTTGGGTCCATGCCACCTTTGAGAGCTGTAAAGCTCACTGCGAAGGTCCACAGCTTCATTCTTGAAATCAGCGAGACCACGAACCCACCAGAAGGAACAAACTCCGGACACATCATGATCCGCCTGCCTTGGCCTCCCAAAGTGCTGGGATTACAGGCGTGAGCCACTGTGCCCAGCTAAGAGTAAATCTTAAAAGTTCACTTAGGATAAGCAATAGTGTCTAGATCATGATAACCTTAATGTCAGAAAATACTAGAAACTTCAAATTACAAAATTTGGTAGACAAGGTATGAGAGAGTAATCTACAGGATATGCTTTTGTGAAACCTACACCAGATTTTGTTAATAGCAAAAGCAAAGGCGAAGAAGAAATTAACTTGTATTATTTCTGCCACCTAGGTTATCTTCTCCCACTTCCTTTCCCCTTCTCCTATTTATTTCCGTATTCATGTAAATATTCATGTAAATATTTCCGTATTCATGTAAATATTCATTAGCATATTTACAGACTATCAGTTAGTGCTTGCTACGGTTTGAATGTGTCCCCTAAATTTTTTGTGTTGGAACTTAATCATCAAATTTATATATTGATTGGAGGTGAGGCCTTTGAGAAGTAATTAGGATTAGATAAAAGTTCTTAGTGTGGGTCCCCCATGATGTGACTGGTGGCTTCGTAAGAAAAGAGAAACCTGAGATGACACACAAGGTCTTGCTCTCTGGCCATGTGATGCCTTCTACCAGGTTATGTCAAGAGGGCCATCACCAGATGCCAGCCTCTTGATCTTGGACTTCCTAGCCTCCAGAACTGTAAGAAATAAATTCATTTTCTTTACAAATTACTCAGTCTGTGGTGTTCTGTTATAGCAATGCAAAATGGACTAAGTGTTATCTTGGCCCTACCCTGAAGGAACTTTAATCCAGGGCAGTGGTTCTCAAAAGTGTGGTCTCAGACCAGCAGAGTTGCATCATCTGAAATGTTTTAGAAATGTAAACTCTCGGATCCCACTCCAGATCTACTGAATCAGAAACTTCAGGGATCGGACCCAACAATCTTGTTGCACTCTAACGTTTAAGAACCACTGACCCAGAGACACAATTACGATAGTTTTCATTCTATGATAGAGCCTCTACTGGGACCTGTGATGTGTAAGAGAAGCACCCAGTGTGTTCAGAGGTACAGAGGTGAGAAACGATGATATAACTGGTGTATAGTTCCAGCATGAATAGAATGGTAGATGTGGGGAGTAGAAATAAAGCTGGAAGAGGCATATAGGGCCAACCAATGTAGCACAGAACCTGGATGCCGTACAATGGAATATGGGCTTTATCTGAACATTTATTCAGAATCACCAAAGGACTCTAAGCAGCAGTAACTTACCAGATTTGTGTTTTCAAAAGATCATTATGGTGCTATGGCAAAGTATAGGAGGATACCATTTACATAGTTACTGCACTAATCCATTCAACAAGCAAAATAAAACATTTATAGAGGCTCTAATATGTGTTAGGTGCTGATTACACTTACTGCTATAAATACGACATAATCAGTATAGATATGACATCTTTTTTGTAAAAGCAAAAATTTTATATTGAATTTTCCCATTTCAATGTTTATAGTAGAACTTAACAAATGGCTGAAAGGAAAAGCCTGTTATGTCCTATCACAAAATTCAGATTGCACTTTCTACCTGCAAGGAGGTGCAAACAAAATTACAGTTAAAATAGTTTTGAGAATTTTTCTGTAAAACTATACTAGGGTTGGGCTAGATCTGTAAGACTAGTAACTGCCAGGTGCTGTGGCATGCACCTGTAGTTCCAGCTACTCAGGAGGCTGACGCAGGATTGCTTGAACCCAGGAGTTCAGGATCACCCTTCCAAAAAAAAAAAAAAAAAAAAAGACTAGTACAAATGTTGATTATGGCCCAATATGCTGCTCCGGTCCAAAAAGCCCACCTATTTGCTTTGAAATCAGAAAGACTGGCTGGGCATGGTGGCTCACACCTGTAATCCCAGCACTTTGGGAGGCCGAGGTGGGTGGATCACTTGAGGCCGGGAGTTCTGAGACCAACCTGGCCAACACGGTGAAACTAAAGAGAATACAAAAATTAGCCAGGTATTGTGGTGCAGGCCTGTAGTCCCAGCTATTCTGGAGGCTGAGGCATGAGAATTGCTTGAGCCTGGGAGGTGGACATTGCAGTGAGCTATGATTGCACCACTGCACTTCAGCCTGGGCAACAGAGTGAGCCTCTGTCTCAAAAAAAAAGAAAAAAAAGATTTAGATTAGTATCTGACTCTACCACTTATTGGCGCAAGTTACTTAACCTGGTGACAATAATACCTCTAAATGGTTGTCAAGCATATTAAAAGATTAAAAGGAACAACATAGTGCTTGCCTCAGTTACATATTAAATGTTTGGTTTATCCTTCATTCTCCTAGTTTCCAAATCTGACGAGACATCATTGTTTATTGACATTTTCTAGCATAGTCACTCACTACATTATCTAAGGAGTCTTGTAAAACCTTCCCATTCCACATACATGGTCTCCATCATAACTCAGACACAGGAATCTACCAGCTTCAGCTAGAACTGTTGCTAAAGTTGTAATTTTCCTCCCTGCATATTTGTGTTGATCCTAGTCTATCCTAGGTACTTCCTAATGAATGATTTCTCTTCTCAAAAATATAATTACTACTTGTAAGCCATAGAATTAGGTCTGCGTGAACTCTGTTACTTACATTTTTTTCAATATGTCTTTTCCTTAGTTAAGCCTCTGCTTACGTCGTTTCTTCCGACTAGAATTTACTTACCGCTTCTCTATATGTTTTACTTTTAAGTCTGGCAGAAATCTCCTTACCAATCTAAAATTGCTCCTTTCTTTGAACTGCCATTAGTCTATTAGAGCAATAAGTGCATTATTTAACGTGTACTGTTCTTATTACCAAAACCAGATCAGAAACTTTGAAAGCAAAGGACTGTCTCCTTGTATCCCTGATGTTTAAAAATTATTTTGTGAATCAAAGGCACGTGGCAAATTGTTACTGGAATCCTATTAGACACACAGTATTGTATATTACATAACACGTTCCTTCAAGTTGTAAGATCTTAATGATGTAAGTATAAAGAGATGTGGAAATGCTAAACTTGTGAATTTTTTTTTTTTTTTTTTTTTTAGGCGGAGTCTCACTCTGTTGCCCAGGCTGGAGAGCAGTGGCCCGATCTCGGCTCACTGCCACCTCTGGCACCCAGGTTCAAACGATTCTCCTGCCTCCGCCTCCCTAGTAACTGGGATTACAGGTGTGCACCACCACGCCCGGCTGATTTTTGTATTTTTAGTAGAGACGGGATTTCACCATGTTTGCCAGGCTGGTCTCGGACCCCTGACCTCAGATGATACACCGGCCTCGCCCTCCGTAAGTGCTGGGATTACAGGCGTGAACCACCACGCCCGGGTTAAACTTGTGAATTTAACATGTTGCAGCCTCACATAAGGACACGGTATTCAACAAATGCAATGGAACTAGACTATGGCTGGGGTACAGAGCACGTATTTTTGCCATGTGGTCACAACTATGTGGTCATAGCTGCTAGGATGATGTACACAAACTGCTCACATTAAAGCAAAAGTACTTATGTAATACAAGGGGCTTAGTAATGCAACAATATTTCTTAGCAACATTTCTGAGGGGCATATCAAGTTATTATCGCTAACGTTACCATATCAGGAAAGACGGTTAACAATGCAAGAAACTTTTGGGAAATGCTATCTAGTGTTTGAGTCCGCAAGACACACTCGTACCCTGAGCATTCGCAGTTGCTGCTCCACCATCTATTCGCTCACTGCTCACCCACGTGCTTCTGGACACTTGCTTACCCAAGTACTAGTTTGCATCACGTGACACGACTAGCAGGCCCCCTCCGCTCATCTATGATATCCCAAAGATGCCTGATTATTTTCCCTTCTTTAGGGAAAGCTGGTCCCAATCACCAACAAAACAGAGAAAGAGAACGAGAATTATCTCTAGCGGTTTTCCCTTCTAATCTTTTTCCCTGAAAGAACACCCTTACGGCACGGCTTTTTCCTTAACGGTCAGGCGTTTTCCCGGGCAGCTTACCTGCTCGGCCTGGGTCTTTCTGGACAGCAGGCGCTGGAGGTGCGCGTCACTGTCCGCCGCCGTGTCCGCGGCTGCTACTGGTACCTGTAGAACCTGCGGCCTCGATGTCCTTCTCCCGTGCCCTATTGTGGGCTCGGCTCCCGGCGGGGCGCCAGGCTGGCCACCGGGCAGCCATCTGCTCTTCCCTTCGCCCCCACTTTGGGCCCTTTCCCGGGGTTCTGGGGCAAGTTTCTGTCCTTGCCACCGCCTCCTCCTCTGCCTCCGGTGGCTCCAAAATACCAAACACGTCCTTGTTCGTGCCCCTGACTGTGAAACCTCAGGGCCCCAGCGCCGATGGCGATGTCGGGGCCGAGCTAACCCGGCCTCTGGACAAGAGTGAGTGCGGGAACTACCGAGGGCGGCAGGGGGTGGTGTCTGCTGGGCCGAGGCTGGTTGGTAGGAAGCTGCACCCCCTTCCCCTGGGGATCCTTGGTCCCATCGAGTGTTGTCATCGTGCCTCTCAGTGTCTGCCTCCTTCGCTGGTGTGTGAGCCCCTCAAACAGCTTGGGACTGTGTCTGATTAATTCTTAGCGCCTCGTCCCAGAAGCGGCCTTTTCCCTTTTACTGCCTTGCTCTCTGAATGGTTTAAACACTCGTATGTTGGGAAGATTTGACTTTTTTTGAGTTGTTAGGTAGACGCCAGCTCTTTCTTGCATTCTTCTTTGTTTCTCTCCCGCCCCCGAATGGGATGTGGCAGTGAAAAGCCAGCGGAGACTTCTTTTGGATTCTTTGTCATTGAGGAGGCGCCGACTCATACCACGCTGTTAGGCTGTGTGGTGCTTGCCAAGAGGAACCAGACTCAGATCCATATCCCCTCTTAAGAAACGTAACGGTATCGTGGGGGAAGACACGTGTAGGGAAAGTGAACGGTAATACAAGGTAGAACATGACAAGGTCTAGAACAAGGTAGGGTGTTCCCGGCTCCAGAGAGAAAAGAAGAGGGTAGCATCAGTGAGTGGCAGCGGGCTTTGCTCAGCAAAACTTAAGTTTGGATGGATTCGTTGACAGAGAGGCATGTGAATGTTTTCAAGGTGAGTTTCGGGATGATTAGGGAGGTAAGGGAGTTTCCTCTGACCATATGAAAATGGGAGGTTGAGGAAATGCTATCCAGAATTGTCTCCAGGAATAGGAGGAGAAATGTCTCACTTTAACAAGCGACATTGGTGCCTCCTATTGTAAATCTAAAATATAGACTACAATATGTTTTTCAGAGCAGAAGTACAGTACTTTCACTAAACATGTGATGGAACTCACAGTATATGCTACTCTTTGACATATTCTTCCAGTGTTAAGCAAGGCCTTTCACTTTACTTGGAGTTGGGAGACTGTCTTTATTTTCTGCTGTTATAATATAATACCTGAGACTGAGTAATTTATAAACAATAGAGGTGTATTTGACTCATGGTTCTGAGCCGGGATCTGATGAGGGCCTTTGGCTGCATCATCACATGGTGGAAGGTGGAAGGGCAAGTGAGCCTGTGAGACAGAGAAAGGGGGCTGAACTTATCCTTTTTTTCCTGTGATAACTGACTCCTGTGATAATGGCATTAATCCACTCACCAGGGCAAACTCATGTCCTAATCACCTCTTAAAAGTTCCACCTCTCAACTGTTAAAATAGCAATTAAATTTCAATATGAGTCTTGGAGAAGACATTCAAACCATAGCAGAGAATGTGTTATTTTAATAATGTAATTATACTATTATTTATTTTGAAATTGTAAAAATACATAAAATTTACTCTTTTAAACTTTTTTTTAGTTTTTTTCTTTACTTTTTTTTTTTTTTTTATTTGAGACAGGGTCTTGCTTTGTTACCCAAGCTGGAGTATAGCGGTATGATCATAGCTCACTGTAACCTCCAACTCCCAGACTCAAGCAATCCTGGCTCAGCCTTCTAAGTAGCTAGGAATACAGGTGTGCACCACCATGCCTGGATAATTTTTAAATTTTTTGTAGAGATAGGGTCTTGCTATGTTGCCCAGGCTGGTCTCAAACTCCTGGGCTCCAGGGATCCTCCTGCCATGGCCTCCCAAAGCACTGAGGTTACAGACCTGAGCCACTGCACTCAGCCAGTCTTAATTGTTTTTAAGCACGTAGTTCACTAGTGTTAAGTATATTGACATTGTTGTGAAATAGATGAGAACTTTTTCATCTTGTAGAGTTGAAACTCAAACAATAGTTTACCCATTAAAGAACAATTTTCCATTTATTTTATATTATTTGAAGGCATAAGGTAATTTGGATGAGATAATTTGCCTTATTGTATTCAAATATTGTTAAATTCTTATTTTCTGCAGCTATTCCAATTCACCTGAAAATGTAAATGTCTTTGCTGCTTCCTGTAAGAAGATAGAATAAAGACATGGGTTTGTCAGCACTAGATTTTCTTCTGGTGGAGAATCCTTAGATACTTCATTGGGTCTGTGTGCCAGGTGATTTTTCATCTCCTTTGACTGGGATTGGTCCAGATGTTGAATTTACTAGAATGATTTTTCAGCATGGCAGGAGGGGCTACAGAAGATGGTGAATTACTACACTCTGATATAGCCATGTGGTTAAGGTGTCAGATTTCCACTTAGCTTAGCAATCAGGACAAGAAGCTGTCACTTCTCAATCTCTTTTGCCTACTCATAGCCCAAAAAATTGAGGTACTTAAAGGCTTTGTCCTGCGTCACCTTGCTGCCTTATTCTGTGCTCTCTATGGGGTGTCTCATTCTCTCTCTCCCCATCACTAATTCAGTATTCCTCTCAGATCTTTGTCTCTACCCTGGACCTCTCTCCTTCACCCTGGACCTATGTATCTCGCTGCCTACCAAGTGTCTCCACTTGTCTTTCTTACACACACCTCACTTTAGCATGTCAAGACAACTTACCTTCCCCTCAGCCTGCTCCTCCAGGTGCTCAGGTCAAAAGCTAGTAGTCTTTGTTCTTCCATCCCTCACCCCTACATCTAACAATCAGAGAAAGCCCGGTTGATGAGTCTTGCTGATTCTACCTCATAAATATTTAATTCGTTCATTTCCCTCATTCTCCACTGCAACCAGCTTAGTCTAAATTGCCAGCTTTCATCTTTTGACTGGACTGCACATATGGCCCCTTATGTGTCTCCTCATATGCCTTTGATCCCTCGTTTCTATTCTCTACCTGCAGTCAGAGTGTTCTTTTAAAAAGACTAGGCTGGGCGTGGTGTCTCACGCCGTCAATCCCAGCACTTTGGGAGGCCCAGGAGGGTGGATCACTTGAGCCCAGGAGCTCAAGATGAGCTTGGGCAACATGGCGAAACTCCATCTCTACAAAAAATACAGAAATTAGCCAGGCATGATGGTGTGTGCCTGTAGTTCCAGCTACTTGGGAGGCTGAGGTGGGAGGGTTGCTTGAGCCTGGGTAGTAGTAGAGGTTGCAGTGAGCCGAGATTGCACCACCACACTCCAGCCTGGGTGACAAGAGTGAGACCCTGTCTCAAATAAAAAAAGAAAGATACAATTTTAATTTACATACTAGAAAGCTCACCCTTTAAAAGTGTATAATTCACTGGGTTTTAGTATATTTGCAGGATTGTACAATCATCACCATAATTTCATTTCAGAACATTTTTATCACCCTGAAAAGAAACCTGATATCTATTAGCAAGTCACTCTCTAGTCCCCCAGTCCCCAGTATCTTTTTTTTTTTTTTAGCTCTAGATAACTACTAATCCACATTCTGTCTGTTGATTTGCCTGTTTTGTGTATTTCATATTAATAGTGTCATATAGTATGTGGTCTTTTGTAACTGGTTTCTTTTATTTAGCATAATGAGAAATTTCACATTTTGGAAGCATTTTAATTTGAGTAAAGCAGCATGAATCTTATATAACACCGTAGTATTAGTCACAGAAAATAGGTTAATTCTAAATAAATGTGATCTGTCTTTAGTTTGTATTGAGTTTATAGGTCAGCAGAATTTTCCCAAGCAATGGCATGTACCTTTTTCCAATCTTTTATTTGTCATTGGTTTTTCTACCCTTGGTACCAAGAAATTGTTGGCCAGGTGCAGTGGCTCACGCCTGTAATCCCAGCACTTTGGGAGGCTGAGGCTGGCAGATCACCAGCCTCAGGAGTTCGAGACCAGCCTGACCAACATGGAGAAACCCTGTCTCTACTAAAAATACAAAATTAGTTGGGCATGGTGCATGGTGATGCATGCCTGTAATCCCAGCTACTTGGGAGGCTGAGGCAGGAGAATCTCTTGAGCCCGGAAGGCGGAGGTTGCAGTGAGCTGAGATTGCGCCATTGCACTCCAGCCTGGGCAACAAGAGTGAAACTCCATCTCCAAAGAAAAAAAGAAACTGTTGTTCCTACTTGGCACAAAGTAACAGAGACCCAGAAATCTGCCTGTGATCTGAAATATAAATATATACACACACACACACACACTGTGTGTGTATGTGTATCTCATATTTAATTGTGGGCAGATCTAGTGATTCTGAAATTTCCTCATTCTGTCAAACAAAGTTTTATTAGTGGAATGCTTTGTTCAGGCTTGATTTCTTCAATGAGTGTTGTGTGTGAAAATGTGGTTGGCACGTTTGTGAAAGGTAAAAATACAGGTCACTTGGCCTTTCTGAATTTCATGGGTAAAGGCTGTGTCCTCATTGTGGCTTCTCCTCCTAGAAATACATAGTGTGTGACTGAGTCAGTAAAATGTTTATTGAATAATGCTGTAGTATTTTAACATATACAACCATAATACAATCTCAGCTTCATTAGTTTAAAATACTTTTACCTGTAAGATTATTGATTCATAGTGGCATGTTATCTCCCAATAGCATAGACATTTTTCTGCTGTCACCCTTGACAGTCATCTAACCCTTGCTTGAGTAATTCCATTGGCGAGGAGCTCTCACTTTTCACTGTTCTAATTGTTAGGAAGTTTTTGTATAAATTCCACTGAAATCTGCTCCCACTGACTTTAGTTATGCCATCTAGCACAAAACGAGTGTAATCTTTTATCTCTGAAATCATCATCCTCAAACTTAAGATCAGCCTGGCTTCCTTAAGCATGAGGATCTGGTCCTTGCTATATTGGTTGTCTTTCTGGATGTGTTTTAGCTGCTCACTGTTTGGATGTGCAGAATGGTTATAAGTGAATGACAGTGTGGCTCTCTACCTATAAGTGGCCTGGTGAAGGCTTGAGGCTGCCTCTGATCCTGGAGTGCATCGCTCATTCCTCTGTGGTATAACAGGGTGCTGCATTATTTGACTCGATCATTTTTCTTTCTTTTTTTTTTTTTTTTTTTTGAGGTGGAGTCTAGCTCTGTCGCCTAGGCTGGAGTGCAGTGGGCCCATCTCGGCTCACTGCAAGCTCCGCCTCCCGGGTTCATGCCATTCTCCTGCCTCAGCCTCCAGGGTAGCTGGGACTACAGGCGCCCGCCACCAGGCCTGGCTAATTTTTGTATTTTTAGTAGAGACGGGGTTTCACCATGTTAGCCAGGATGGTCTCGATCTCCTGACCTCGTGATCCACCCGCCTCAGCCTCCCAAAGTGCTGGGATTACAGGCATGAGCCACCGCGCCCGGCCGACTCGATCATTTTTCTTAACACTCCCATCGCGTATCAATTCATAAAGAAGGATTGACTAAAACCTTCTAGTTCTTGCAACACTCATTAGACTGCTGCCTTTAGTGTTACTGCTTCAAGTTTCTTTTGCTTTTTTTTCCAGCATTTATCTAAGATAAGGAAACACGTTAAATTTTGACATCTCTCTTCTAGATGAAGTAAAGAAGGTCTTAGACAAATTTTACAAGAGGAAAGAAATTCAGGAACTGGGTGCTGATTATGGACTTGATGGTAAGGCCCAAAACATCTTCATAGAGGTATTTTATTACCTTTTACAGTACAGCTTGGTCAGGATTGTGTGACCCCTTGTGTGACCTGGCTGTCGTAGTCTGGAGACACGTCCCTGCCCTTTGCTTCTGGCTGGGTGGGAGACTGGCGAGGCTCACCTGGTGAGCCATACTGCACAGCAGAGGAGCTGCAGCTGTGGCCTTCCTTCATGCTGTGCTAGGACTTCAGTTTTAGCCCAGATCGTAATAAACCAGCTGTACTACCAAAAAGAAAAAAAAGACTCTTTGATGAGTTTGGTGTGGTGTGTCTGTGTGCTTTTTAAAATGAGAACTACACCTTACATCTTTTTGTGTTTCTACAGCTCGTCTCTTCCACCAAGCTTTCATAAGCTTTAGAAATTATATTATGCAGTCTCATTCCCTGGATGTGGACATTCACATTGTTTTGAATGATATTTGCTTCGGTGCAGGCAAGTGTTTAGAGACTTTTTAAAATCCTGTTGAACATACCTTCTGTTTCTTCTCAAACTTCATGCTCATTTCTCTAGAAGGGCTTATTTGGTTTAGAATGTTTCTGGTAACATCCTCTGTAAATAATTCAGTGCTTTGACAGGATGACTTCTAGGTTGTTTGCTTTTATATTGGGTCCCTGAGCTAGTTATGACATCACGCATATGTCTTAGACTGGAGGAAGACTGGGGCCCAGTGAAATAAGCTCTCACACAAGTTAGAATTAGTGCATAGCAGATTCCATCTGTTTTTGCCACTGGCTTCCTTCTCCCTCATAGCAGGACAAAGTTCTTGCTATAAAAGAAAAAAAAAAGTCAAAATATTATAATTTTATTCCCACAGGCAGTTTGGCTTTGGTTATGTGTTTGACTCTTAGACCTGTACCTTGTGCCCAGCACTGAGGATACAACGCAGAATGGGACATGCCCCAGCCTCCTCTCAGAGCCACTAAGATGTGTAGAATTCTTGCTGAGGAACAAACACATGTTTTGCCTGTCTGTGGTTTTCGAGGTTTAAAAAATGTTTGCGCCTTCATCTCTGTAATGTACATGTCTAGGTTCTTTATTTTTAATTTAACTTTTGCCAATGCTAATCTTTGCCTGTTTGTACTAAAGGAGTAGAGCGTGGTGGTTGCTAGCCAATTTCCTGTTTTCCTGAAAATATAAATGAAATTAAAAGGAAAAAGTAAGACAAAACAGGATCCCAGAAAAGGATAAGGCCCGTAACTTCAGGACTTTTCTACTTTTTTTTTCTTTTCTTCCCTTTTTTTTTTTTTTTTTTTTTGAGACAGGGTCTCACTCTGTCACCCAGGCTGGAGTGCAGTGGCTCAGTCTCAGCTCAGTGTGTAGCCTCAACCTCCTGGGCTCAAGCCGTCCTTCCAGATCGGCTTTCCAAAGTGCTGGGATTGTTGATGCGAGCTACTGTGCCCGGAGAGGACTTTTCATTTTACCCTGGCAATGCCCCCGCAACTTAGCTTGTTGAGAAAAAAGATTTCACTAAATTTAGTTACGAATTTTATGTTGATTGCACATGTTAATACAGTGTTTTATTTTCCAGCTCATGTGGATGATTTATTTCCATTTTTCTTGAGACATGCCAAACAAATATTTCCTGTGTTGGACTGTAAGGATGATCTACGTAAAATCAGTGACTTAAGAATACCACCTAACTGGTTAGTTTCTCCATTTGTGGATTTGAAATTTTCAGTTTCTAATCTTGGATGATTCGTGGTCATTATTTTTTTTTATTGTATTCTAGATAACAAATTATAAGGAGTCTGGATTAGGTTGTTTTCCTAAAATAAAAAGAGGCAGTTAACTCTTTTAGGCAATTCACTGGTATCTCACCTTGATCCGGATTGAGTGTGGTTTTAGGTTTTATTAGGGCAGATCTAGAATAGCCCTGACTTAAGGATGTTGTCCTTAAGTCTAAACTATGGCCTTCCTGGTGTTTTAGCTGAGTGCCTGGGTGTTAATGAGTTCTTTCCACCATGGCCGGAACTGCAACATCCCCTAGCACTTGAGACATCTTTGAGACTTTCCACTCAAACCCTTGGTAGGCTGCTCATTCCTGGACCCTGCCGATTCTTACCTTGTACATGGTTAGCCCAGCCCTTGGCCAGGAACTCACAGGGAACCCCCACACAGACTTCTGGGCTCTCTTCTCTTCCACACTCTTCTCTTCCACACTATGCACCCTTCTCTTCCACACTCTATTCTTCACATTTTAGCTGCTAAAGCAGCTCTGAACTTGATCTCTGCTGCTCGCTTCAGTGGGACTGTCATATTCTGCTTGGGTTTCACCTCCCTATGCCTTGCTGGGGTGCAGTACGGCTCATCCCAAGTGTTCTTTTCTTTCAAGGATTGCAGTCCTGCACTGCCTGTGGCCCGTGTCCCCACACATTTACTGCATGTATTTTGCCCCGCTTTGTACTTGGTTTTTTTTTTGTTTGTTTGTTTGTTTTTGAGGCAGAGTCTCACTCTGTTACCCAGGCTGGAGTGCAGTGGTGCGTTCTCGGCTCACTGCAACCTCTACCTCCCAGGTTCAAGTGATTCTCCTGCCTCAGCCTCCTGAGTAGCTGGGATTACAGACATGTGCCACCACACCTGGCTAATTTTTGTATTTTTAATAGATACGGGGTCTCACCATGTCGGCCAGGCTGGTCTCGAACTCCTGACTTCAGGTGATCCTCCTGCCTTGACCTCCCAAAGTGCTGGGATTACAGGCATGAGCCACCATGCCTCACCTGTACTTGTTTTTAGTGGGAGGACAAGTCTAGTGCCAGTTATTCCACTATGGCCAGAGGTAGAAGACTCTGTTATTATATTTGTATATGTTGGAATTCAGGGGCCTAGGAATGTTTGCCTTTAGAGTTATGTGTTTAGAGCTGTGGGAATGATGTGAACATAGTATGGAACTGATAGCAGCTTAAATTTATTTTTAGTAACCGCTGAGAAAAAGAGATTTGTACAATGGGAAAAATATCCAAGACATTAATTTGCATTTGGGTTTTTCTGTCCTCTAGTTAGTAAATGCCATTCTTGGAAACCAGTCATTTTAATGTGGATATGAAACCCATTGTTTAGTTTTTCAAAGACTTGATCTTGTGAATATTAAGAGGACATTTCATTTGGAATTTGTTTCATTTGCTATCTTTGCCAGGATGGATTTTGAGGTTAATGGATTAAGCTGTTTACTTACTCATGTTTTAGGTACCCAGATGCTAGAGCCATGCAGCGGAAGATAATATTTCATTCAGGCCCCACAAACAGTGGAAAGACTTATCACGCAATCCAGAAATACTTCTCAGCAAAGTCTGGAGTGTATTGTGGCCCTCTAAAATTACTGGCACATGAGATCTTCGAAAAGAGTAATGCTGCTGTCAGTATATTACCAAATATTTGCTCGTTTTTTTCTTAATTTTCTTTTTTGGTGGGAGTGGGAAAAGATGTTTGTAGTAATTTACTGTTAACAAGAAATTACCATATTTCATCATATCTAAGAGGCTGTCAGTTGTAAGATGTACCATTATTTTATATACAGTTAGGAAGAAAGAAAAAGATGCTTCCAGCTGACTCTGACATGCTATCAATTCTTTTTTTTTTTTGAGATGGAGTCTCGCTCTGTCGCCCCGGCTGGAGTGCAGTGGCGCGATCTCGGCTCACTGCAAGCTCCGCCTCTCGGGTTCACGCCATTCTCTTGCCTCAGCCTCCCCAGTAGCTGGGACTACAGGCGCCCGCCACCACGCCCGGCTAATTTTTTGTATTTTTAGTAGAGACGGGGTTTCACCGTGTTAGCTAGGATGGTCTCGATCTCCTGACCTCGTGATCTGCCCGTCTTGGCCTCCCAAAGTGCTGGGATTACAGGTGTGAGCCACCGCGCCCGGCTCTGTCAATTCTTAAGATGCATCTTGATTTCAGAGATACAAAAACGTGAAAACATGTGCCAGTACAGTGAATGAAATACAACATTAAAGAACATTTTACATATGTAGAGAAATGCAGAAAGTAACATACAAATAAGCTTGAACCTATTACACCACCTCATCATATCTTAACATTTTATCATACTTGCTCCACTTACTTTTTTAAGAAATAAAATATTGTTGCTGTAGTCAAAACTCTGTAGTTCTTTTCCCCCTCAGAGTTAAGCACTACTCTATGATATTTAATTTACCTTTTATAGATTAGACCTCTGATGCTATCAGCTAGAACTAATGATAAAGACTGAAGCCACCTTTTCAAAACTGAAAGGACTGAAGCCCTGTGGTCTGAGGCATCATTTTCACTAAATGGGCTACATTTTGGTTCATTGTTTTATTATGACTTTATAATGTGAGTTTAACCAGTTTTGGTAGGTAATTTGCATTCTCTTTTTTTTTTTTTTCTGAACAGTTTGAGTAATTTACATACATAATGCCTCTTTATCTGTAAATACTTGAGAATATGTTTCCTCAGAACAGACTTTTACGTAACCACAGGATATTTGTCTGAAGCAGGACATTTAATATTGATAGATTACTCTTACTTAATACACAATCCATATTCAAATTTTATCAATTGTCCAATTACACCCCATCCTCCACCCCTCCAGGGTTCTTTTCAGGGTCTCACACTGTATTTAGTTGTCATATCTCTAGTTTCCATTAATCTTGGACAGTTCCTCGGTCTTCCTTTGTCTTTCATAACCTGTACATTTTGGAAGACTACAGGTCAGTTGTGTTGTGAACTGTCTCAGTTTGGATGTGTCTGGTGTTTCTCCATGATTAGATTCAGGCCATTATGACCAGCCATCCCAGTTTGCCTGGACTTCTCCAGAATTAGCACCAAGAATCCTCCATTCTGGGGAACCCATTAGTCCTAGACAAACCAGAATGGTTGATCACCCTGGTACAGCATTAATGTTGGTCCGTCTCAGGGAATTATAATAGGAGGTCTTTACATTCTTAAATTGTATTTATAATGTTCTTCTTGAATATAGAAACAACTCATTTTAATGAAGTCAAATAGTTCAGAGATGTACGAAGTTAAAATGTGAAACTGCTGCAGTGTCTCATGCTTTTGTCACCTGAGGATTTAGCTGATTTGAGATGTTTCCAGGTTTACCCAGGTTGTGGAAGAGAGTGGCTCTTATTTTACTTTATTTTTTATAAAAGGGAAAAAAGCATTGGGAATTTTTTTTTTTTTTTTTTTTTTTTTTTGAGACAGTCTTGCTCTGTCTCCAGGGGCTGGAGTGCAGTGGCATGATCTCGGCTCACTGCAACCTCCATCTCCCAGTTCAAGCGATTCCCCTGCCTCAGCCTCCCAAGTATCTGGGACTACAGCTGCGCACCACCACTCCCAGCTAATTTTTGTATTTTTAATAGAGACGGGGTTTCATCATATTGGCCAGGATGGTCTCTATCTCTTGACCTTGTGATCTGCCCACCTCAGCCTCCCAAAGTGCTGGGATTACAGGCATGAGCCACCATGTCCAGCCGTGGGAACATTATGTTTTAACTGTGAAACAAACTAATTTGGTGGTAGTGGAGAGAACACTCTGTTAAATATCCAAAACGTATTTTTGCATTATTTTCAATAATTCTAGGGTTTTTTCTGTCTTTCTAGGGTGTGCCATGTGACTTGGTGACAGGTGAAGATCGTGTGACAGTTCAGCCAAATGGGAAACAGGCTTCACATGTTTCTTGTACAGTTGAGATGTGCAGTGTTACAACTCCTTGTATGTATATGCTGTTTAAGAAACTATGGTTTGGTATTTTTAATTTTTTTTTTTTTTTCGAGACAGAGACTTGCTCTGTCGCCCAGGCTGGAGTGCAATGGTACTATCTCGGCTCACTGCAACCTCTGCCTCCCTGGTTCAAGCAATTCTCCTGCCTCAGCCTCCCAAGTAGCCGGGATTACAGGCACCCGCCACCACGCCCAGCTAATTTTTGTGTTCTTAATAGAGATGGGGTTTCCCCATGTTGGTCAGGCTGGTCTCAAACTCCCAACCTCAGGTGATCTGCCCACCTCGGCCTCCCAAAGTACTGGGATTACAGGCATGAGCCACTGTGCCTGGCCATGGTATTTTTAATTTGAAAATACACTTGAACATGTGAAATACGATATTTTTGTGTGAAGAAAAAATTTAAAAATCTAGAAAAAGAAGAGAATAAATATGACAAACATGTGATCCTGCCACCACTGACAAATGCTTGCACCTGAAGTTCTTTCCCTTTTTCTCTTAAAAGAGCTAAAATGTTAATAAGTATAATTGAAATTTCCTTTGTACCACTCTCCAGTTTAATTCCTCTCTCCTCTTTTGTTCTAACTAGTAACAGATATTTGGTGTGTATAGTTTTTCTGTCTCTTTTCAGGATATATATTATATCATTGATATGTATTATCAGTATTCTAGATTGCTGTGTTTTAAAACATTTATGTGATTATTATATTATTATTGTTCTACCACTTGCTTGTTTACTCCACAAATGTGTTTAGATCTATCTAGTCTTATTGAAGTATCTATAGCTACATATTTGTAGTTATTTCATTTAAACTGTTTTATATTATTCCATCTTAGGACTGAAATTATTTGTTCCCCATTTGTTAAAGGATATTTAGGTTGTTTAAAGTTTTTTCCTGTTATGTACACTGCCACAATGAGCTTCTATTTAAAGTTGTTTTGTTTTGTTTTTGAGTCAGGGTCTCACTCTGTCACCCAGGCTGAAGTGCAATGGCGCAGTCATGGCTTACTGCAGCCTTGACCTCCTGGGCTCAAGCAGTCCTTCCACCTTAGCCTCCTGAGTAGCTACAACTACAGGTGTGAGCCACCACACCCAGCTAATTTTTATTAATAAATTTTTTGTGGAGATGGGTTCTTGCTGTGTTGCCCAGACTGGTCTCTAACTCCTGGCCTCGTGTGGTCCTCCCACCTAGGTCTCCCAAAGCAGTGGGATTACAGGTATAACCCACCGCACCTGGCCTTAACATTTAAGTGAAAATTAACTTTTTCCTTATTATGTAAGCAATCATGTCTTCGTTATTGAAAATATAAAAATGTAAGCAAGCGAACAGAAGAAAACAAACGTACATAATTTCCCAGTCCCACCTATCCAGAATCAGTAGGTGTTAATTAACCCTATATATTTTCCAGACTTTGTCAATATTTGTGTTCATGTTCTATATGCATATAGTTATGTGTGCATGGTGGGTATATATATTGGACAAATAGGAAGGTACTTTACTATTTGGTAGCTTGTTTTTTTTCATTTTAATAATCAACTTCGTGAGATGAATAGATTTTAAAAAATCAATACATTATAAAGTAATATATTGTACAATAGCACAGAAGTTTATAAATCAGAATTTCTTATCTACGTCTTCTCTTCTAGTCTTGTTTGTACATATCCAGATCACTAAGTACTTTTTTTTTTTGAGACAGAGTCTCACTCCTGTCATCCAGGTGGGAGTGCAGTGGCTCGATCATGGCTTATTGCAGTTGTGACCTCCTGGGCTCAAACAATCCTCCCGCCGCATTTTAAAATTTTTTTTTGTAGAGAAGAGGTCTCACTTCCTTGCCCAGGCTGGCCTTGAACTCCCGGGCTCAAGCGATCCACCTTGCCTTGGCCTCCCAAAGTTCTGGGATTACAGGCATGAGCCATCATGTCCGGCCTCAATAAGTAATTTTTAATCTGATGATTTTTCAATATAAAATTAGCTTTCTTTACTTTCCTAAGTGTCATTGTATTTTTAAATGTTCTCTTTTCAATTCTGTAGTATTTGGGGAAGAAAGTAAAAATATGATATATGAATTACAGGGAATAGAATAAGGTATTTGGAAGCATTTTAGCTTTAGAAAATGAGATGAGACACTACTTTTTGCCATAGCGATGGATTTAAAACCCCTAACAATGAGCATGACTGAGGCCCAAGGAATTATTCCTTCCACTTCACTTTCTGCTCCTGAGAGCTGCCTGGTTTCCTGTGGTAGAGATGCTTCATTAGTAAATGAAGGGCTGTCACCTCCTTGTTCTGGAACTTGCCTTCTTTTACTTGTGTCCAGATGTGATAGTTCTCATCAGACAAATTCCCCAGGCTGTCTCTTAGATTGCAAAAAAATAGGACAAGTGGAACTGCTCAGTTTGGGAGGCAGTGTGGTAGAGTACCTAAGAGTATGGACTTGGAGCTGGGTGTGGTGACTTGTGCCTATTAATTCTGGCTACTTAAGAGATTGAGATGGGAGGATTGCTTGAGGCCAGGAGTTCAAGGCCAGCCTGAGCAACACAGCAAGACCCTCATCTCCAAAGAAAAAAAATTTTTTTTTTTGAGCTGGAGTCTTGCTGTGTTGCCCAGGCTCGAGTGCAGTAGTGCAATCTTGGCTCACTGCAGCCTCCACCTCCCGGGTTCAAGTGATTCTCCTGCCTCAGCCTCCAGAGTAGCTGGGACTACAGGCGCATGCCACCACACCTGGCTAATTTTTGTATCTTTAGTAGAGACGGGGTTTCACCATGTTGGCCAGGATGGTCTCGATCACCTGACCTTATGATCCGCCCGCCTCGGCCTCCCAAGAAGATGTTTTTAAAATTAGCTGGTCATGGTGCTGCGTGCCTGTAGTCCCAGCTACTTGGAAGCTGAGGCAAGAGGATTGCTTGAGCCTAGGAGTTTGAAGTTACAGTGAGCTATGGTTGTGCCACTGGACTTAGGCTGTATGACAGTGAGACACTGTTAGGAAGATCACTTTCAACCCAGGAGTTCAAGGCCATCCTGAGCAACAGTGAGACCCTGTATCTAAATTAAAAAGATAAAAAAAAGAGTATAGACTTTGGAGCTAGATGGCCTGGGTTTGAATTTCATCTCTACACTTACTTAGTATATAACTTAAAGCAAGTAACTTAATTTCTTTGGGCCTCTGACTTTTCTGTCAAATGGAGATAGTGATAATACTTAACCTCATAGATTTGTTGTGAGGATTAAGGAGGAGGTACTTAGGAGGTAAAACACTTAGAACAAACCTGCCGGAAAAGAGGAACCCAGTAAATGATGGTGGTAGTGGTGATGGTGATGCTTGAATTTTGATGTTGGAATTTGTTTATAATACTATTTAAGTAGATGGTATTGCTCATGTTAACTTTTTTATTTTAAGATGAAGTGGCTGTAATTGATGAAATTCAAATGATTAGAGATCCAGCCAGAGGATGGGCCTGGACCAGAGCACTTCTAGGTTGGTGGTCGTAATGCTATAAAACCCGTGCTTCATGTCATCTGTGCTGAGATGCATTTTTATCTGCTTGCCATTGCCAACCAAATAGAGTCACCTAGAACCTTTCTTTTTGACACAAAAAAGTCAACTAAGTATGAATTTTTATTTTCTAAATATTATTTTAATAATGGGAAATCCATTTTTTCCTGTGCTAAAACTAGCATAACCATGTAATTAAAGTTAAAATGTTCAAATCTCATATTTACACAAGTACAATTTATGTTTTGGTGTGTTTCATGCTAGTCTTTTTTTTTGTATGTGCATATGGTGTTTTGAGAACATCTAATTTTGTATCTTGCTTTTTTTCAGTTCTGTTTTTCATGTGACATTTTTCATATTACATATTAATATGATCACATATCTCTATTGAAAGGCAATACCATAATTTGCTCCATAGAGTTGAACCTTTTTTTCCCTATTACTAATAATGCTGCAGTAAAAATCTTTGTGGCCAAACCTTTTTATTTTTTGAGACAGGGTCTTGCTCTGATGCCCAGGTTGGAGTGTGGTGGTGCAGTTGTGGCTCACTGCAGCCTTGACCTCCTGGGCACAAGCAGTCCTCCCATCTCGATCTCTCGAGTAGCTGGGACCACAGCTGTTTGCCAACATGCCCCCGGTTAATTTTTAAATTTTTTGTAAAGACATAGTCTCCCTATGTTGCCCAGGCTGGTCTTGAACTCCTGGGTTCAAGCACTCTTCCCACCTCAGCCTCCCCAAATGCTGGGATTACAGGCATGAGCCACTACACCCAGCTTATTTTTTATTTTTTTAAATTATTTCTTTAGGATAAGCTCCTGTAAGTGGAGTTCTTGAGGTCCATAGACATGAGTGAACATTTCTACTGCTTGATGTTGGAGTGAATTTTTGATCATGTTTTAGGGCAGGTGTTTTCAAATTTAAAAACAAATAGCTGAACTTGGCCGGGTGCGGTGGCTCACGCCTGTAATCCCAGCACTTTGGGAGGCCGAGGCTGGCCGCTTGCTTGAGGCAAGGAATTCAAGACCAGCTTGGCCAACATGGCGAAACCCCGTCTCTACTAAAAATATAAAAATTAGCCAGGCGTGGTGGTGCATGCCTGTAATCCCAGCTACTCCAGAGGCTGAGGCACGAGAATCACTTGAGCCTGGAAAGGAGATACTACAGTGAACCACAGTGAACCGAGATCATGCCACTGCACTCCAGCCCGGGCGACAGAGCAAGACTCTGTCTCACGAAAAAAAAAAAGCTGAACTCTTTTTTTTAAACACAGAGTATACATTGAAGCCTGTTATGTAAAATACGTGGAAGTGGATCTGCTCAGGGATAAGGAGCTTGGAGTTTCTTCTGCCCTCCAACCCCCAACCTCTGAGGTACCTCAGCGATTCCATGGAGCCTAATTTGAAAAATACAAGTATAGGACCTGTGTTCAGTACTTAGCATCGAAATGCCAGCTTCTAATCCTGGCTCGTTTCACTCTGATAGAGTTGAAACTTTGGCCAAAGCAATTTAAAAGTCCTGAGATTAATAAAAATTGGATAATCTTTGCCCACTAGAAGTTGGTGATTATTTCAAAGTTTGCATCAGAGATAATATTTTTGAAAATATTTGGTAAGGTTGTAAAGCAATATGTAAGCCAACGTAAAGTACTTTGGCTATGTAAAATGTTGTATATTTAATTATAAATCTTTAAAATTAAGAAACCCAGTTTTGCATTGACAGGACTGTGTGCCAAAGAGGTTCATTTGTGTGGAGAACCTGCTGCTATTGACCTGGTGACGGAGCTTATGTACACAACGGGGGAGGAAGTGGAGGTATTCGATCAGATGCTTTGTTCTCCAGGTGGCATGTCAGATAGTCCAGACTACCTAGGCAGTGGCTTCAGAGGCCCTAGATAATGCCAACGTCAGAACTTAACTAAAAAGAAAGCTTCATTTTCTTGTGATCAACTAGACCATATATATGTAATTGAACCTCATGATCTGAAGTTCTGACAAGAGTGGTCGTCACACCCTAAGTCTTCCAAGAGTACAGGAAATTCTTCACTTCTTGACAAAACCTTGTGGGGCTTGAGTAGATCTCTTCAAATTAAACAAATCAGTACTCTTAGAAGTTGGAGACCCAGCAAGTTTGTCATTTTCAAAGTCTTGTATGTCAGATATTGGGGCCTTTGATACACATCTAATTGCCAGACACCATTTATATTCCTTTTTGAAATTCTTAGAGTTGGAAGTAACTGGTTTCCTTTTAATCCTACTTCTCTTTTTCTTTATCAGAGTTCTGTAATAAAATGAATTATTATTATTATTATTATTATTTTTGAGACAAGGTCTCACTCTGTTACCCAGGCTGGAGTGCTGTGGTGCAGTCACAACTCACTGCAGCCTCAGCCTCCTGGACTCGAGTGATCCTCCCACTTCAGCCTCCCGAATAGCTAGGACTGCAGGTGTTTGCCACCATGCCCATCTAATTTTTTATTTTTTGAGCAGAGGGCATCTCACTGTGCTACCAAGGCTGGTCTCGAACTCCAGTGCTCAAGCAATTCTCCCACCTTGGCCTCCCAAAGTGCTGGGATTATAAGCATAAGCCAAGGAAATAGTTTTGAATTAGCCTGTTATTTTATTTTTGTGCTCAGTTTTCAAGGAGAGATGGTGGAATGTAGTGGAAGAAATTTTGGAGTCCATTCTGTGTTTTGCCATTCTTAGCTTTGCATTCTTTAGACAAGTCACAGAAGGTTAGACTTGCAAAATGTGCCTCAGACATTAGTTTTTTATTGGACTCAGTTTTACTATTTTATAAAATGGAAATAGCAGTTAATAACCTTTCTGAACATAACACATTGCCATGAAAATGAAATATATGAGAAAAAGCTTTGAAAATAGATGAAACACTCTTTTCATCTTATTAATTTAGAGATGCCAATGAGAAGTGATGGTAACACTTATAATATCAAAATAAATGTTTTTCTGTGTTTTCTTTTGAAAAACATTGGTACTTATCAGTTTTTAGCTACTCTTAACTGCATTACAAGCTTTTCACTTAATTACTAGTCACAAGAAGTTGAGTTGGGTGTGTCATTTTGCCATTTCATGTCTTTATTGTAGGTTCGAGACTATAAGAGGCTTACCCCCATTTCCGTGCTGGACCATGCACTAGAATCTTTAGATAACCTTCGGCCTGGGGACTGCATTGTCTGTTTTAGCAAGAATGATATTTATTCTGTGAGTCGGCAGATTGAAATTCGGGGATTAGAATCAGCTGTTATATATGGCAGTCTCCCACCTGGTAATTATTGACTTTCCTCATGATAAGATATGAAATCTCCTATCTTTGCAATTTATGTTGAGATATGTATATAAAAAAGTAAACAATATTGAATTAAGCTGCTTGATGTATTGGTAATTTGTTAAACGTCATATAAAATAAATAATTTTCTATTTCATCTTAGTGGAAATAGAAGTATTTTAATTATAGTTCTTGTTAGTTGCTGCTATTATTAGACTGTATCTTAAATGTTGAGTTTATTATTTTCTTACAGAAATGTCATTGAAATCTGGACTTGACCATGTCCTTTTAAGTTGTAGTCCTGAAATCTGTGTCCTCAGGAATAAGGCTAGTGTGGTGGGGGATTGTGTTGCTATATGACGGAGTATTTGAAGGAATGGATGTAAAGGATAAGTGGCTCCTTGAAGATATAAAGAAATAAAGTTTGAAACAGTAAAGATTTTATCATTAAAAATGGGAAGAACAGGAGGTGAGGGTTTCCAAGATGTACTTAGCTTGATGTAATAAAAGACTGAGAACACTGATTTAACATAAATTGTTCTTGTTTTAGGAACCAAACTTGCTCAAGCAAAAAAGTTTAATGATCCCAATGACCCATGCAAAATCTTGGTTGCTACAGATGCAATTGGCATGGGACTTAATTTGTAAGTAATTTGTTTTTAATAAGCATGAATATTTGGTGAGTTAAATGGTGGTTTTTTTGTTTTTCAATTTTCTAATTGGCATTAATGACCAAGCACTTTGATTTGGGAGAATAAATATTATAGGCTAGATTTGAGATTTATCTTGCCTACACCTGTTGAGGGAAATAAAAAGAAAATATTAAATAGTGCCAGGACTTTTTTTAGGAACAGGGTCTTGCTCTGTTACCCACGCTGGAGTGCAGTGATCCAGTTGTAGCTCAATGCAGTCTTGAACTCCTGAGCCCAAGTGATCCTCCTGCCTCAACCTCCAGAGTAGCTGGGACCACAGGCGCACACCACAAAGCCTGGTTTTTTGTTTTTTTCTTTTTTTTTTTTTTTGGGTAGTGACAAGGTCTTACCCTGTTGCCCAAGCTAGTCGCTAACTCCTGGCCTCCAGTGATCTTCCCACCTCAGCCTCCCAAAGTACTAGGATTACAGGCATGAGCCACTACACTCGGCCCACACTAGGACGTTTGAATGCTGCCCTCCACTACTGCTAACCTATTGTACTATGCCACTTTATTTTCAGTTTCTCAGTCAGATGTCCGAGTGCCTATTATGCATGTGGGGCTAGTTATTATCTCTAAATGGTAACAGTGTTAAACCTAAATATTATTTATTTATGTATTTATTTATTTTTGAGACAGAGCCTCACTCTGTGCCCCACGCTGGAGTACAGTGGTGTGATATGGCTCACCACAGCTTCAAACTCCTGGGTTCCAGCGGTCTTCCTGCCTCAGCCTCCTGTAGAGCTACAGGCACACACCACTGAACCTAGCCTATGTTTTTAATTTTTTATAGAGGCTTGGGTCTTGCTATGTTGCCCAGGCTGGTTTTGAACTCCTGGCCTCAAAACAATCCTCCTGCCTCAGCTTCCCAAAGTGCTGGGATTATGGGTGTGAGCCACTGTGCTAGACGTTCCTTAATTTTGTAAGTGGCAGTCAAGGTTGCAAGAGGACCTAAGCTAGTATTGGAGTGAGCATTATGCAAGTATTGGAGGGTTTTTCATACAGTCTGCAGGATCACTTTTATTTCTGTTTCAGGAGCATAAGGAGAATTATTTTTTACTCCCTTATAAAGCCCAGTATCAATGAAAAGGGAGAGAAAGAACTAGAACCAATCACAACCTCTCAAGCCCTGCAGATTGCTGGCAGAGCTGGCAGATTCAGCTCGCGGTTTAAAGAAGGAGAGGTTACAACAATGAATCACAAAGATCTCAGTTTATTAAAGGAAATTTTGAAGAGACCTGTGGATCCTATAAGGGTAAGGTGTAACATGTTAATTAACTACTTCTCTGTGGAGGACAGTCATTCTTTCCCTCACCCACCATCCAGACTCTCACCTCAGACACATTTCTGGATACAGACATAAGTGAAAGAAAATTTTGTGCTATGAAAACTGCATTAAAAAAAGCCCTACTTTACTGCTTTGGAGAGCCACAGAGATCCTTTGATCAGAGAATGGTATGTAAGTGAAGGTCCAGATTGACGAAGTCTAGTGAGCCTGATTTGCCTTTACTTCCTTCCGGAATCTAGCAGCGGGAAGGAACAGGGAGGAAAGCAATTTCTTCAGCTGAGCACACAGAGCTACATTAGTGGACTGAAAAATGACCAGAAGCCTGAATATAGACGAAACCCTTGAGCATGGGGCAAAAACAGCCTTAAGCAATACAACTTCATCCAGTGAGGAGAAGGTTAAATTTTGGTTAATATTGGTTAATGAGTTAGAATTGTACATATTTGAAACAAACTTTCTAGTAATAGTTAAAATTTAAAGTTCCCTGGAAAATTCACCTACATGGCTTATCTCATTTGTCTGTGACACTAGATGAAGGGGAATATAGACATGAGATCATGCAGGGAGAAGCATGCAGGGAGAAGCTTCCAAGAGAAGGCTGTCCTGGAATCATTTCTGTAACTTCTTAGCAGTACAGTTAGGTTCGTGGGTGGCTCCTGTGACCTCCCTGCTTCCCTCCCGGGCATCTCATGTCTTGGACTCTTCTTCCCTCCCTTATGACTAATCTCTCTTGCCTCTTTTCCTCTTTGTCTTTTTCATTCACTTTCTCTCTCCGTTTCATACTTCATTCCTTATACTTACCTGTGGCCATGTCCTAACGCTGTAATGTGTAGTTAAAGAGAACTCACTTCCAGTTTAAAAATGTTCTCATGTCTTTCTAGATGTATGTATGTATGTTAGTTTTATTGCCTTGGTTAAAGTGACTGGGTTTTTCTCATTCATTTTAATTCAGTGAGGAGAATTGAGACATGGAAAATGGTTTTACCCTGGAAAACAGGTTTTTTTTCCTTTTTTTTTTTTTTTTTTAGATAGTGTTTCACTCTGTTACTCAGGCTTCAGTGCTGTGGCATGATCACGGCTCACTGTAACCTCAGTCTCCTGAGCTCAGGAGAGCCTTGCACCTCAGCCTCTTGAGCAGCTGGGACTTCAGGTGCTCACCACCATGCTTGGCTGATTTTTAAAAAATTTTTTGTAGAGATGGGAATCTCCTTATGTTGCCCAGGCTGATCTTGAACTACTGTCCTCAAGTGATCCTCCCACCTTGACCTCCCAAAGTGTTGGGATTACAGGCATGAGCCACTGCACCTGGCCATAAAATCTTTTTTTTTTTTTTTGAGACGGAGTCTTGCTCTGTCGCCAGGCTGGAGTGCAGTGGCGCGATCTCGACTCACTGTAAGCTCTGCCTGCTGGGTTCAAATGATTCTCATGCCTCAGCCTCCCGAGTAGCTCGGATTACAGGCACGCACCACCACACCCAGCAAATTTTTGCATTTTTAGTAGAGACGGGGTTTCACCATGTTGGGCAGGATGGTCTCAATCTCCTGACCTCGTGATCCACCCACCTCGGCGTCCCAAAGTGCTGGGATTACAGGCATGAGCCACGGCGCCCAGCCCATAAAATCATTTTTTATATGCTGCCAGATCATCATAGGCTTTAGAAATATGACTAAAATGTAAGCAAAAGACTAATTTCTCAGTGGCCATAATCTGTCATTTTTACTAAATCATCTCATCAACTTTTCTAATTGGTAATAAATGGTAAAATGATATTTTTTCTCTTTTACTCAAATTCTTGGCATTTACTTCATTTGGTGAGAGTTTAGCCTGATTGTATTTATTTGGTGAGAGCTTAGCCTGAATAGGACTTTATCATGCAATAACTTAAGAAAATTTGTCCTTTTTAAAAAAAAAAAAAATCAGCTTATGATTGTTTTTTCTTTTACCAAAAGGCAGCTGGTCTTCATCCAACTGCTGAGCAGATTGAAATGTTTGCCTACCATCTCCCTGATGCAACACTTTCCAATCTCATTGTAAGTGGAAACTCCCTTTCAAATCTCTCCTAAAAATGTTGATATGTCAAGTGATTACTGGTTAACCTCATGAGCATGAATGGATAGTCTGCCTTTGAGAAGTTGCTATTTATAAAATTTATTTTACAAGCGAAAATTTTTTCTCAAAATCTTTTGGGACTTTAGTCCTGAGGAATTTCCTCTCAGTATTTCAGGTGGGGAAGGATATGAGGGAGTGATTAAAGCAAGCCTTTATGGAAGTTTGTTCTGGATTAAAGAGATTGTCTTTTATAGACTTGAGTATGTTATTCATTGTTCATTTTAATTCACTTAGGCAGTCCAGTAATTTCGTGTCTTTTTTCCCCAGGATATTTTTGTAGACTTTTCACAAGTTGATGGGCAGTATTTTGTCTGCAATATGGCTGACTTTAAATTTTCTGCAGAGTTGATCCAGCATATTCCACTAAGTCTGCGAGTGAGGTATGTTTTCTGCACAGCCCCTATCAACAAGAAGCAGCCTTTTGTGTGTTCTTCACTGTTACAGGTAAGCCTTTATCTTTAAGCTATTTCGAGTGCCTTCCGGTTGATGCAGTTTCCCCAAACAGTACTTTGTTATTCAAAATAAAATAATTAGAAGAGTACTCTGTAATATGAGAGACTTTGTAAAAACTTAAATAGGGGTTAACAGTAGCAATAGTGTTCAGTTTTCTTAAGTGTAAAGCACTGAGCCAGGGGTTACTGTCTTGTATGAGCACCATGCCAGGGTTCTAGCCCCTTTTAACTCATTTGGGTAGGGATGCAAATCTCTGACTTCTGAGAAGCACGGGATTCCTGGGGGCCAGGAAGGACAGTGGACTATGGTGAACCATAAATCTCTACCAAGGCTGGGCGCAGTGGCTCACGCCTGTAATCCCAGCACTTTCGGAGGCCGAGGCAGGGGGATCACCTGAGGTCAGGAGTTCGAGACCAGCCTGGCCAAGCTGATGAAACCCTGTCTCTACTAAAAATACAAAAATTATCTGGGCATGGTGGTGGGCACCTGTAATCCCAGCTACTTGGGAGGCTGAGGCAGGAGAATCACTTGAACCCAGGAGGCAGAGGTTGCAGTGAGCCAAGATCGCACCATTGCACTCCAGCCTGGGTGACAGAGCGAGACTCTGTCTCAAAAAAAAAAAAAAAAAAAAAAAAACTCTACCAAGGTTTATCATAACAATACTTTTATTTTATTTTATATATTTTATTTTTGAGACAGGGTCTTGCCCTGTTGCCCAGGCTGGAGTGCAGTGGTGCAATCACAGCTCACTACAACCTCAACCTCCCCGGCTCAAGTGATCCTGCCACCTCAGCCTCCCAAGTAGCTGGGACTACAGGCATGTGCCACCATGCCCAGCTAATTTTTGTATTTTTTGTAGAGACAGATCTCTCTCTGTTACCCAGGCTGGTCTCGAGCTCCTGGAGGCAAGTGATCATCCCGCCTCAGCCTCCAAAAATGCTGGGATTACAGGCATGAGCCACCTAGTCCAGCCTAATATTTTAATTATTAAAAATGTTTTTGAAAGTATCCAAATGTCCAACAAGAGGGAAAAGGTAAACTACATTATGGCATATCCACTTGATTGGATATTAGGAAGACATTGCAATGATAATTATGATTATAATGAAGAAATCTACATAAGTGGTTACACTATAACAGTAAGTGAGGGAAGCGATTCAGAACTGTATGTACCTTATAAACACAACATGTTCTCTCACCTCCCACCCTATTTCCTCTGCTTTGCATGCTCTCCCCACCCCACTAAACCCAAAGGCCTCCTCTTCTCTGAATCTTGTCCTGACTCACTGAAGTTCACTGCCATTTCCTCTGTAGGCCTGAGCATTCTGCATATGAGCTATATTCTAATCAAATCTAGCTCTAAACTTATTTTTTAAATAACATAAATAGTCCAGTGCTGTGGCTCATGCCTGTAATCCCAGCACATTGGGAGGCCGAGGCAGGAAGGATTGCTTAAGCCTAGGAGTTTGAGAACATCTCCAGCAACATAGCAAGACTCCGCCCTTTTAAAAAAAATTACATAAATAGTACATTCTCTTTATACAAAATGAAAACATTACAGATAGCTTAAATGTGGCTCACTCCCCAATCTTAGTCCTCTGAAATAACTCCCTGTGTAAGTTTGTGTGTATCTTTGCAGACTGTTTTTCATTGCGTTTGCCTACGTGCATGTTCATGTGGAAACACTAGATTTGTTGTGAGGGTGCATTTCCTCATAAAAAATTGTCTCTTTTTTTTTTGAGACAGAGTCACTCTGTCGCTCAGGCTGGAGTGCAGTGGTGTCATCTCAGCTCACTGCAACCTCTGCCTCCTGGGTTCAAGCGATTCTTGTGCCTCAGCCTCCTGAGTATCTGGGATTACAGGCACGTGCCATGCCTGACTAATTTTTGTATATTTTGTAGAGGCAGGGTTTCGCCATGTTCCCCAGGCTGGTCATGAACTCCTGAGCTCAAGTAGTCCACCCGCTCAGCCTGCCAAAGTGCTAGGATTACAGGCATGAGCCATTGTGCCCAGCCCTATCAATGCTATCTTAATGAATTACTCACAACTTGCCTTTTTTTTCTCTTAATAATATGTGTTAGAGATCTTCCATGTCCAGATGTTTACCTAGAAAATAGTTTCTAGGCATTTGTGAAAAACTTAGCTAGCATAAGGTTGAAGTTTATGGAAGAGTCTTAAAACTGCTGTAAACTGACCTGGGTGGAACTCAGTCCCATGGCCTTGGCCCCATTCACACCGTCCTTTAAACGGCTATTCTAGGGAATAGAAGCTCTTTATTAAGATGTAGGGAGTCTCTGGAACGTGCGGGTCAACAGTTGCTTGTTTTCTTAAGATAAGGTCTCACTATGTTGCCCAGGCCGCAGTGCAGTGGCACAATCATAGCTCACTGTAACCCCAAACTCCTGGGCTCAGGTGATCCTTCCACCTCAGCCTCTTGAGTAGCTAGGACTACAGGTGCGCGCCATGATGCGCGGTGTGTTTTCTTTTTGAGATGAAGTCTCTCACTCTGTTGCCCAAGCTGGAGTGCAATGGTATGAGCTTGGCTCACTGCAACCTCCGCCTCCCAGGTTCAAGCGATTCTCCTGTCTCAGCCTCCCGAGTAGTTGGGATTACAGGCGCCTGCCACCATGCCTGGCTAATTTTTTGTATTTTTAGTAGAGATGGGGTTTCACCATGTTGGCCAGGCTGGTCTCAAACTCCTGACCTCAAGTGATCCACCCGCCTTGGCCTCCCAAAGTGCTGGGATTACAGGCGTGAGCTGCCACGCCCGGCCGCTCCATGTGTTTTCTGTTTAAAAATTAGAATATGAAATCTAGAGGCTTTTCCTTTTTTCTTGATCTTTGTCATTACTGAACTATGAAAGAGCTCAATCACATTAATGACTTAGGATGCCCCTTAGGACTGTGATTTGGAAGCTGTGCTCCATGGAGCTCCTTTAGGGCCAGCTGCTGGATGGCTGGATGGCTGGCTGGATGGATGGCTGGCTGGCTGGCTGGCTGGATGGATGGATGGATGGATGGGCGGATGGGCGGGCATCTCTCCCTGCCCTCTCTGCATAGCTCCTTACTTAGCTCTTTTATGTATTGGGCTTCCACTAGTTGTTTGTGGCCAAAAAAAATAGAGCCACTGCTTTATAACTTGAGAACTCATGCTTGGCCTGTCCTGTCTAGCAGGTAGTGTGGTCACATTTCTACCCTTTATGGCTATCCTACTTGGCATTTATTAAACTTAGCAGAGTGGACCAGACTGAATTTAACAAAATTGTGGTATTATTTAACCACAGTTGATCTAAAACTGCTCTTCCTCTCTGAAGTATTAACCTTGCTTAGGTTAAGCATTTAGAGATAATTTCCCCTAATTAGGAAATGAATCATTTGAAATCAGCTTGAATCTTGAAGCTGAAGGTTTTATTTAAACTCTTGCTTGAGGGGTCTTGCTGTGTGGTTGTATGTCTATCTTCTGTAGTACAGGTGATGTATAATATTGCCTAATGTCTGGAATGCAACATGGTTTTGAAAGCACATTCCCCAGCAGTGTCTTGTGGTGTCTCACGTCACCGATGAGGAAGCTGAAGCAAAGAGTGGTGACTTGGCCAAAGCCACACAGCTCGCAGGAGGCAGATCCAAGATTGACTTCTGACCAGCCTTGCACCAGGCCACCTCAGAGGGTTTCTGTATAATAAGGGAGGACAGCCAGGTGCGGTGGCTCACACCTGTAATCCCAACACTTTGGGAGGCCAAGGCAGGCAGATCACAAGGTCAGGAGTTTGAGACCAGCCTGACCAACATGGTGAAACCCCGTCTGTGCTAAAAATACAAAAATTAACTGGGCGTTGTGGCGGGCGCCTGTAATCCCAGCTACTCAGGAGGTTGAGGCAGGAGAATCACTTGAACCCAGGAGGCGGAGGTTGCAGTGAGCCAAGATCGTGCCATTGCACTCCAGCCTGGGTAACAGAGCGAGACTCCGTCTCAAAAAAATAAAAAATAAGGGAGGACATTAACAAGATAGAGAAACTTAAGCTTGTATTTGAGGTTATAGGACTATTACATAATGAGATAGAAATAGGAGTGTTCAGGTACTGTCTATCCATAGCTTAGAACATCACATATTCCTAAATAAGAGTTAACAGACTTAGGCCCTGGACAGTTAGTCCTTCTACAGCTTCTTTTTTTTTTTTTTTTTTTTTTTTAACTGCTCCGTGTGGAGCAGGGATACCCTATAGGTAGTGTGCCCAGAGTAGCCCTTGAACTTCTGCTGCACATATTATTACCCTGGTTTTAGAAAAAGAAGGAAGTCATCTTTTTTTTGTTTTTTCTTTCTCCAAATGGTCTCACTCTGCTGGAGTGCAGTGGCACGATCATGGCTCACTGTAGCCTTGACCTCCCTGGGCTCAGTAATCCTCCACCTCAGCTTCCTGAGGAGTAGATGGAATCACAGGCACATGCCACCATGCCCAGCTAACTCTGTGTTTTTTTGTAGAGATGGGGTTTCTCCATGTTGCCCCAGCTGGTCTCGAACTCCTGGGCTCAAGTGATCTACCCGCTTCAGACTCCTAGAGTGCTGGGATTATATACATGAGCCACTGTACCTGGCCTTATAAAGTATTAAATGTTCTTTAAAATGTAGAAAAGTATAAAGGAGAAAAGAAACCACCTGTCTATTGAAATACAACCACAATTAATGTTTTGTTTTGCTTTCTTTTTTTTCTCTTTCTAATTATAGACTTAAGGGAATTCTGACACTTCTCTGAAACTCTTTTCCTCTTTCTCTGTCAGTTTGCCAGGCAGTATAGCAGGAATGAGCCCCTGACCTTTGCATGGTTACGCCGATACATCAGATGGCCTTTAGTTCCACCTAAGAATATTAAAGACCTCATGGATCTTGAAGCTGTCCACGATGTCTTGGATCTTTACCTGTGGCTAAGGTACCAACATTTTTCCTTTATGTGCTCTCATTTTTCTAGTGGACAAATTAAAGTTTTTATGAATTTGTTTTTCTATTTCAAATTATGGACATATTTGCAAGATACTCTGTATTATGTCTGTTGTCCATAAAGGCAGTTCAACTGATGGAATGGTTTATACCCATTCCAAAAATGACTTGAGTTCTTGCAATTCTAGTTAAGATGGCTAGGTGAGAAGGAAGGTCCACTGGACTCCTGCTGGTCAAAGGATGGTCCTTGGACCAAAAGCATTGGTATCACCTGAGAGCTTGTTAGAACTAAGGAGTATCAGGCCCATCCCTGACTTGATCAGATTCTGCATTTTAACAAGATCCCTGGGTGATTCACTTGTACGTTATCATTTGAGAAGTCCTGTTCTAGGCCAGTGATTCTCAAAGGAGGGGCATGTCCCTCTCCAGGAGTATATCACAGTCTATTGAGGTATAGTGCCGACCCACCCTCAGGATGACATATTCCTCGGGTGTGTGGGGGCAGAAATCAAGGTTGAGCAAAGGCACTGAAGAGAGTTTGCAAAAAGAACATTTAGAATTAATCAATGTCAAGATGTAGGTGTGCCATTGAGAGTTGTCCAGACTGCGATAAGAGCTGTTGCTATAATGCTAATGTGTCTTTTTCCTAGCTACCGATTTATGGATATGTTTCCAGATGCCAGCCTTATTCGAGATCTCCAGAAAGAACTAGATGGTATTATCCAAGATGGTGTGCACAATATCACTAAATTGATTAAAATGTCTGAGACGCATAAGCTGTTGAATTTGGAGGGCTTTCCATCAGGGAGCCAGTCACGATTGTCAGGAACCTTAAAGAGCCAAGCTAGAAGGACGCGCGGCACCAAAGCTCTAGGGAGTAAAGCTACTGAACCACCCAGCCCTGATGCAGGAGAGCTGTCCCTTGCTTCCAGATTGGTGCAGCAAGGACTCCTCACTCCAGACATGCTGAAACAGCTAGAAAAAGAGTGGATGACACAACAAACTGAACACAACAAAGAAGTCTGGGACTCATCCAAAACGGACGAGAAGAAAGAAGGAACCTGATTCAGACTAGTTTTCTGTTCCTGTGTTTTTTTTTTTTATTTAATTTTGCAAATAAAAATTTATTTTGAATCCTTTTTCCTCATATGCATTTACTCCCTCCTCTAGTATTGTGGCTATCTGGTACCGGGGGATTTTTGGTGTGTGTGTGTGTGTGTTTGTGTGTGTGTTTTTTTGTTTGTTTGTTTTTTGGGTTTTTTTGCACAGAAAAATCACTCTTGACGACTAAACTTGTTTTTTTTTTTCAACATTTAGAAAATACTAGGATATCATAGAGGTTTAATTTAAATCTTTATATAATGGCCATTTGTAGGATAGTACTAAGACAGCGCACTATAAGGAACTCTGCATGGGAATAAAATCACTTTGGTGAATTGTTTGACCAGTTTCTTATGCCATGCTGAGGATGTCGTGGATGCAGCTCTTTGACAAACATTGCTGTCTATTGTACCCATATACCAGAGGCTATTTAGGTGCTGGAAATATGCAGTAAGCAAGACTGACAATGTTCTACTCTCATGGATCTCATATTTGGTAGGAGAGATAGGAACAGGTTAACAAATAAATCCTGTCGGATCGGTGAGGGCAGAGATTGTAGTCTATTTCACTGCTGCATCCACAGTATCTGGAATATAGCAGGAGCAAAATCAGTCTGTGAGATGAATGGGTGTAATTTTAGAGATGAATGTTAGAAAGAAGTAGAATAAGGAAAGAGTGATGCTGAGTGGCAGGGAAGGGCTGTTTTAGGTAGGGTGGTCTTCCCTTGTCCAAAGGCCAGTCTGATGCATAGTGGCCTACACTTGTCCAATGAAGTTTTCAACCCTGTTCAGAAACCTGGCTAAAAGGGGTTTAAAGGTGGAAGCTTTGGAGTTAGACAGATGTGGTTCCTTTTCATATCACAGCTTCGTAGCCTTGCCATCTCTGGGCTTGATCTCACATCTGAAGAAAATGGTCAGTACGCTCATTTAGAGTTGTTTTGGAGATTTGTAATTACGTGCCATTTATCACAGGGGCCTGGCACACAGGAAGCATTTTATTATATAAATGAACCTGAAGGTTTGGGTCCACTCTGGGCTGTGAATTGAGCTCTCAGATTATTCTGACAACTGAACTAATTTCTTGAGCAACTATTGAATTGGGGCTGACCTCATGGTAGGGATTAAATATGATTTGACTCAAATTGGGTGAGGGAATGTAGCCAGATCTGCAACCTCTCTCTGCTTTTTTCTTTGATAGTTCAGAGGTAACATTTAACTGAGATGACAATCTTCATTCTGACCTTTGCCTTCATGGAAATAAAGGCAGAGTGGGTGGCACTGACTCTATTTCCCTCTTGCTTATGGATAAACTAGTGAAATGCCTGGAAGGGCTTATCTCTTGATATTCTGCAGTGGGGCAACTGCAGCTTCTAGAATTTGCTTACCCCTGTGACTTACACCATAGCAGACATAATCATTCTTGTCCAGATGGTTACAAGAAATATCTATGAACTGAACCAAATAGTGGATTTGGTCCTGTTGTATGCAAGTGATGGGGTACATCACTTAGAGTGCTGTTAACTCTCCTATTTTCTCCAGTTTGGGGGCCAGAGTTGTTAAGTCAGAGAAAGACTTAGGCAAGACACTTAAAAACTAAGGCAAGTGAAAAGTCCTGAATATGTTAAATAAAGAAGTGGCTGGGCGCAGTGGCTCGTGCCTGTAATCCCAGCACTTTGAGAGACCAAGGCAGGAAGATGCCTGTAATCCCAGCACTTCGAGAGACCAAGGTCAGGAGTTTGAGACCAGCTTGGGCAACACAGTGAGACCCCATCTCTACAAAAAATTTAAAAGATTAGCCGGATGTGGTGGCATTCACCAGTAGTACAGCTCCTTGGGAGGCTGGGGTGGAAGGATCACTTGAGCCCAGCATATCGAAGCTGCAGTGAGCATTGATCATGCCACTGCATTCCAGCTTGGACAACAGAGCGAGACCCTGTCTCTAAATAAGTAAATAAATAAAGTTAAAGCCTCAAATTAAGAGAGGTGGGGGTGGGAGGTGCTGCTTGAACATTCAGCTAACGAGCATTTATAAATAGTGGTAGTTTGCCCTTTCGCGTCTCCTTCCTTTGGAGGGAAAGGAGGGCACTGTGGTTAGAAGAAGAGACTAAAGAAAAGATGGCAGCATGTGAAGCAAAACAGGAAAGATAGAATTGGAGTGGCCCTGCAGAATTCTCTTCAGTGTACCTAAAATTGTTACCAAGAAAGCAGCCTAGTCTTCCTTCTCTACAACAAGCTTGACATGTCACTTATCTTTCTTTGTGGGCTTCAGGGCCAGCTAAATTCCAGGCGTTCACTTCCATTTCACTATGGTCGTGTCACTCTTTGTGAAAGACAGCTGTTTCCTATCCTTGCAGTCTTCTCACAGATTCTGAAGTACTCGCCTGAGAGCCCTCCATGGATTATTATGGATTCCACTGAACTTAAACATGGGATGTGGACTAGGGCTTAGAGACTAATCTCAGCCTATCACTATACAGACCTGATAATTTAATAAAATGTGATTAGAAAATGACTGGGAATAATATCCAGTGACTTGTAATGTTTTGTATGTTATATATGTGGAAGAGTGTAAATCTGCAAAATGAAACTCTTGAAAAGTAACTGTAAATCACAAATATATAAAACTATCATCACAAATTAGAGTCTCTTATGACTCAAAACTGGGAGTCTGTAATTATGATGTAGTCATTCTGTGTGTGTCTAACTCAAACCTATTAGGATGTAATGAAAAGTAGAGATTTGCTATGGGACAGGCAAATGGATAAGGGAATCATGCTGAGATTTCCCTCTCCTGTTTCACAGCTTTAAAATATATAAACCTGGCTGGGTGCAGTGGCTCACCCCTGTAATCCCAACATTTTGGGAGGCTGAGGTGGACAGATCGCTTGAGCTCAGAAGTTCAAGACTGGCCTGGGCAACATGGCAAAACCCTGTCTCTAAAAAAAAAGCAAAAATTAGCCAGACGTGTTGGTGTGCGCCTGTAGTCCCAGCTACCCAAGAGGCTAAGGTGGGAGGATCACTTGAGCCCAGGAGGCGGAGGTTGCAGTGAGCTGAGATGGCACCACTGCACTCCAGTCTGGGTGACAGTACCAGACCCTGTTTCAAAAAAATAGATAAACCTCCACCTATAGTATCTCTAGATAAAGTAATTTTTAAGTCTTCTTCTGTTTCTTACATTATTCTAATTCCTTTTTTTTCCTAGCTTGGTTTGATTTCTACCTTTATTGTTGGAAACTTGTCTCACGTGTCTAGTGATCCTTGCCTGTGTCTATGTTTAAAAGTGAAGAAATAAGCTAATGGAGAGCTCTGTTTATAGGCCTAATGTCTTTTCAGTTTTTATGCAGGTTGATTGGATGATAAGCTGGCTTTTTAAATGATTCCCCAAATGTCAGTATCTGTAAGGTTTATTTTACTTTATTTTTTGAGTCAGAGTCTCATTCTGTTGCCCAGGCTGGAGTGCTGTGGCATGAACTCTGGTCATTACAACCTCTGCCGCCCAAGGCCAGATGCAGTGGCTCACGCGTGTAATCCCAGCACTTTGGGAGGCCAAGGCGGCGGCAGGGGGGAGGGGTTGGATCATGAGGTCAGGAGTTCGAGACCAGCCTGGCCAATATGGTGAAACCCAGTCTCTACTAAAAATATAAAAATTAGCTGGGCACGGTGGCATGTGCCTGTAGTCCCAGCTGCTCGGGAGGCTGAGGCAGGAGAATCCCTTGAACCCGGGAGGCGGAGGTTGCAGTCAGTTGAGATCGCTGCACTCCAGCCTGGGCGACAGAGTGAGACTCCATCTCAAAAAACAAACAAATATACAAACAAACAAGCAGAAAACAACCTCTGCTTCCCAAGTTCAAGCAATTCTCCTGCCTCAGCCTCCTGAGTAGTTGGGATTACAGGTGTGTACCACCACACCCAGCTAATTTTTGTATTTTTAATAGAGACTGGGTCTCACCATGTTGGCCAGGCTGATCTCGAACTCCTGACCTCAGGTGATCCCAAAGTGCTAGCGTGAGCCAACATGCCTGGCAGTATCTGTAAGGTTTTTTGTTTGTTTATTTGTTTTTGAGATGGAGTTTTGCTCTTGTTGCCTGTGCTAGAGTGCAATGGTGTGATCTCAGCTCACTGCAACCTCTGCCTCCTGGGTTCAAGCAATTCTCCTGCCTCAGCCTCCAGAGTAGCTAGGACTACAGGTGCACACCACCACAGCCGGCTAATTTTTGTATTTTTATTAGATACGGGGTTTCGCCACGTTAGCCCGGCTGGTCTCAAACTTATGACCTCAGGAGAGCCACCCACCTCGGCCTCCCAAAGTGCTGGGATTACAGGCGTGAGCCACCACGCCTGGCCTGTAAGGTTTTTTAAACATAAACTTAAAAAAAAAGTTAGGAGAGTTTTAGATTTGCAGAAAAATTGCAAAGATAATACAAAGAATTCCCATATACTCAACACATTTACCCCATTAACATCTCACATTTCCCCCATTAACATCTTACATTAGTATGGTACGTTTGTTATAATTAATGAACCAAGACTGATACATTATTATTAACTAAAGGCCATAGGTTGTTTAGATCTCCTTAGTTTTTACCCAGTGGCCTTCATCTCTTTTGGATCCCATCCAAGACACCACATGACATTTAGTCGTCTCCTTAAGCTCCTCTTGGCTGTGACAGTTTCTCAGACTTGCTGTTGATGATCTGGACAGCTTTGAGTACTAATCATGTGTTCTATAGACTATTCATCAGTTGGAATTTGTCTGATGTTTTTCTTATGATTAGACTAGGGTTTGGGTTTTGGGAGAAAGAGCCCAGAGGTAAGGTGCCGGTCTTATCACCTCATATCACGGATCTGTACTGTCAACATAACTTCACCCTGCTAAAGTTGACCTTCATCACGTGCCTGAGGACACGTGTCAGGTTTCTTCACTGTCATGTTACCCTTTTCTCGTTTTCCATACTGAACTCTCTGGAAAGAATCACTGTGTACACTGTGCTCCACCTCTTTGAGGGTGGAGTATCTATGTGCATTCTTCTGCATGGGAGATTGGTCCTTTCTCCCTCACTTATATATTTATGCAATTATTTGTTAATATCAGTATGGGCTAATGGAAATGTAGACTTTGGGTTATAATCCAGTCATACTTTATCTTGCTCAATTTTTTCTTTCTTTTTTTTTTTTTTAACACTCCTATCAATGTTTTCTAGCTTTGGTTATTGGGAACTTTTTCACTTTCAGTTGTCTCCTGTGTTCCTTTGACACATCTGTATCATTTGTTTTTGTTTTGTTGATTACTTCCTTCCTTTCTGGCACTACAAGATGCGCCAGGACCATCTTGTATAGACCTGGTTCTTTGATCCAGGCACTAGGTGTGCTTGTTGCTACTTGGTGTCATTGCTTCTAGGGTTTCTCAGCTGACAAAGCAAGGACATATGCACGTGTATACTAAACTATATACACATGTCTTCAAATCTTTATATAAACATATATGTATAGCCATCTATATCAATATCAAGCTAAACATGAGTTTATACTGATGTCCTCAATTCTAATCCAGTAACATGGATCATTCTAGCCTTCTCCCCTGCTTGAAGCCTCTCACTCCAACAGCAAGAAGCCTCCCTCCCGCCATCCACCATCCATGTACTTAATTGTTCAATTCCAGTATTTCGGTGTAGTGGTTTCAGAATTGTTAAGCGTGCTCTTGCAGGAAGCAACTTTATCAATCAGAATACAGTGCTACATACACTTCCTTTTGCTTGTAGTCTTACTCTATTAATTTCCAAAATTTCTTAGGTCAGCATATTTTCCCTCCCCTTCCCCTTCAGTGAGGCTATTTCACACATTTGCAACACAGTTAGACTCATGTCACAGTCTGTGTTGCATCGCTGACCTCCTAAATGTTTTTTTGAATGTATGTACATTAAAGTTCATTCTTTGTGCTGTCAAATTCTATGGGTTTTGAAAGTGTGTCATGTATTTGCTGTTACAGTGTCATACAGAATAGTTTCACTGCCCTAAAAATATTCTTGTGTTTCACTTATTCAGCATCCCCCACCTTTCCGAATCCCTGGCCACCACTGATTTGTTTACTGTCTCTATAGTTTTCCCTTTTCCATACCTGTGGGTGTGGGTTTTTTTTTTTTTTTTCCCCTGAGATGGAGTCTGGGTCTGTCGCCCAAGCTTCAGTGCAGTGGTGTGATCTTGGCTCATTGCAAAATCTGCCCCCCAGGTTCAAGCTATTCTTGTGCTTCAGTCTCCTGGGTAGCTGGGATTAGAGGTGTCCACCACCATGCCTGGCTAATTTTTTTTGTATGTTTAGTAGGGATGGGGGTACCATGTTGGCCAGGCTGGTCTCGAACTCCTGACCTCAAATGATCCACCTGCCTTGGCCTCCCAAAATGCTGGGATTACAGGGGTGAGCCACCGTGCCTGGCCAAGCTTTTTTATATAGCTTTTTAACCAATCTCCTGTTTTTGGCTCTATGTCTTGCCCCTGGACCTCTGATTCCTGAGCATTTTAGAGTTTTACAAATGTCACAGCTCCCTTCTCAGCCGAGTCACCCTCTGCGGGCACTCAGGTTTCAGTGTTTCCTCTACTAAGCAATTACTTCTGTGAGCTTCTTGTCTTCCAGAATTATGTTAAGATCTCTTATCAGTCACTGTTTCCTTTCTTTTTGTCCTTGTAGGTTACTGCCATGTTTAACCAGAAGTCTCATTTGCTTTGAAAAGTTGGTTATTTTGTGCAATTGAGATTGTAATTATTCTGAAGAATGTTAAAAGTCATATGAACTGCATTTTCTTGTATAGCTTTTCTTTCCTTGATAGGTGTTTTGCAAATATGACCCTTAATGCACAGTTGTGATTGAGAAATCGTGTCAGAATTTCTTCCTGAGCATTCCTTGTCTTCGGTTCAGAATAAACCTGTAAAAATGATTAGCAGCATTCTTTTGAAACTTGCTGAGGTTAGCATTTGTGCTTCATTTGTGGCTGCTCCGATAGAGACACCATTGTAACTGTAACCACTGGCAGCATTCGGAAGTTTCTACATTGGTTTTCTTATTATGGAAGTTTGCTCTCTCTCACACAGTTTCTGATTCTTTTGCAGCAAGTGGAGTACCAGCAGGTCACATTGATTTATGTTATGACAACTTAACTTTGGACTTACCATTAAAAAGAATACAGGGCAGAATTCAAGAGCTGTTTTCTTTAGTAACAGGAATAGAATTTCCATAAAATTCCCAACTTTTCCTTTAATTCCAGTACATGGAACAGGTACTTTCTAATGGTTTATGATCATGCCTTACTGAGTGGACTGAAAGGTCTACACACATTTTCTTATCCCAAGAGACCAAGTGGGGTGAGCGAAGAGGGGTCCCCAGCCAGGGAAAGGCTGAGCTTCAGGAGATGCTTCTAGCGTGCCCACTGTAGACCACATGCCTTTCCTTGTGTGATAATTTGCTTTCTTTCTCATTGTTGACCACTGACGTAGCTATGAAGCTTTTACAGATACGAATATAGACTTGGACCTTTACCTGCAGTTTAAAAAAAGCCAAAGTGGGACCCCAGGGCCTGTGCACTTTCCACTGTGTTAGCCAGAGCTTAGGGCCATTTTTCCAGCTGAGGCCCCATGTCTCCCCGTGCCTTGTTTCCAGCCTAGCCAGTGTAGCACAGCGGGCAAGCAGGAACTCTGCAGCTAGACTGCCTGCGTTCAAATCTCGATTTCACTGTGTCCCAGTTGGGCTCTGTGCCTCAGTTTCTCCATCTGTAAAATAGGGAGAATGATAGTTACTGTGGAATTAATATCGTAAGACATCTAGTAAACCCCATGGGGAAGTGTTTGCTAAATAAATATGTAAATTTTACTGGACTTCTAGTCCTCCCACCATACTCAGTACTTAAAGGAAAACAGATATTATCTTCGGGCCTTGCCAAAATGGACCATGTAGATTAAAGTGGAGCTCTATGAAATGGAGATGTGTCTAGAGATGGGAGGGTTTCCTTTTACCTGGAAGATTTGGGCCAGATGGGTGATAATGCTTTAACTAAAATGTCACTTGTCAGTGTCAGCCCTCAAATGGGTGTTCTTAAGCAAAATCCAACTACTTATAAGATTTAAACCTAGATATCCTTGAATAGCCAATAGAGCTTTAGTAAGGGTGAAAAATCCCAGGACTTGAATTGGAGTAATCAGATGAGGAATGATAAAATAACCTAATTATTTTGTCTTGATTCTATAAAGTGAGAGGGCTGAGCTAGATGACTCCAAATGCATGTGATCTCTGTAATCAGTAAAATTTCTGGTTTAGTCACCTTACTCAGGCCTGGAATGTAGACGCTAATGTGCTCAGATTAAAAATGGAATGATGCAATAGATGAAAATCCTCCGGTGTCATTTGCCCGATTAAAATTCCAAGGGCTGCCTATCTGACTCACACAAGCAACCGTGAGATTGCAGAGATCTTTGGTTATGGTTTGCGTCCTTTTGACCACTGGCTACTGTAACCTCTTATCCCTGTGTTGAACAAATCAATGACAGTTGGTGCATACTGCACTGCCGAGGTTACATTTTTTTTTTTTTTTTTTGAGATGGAGTCTCACTCTGTTGCCCAGGCTGGAGTGCAGTGGTGTGATCTCGGCTCACTGCAACCTCCACCTCCTGGGTTTAAACAGTTCTCCTACCTCTGCCTCCCGAGTAGCTGGGATTGCAGGCACCCGCCACCATGCCCAGGTAATTTTTGCATTTTTAGTAGAGACGGGGTTTCACCATGTTGGCCAGGCTGGCCTCGAACTCCTGACCTCAGGTGATCTGCCCACCTCCCGCCTCGGCCTCCCAAAGTGCTGGGATTACAGGTGTGAGCCACTGCGCCCAGCCCAGGTTACTTTTTAAATGGGGGAATTAAATGCTGGGTGTGGTGACGCAAGCCTGTAGTCCTAGCTACTCAGGAGGCTGAAGCCAGAGGATCACTTGAGCCCAGGAGTTCGAATCCAGCCTGGGCAAGACTGGATGGAGTTCGAATCCAGCCTGGGCAAGACAAGATGTAGTGAGACTCTGTTTCTGAAATAAATCAACTAGTGGGGGAATTAAGATAAATAATGTCATCACTTACGGGCAGATGGCCTTCCCAGGATGTTATCCTCAGCCATTGTGGGCTAGGGCCTAGCATGCCCATTTCAGAATACCAGCAATTCCACCTGGTTTGGGGAACTGAATGGTTTGGGGAACTAAAGGTTAATCTTTGTTTGCTTGTGTAATAAAGGAGCAAGCTAAAAGTCATAGTCTGAGGGTAAATGGACTGAAAAGGATGGGGATTCTCAATCTGGGAGACAGTTTTAATATGCTTATATCAATCTGAATAAAGCATCTGGAGTAATTTTTTTTTTTTTTTTTTTTTTTTTTTTTTTTTTTTTTTGAGACGGAGTCTCACTATGTCCACCAGGCTGGAGTACAGTGGCGCCATCTTGGCTCACTGCAAGCTCCGCCTCCCGGGTTCACGCCATTCTCCTGCCTCAGCCTCCCGAGTAGCTGGGACTACAGGCGCCTGCCAACACGCCCAGCTAATTTTTTGTATTTTTAGTAGAGACGGGGTTTCACCGTGTTAGCCAAGATGGTCTCCATCTCCTGACCTCGTGATCCGCCCGTTTCGGCCTCCCAAAGTGCTGGGATTACAGGCGTGAGCCACCGCGCCCAGCCAGCATCTGGAGTAATTTTAACCGAGCCCCTCTGCATTGTGGGCTTAAGTGAGACCTGATGGCTCGTCCACACGGCAATGGGTACAGAGCACTGAATTCCAGCTACTCAGGAGGCTGAGGCGGGAGAATTGCTTGAACCCAGAAAGTGGAGAGTGCAGTGAGCTGAGATTGAGCCACTGTACTGCAGCCTGGGCAACAGAGTGAGACTCTGTCTCCAAAAAAAAAGAAAAAGAAAAAGAAGTTCTTAACAACCCAATAGAATGCTGCTGCTACTAATAGTTATCAATTGCATATCTATTGAGTATCTATTGCATGGAGAAAGCAGGGCTGGAGAGCCAATGTCATGTATTATGAGCTGGGCCCTGCAATCAAACTTCCAGGATTGACCCCTTGCTGTCCTGTTTACAGCTTTGTGATCACGTAACCTTTCTGGGCCTCAATTTTTTCATCTGTAAAATAAGAGTGGGCCGGGAGCAGTGGCTCATGCCTGTAATTCCAACACATTGGGAGGCTGAGGTGGGTAAATCGCTTGAGCCCAGGAGTTCAAGACCAGCCTGGGCAACATGGCAAAACCCCATCTCTACAAAAATACAAAAATTAGCTGGGCATGGTGCCACATGCCTGTAGCCCCAGCTACCCTGGGGACGGAGGTGGGAGGATCACCTGAGCCCAGAAGGCTGATGTTGCAGCAAGTCATGATTCCACCACTGCATTCCAGCCTGGGGGACGAATGAGACCTTGTCTAAAAAATAATAATAACAATAGTAACAAAAACAAAATGGGATTGGTAATTGCTCCATCCATGTTAGCCGCTGTTGTTAACACTGTTGTTATTGGTTTCATTAGCCAGCCAATGACTGTGGGAAGAGTGCAAGGTTGATTGTACCCGCGTATTGGGTGCTTTCTGAGTCCTTCTCATGCCAAGTATGATGAGTGAGAAGTGAGTGAATAAAACATCTCAGTGGCCTGAGACAGTTCTCTCTTTTTTTTTTTTTTTTTTTTTTTGAGATGGAGTTTTGATCTTGTCACCCAGGCTGGAGGGCAATGGCGCGATCTCGGCTCACTGCAACCTCTTCCTCCCAGGTTCAGGTGATTCTCCTGCCTCAGCCTCCCAAGCAGCTGGGATTACAGGCACCTGCCGCCACTCCTGGCTAAGTTTTTTGTATTTTTAGTAGAGATGGGGGTCTCACCATGTTGGCGAGGCTGGTCTCGAACTCCTGACCTCAGGTGATCTGCCAGCCTCGGCCTCCCCAAGTGCTGCGATTGTTACAGGCGTGAGTCACCGCACCCGGCTAGACTGAGACATTTCTTATCTGTGACTTCCTTCTCTCCAGCAGTGATTCCCAGTGAGCACTGGTGACTTCAGTTCATTCTTTCTCAGGAATATTTTTTCCTGGGTCACTACCTGTGAACTAAAGATTTTCTGGCTTAACACTGTGAATAGGTAAACATTTATTGATCATTTTCTGTTAACCATGGGCTATTAGTTAAGAGATCTGGTCTGTTACAAATGAAAGAATCTGCCCTAACATTCTTGAAATCCCGTTGACCAGGACGATGTTTAGTTTTAGTTAGTTCAGTGCTTCTGAGGAGCAGGGGGTCACAGAGTTATGCTACCGGCATAAAAAACTAAAGAGAAAAGCCTGGGACTGGAAATTTGCAGGGCAGCTCTACTGGTTGAAAGTTGGCTTTGTTTAGTGCACAACTTCGCAGAAGATTTTCCTCGGCTGAGTGGGCTTGGAGGAGCCCTGGCTTGAGAGGGTTGCTTAGCAATGAGATTTGGTGGCACCCAGTTCTCAAGTAGTCAAGCAACCCATCAATTCCCTGCTTCCCCCTCCACTAACCCTCAGCTACCATCCAGAGCCTCCTATTAGACAATCAAGTGTGTGCCAGAGGGAGGGACCAAAGGGGTGGGGTTGGGGGGTGGGGAGTTTAATCATTGAACCAAGCAGGCTGGAGGTATTTAGTCCGCAGCACCTCGCTCCCCAGGAGGTCTACCAGCCTGGACTGGAAGCGTGCAACACTCCAGAGTCGTGGGAGTGAACACTGCACAGGAATCTCTGCCCATCTCAGGAGAAACCAAACTTGGGGAAAATGTTTGCGGTCCACTTGATGGCATTTTACTTCAGCAAGCTGAAGGAGGATCAGATCAAGAAGGTAAGGAGGACCCACGAAGCTGAGAGATGCCCAGCTCCTTCTTCACGGACAAAACTTATTCCCTAAAAAAAAAAAAAAATCAGAGGGGAGTTAAGAGAGTTTATTAGAAAAGATACGGGGAGCATATGACCAGTAAAAGACTCACTGAGGGAAGAGGGAGTAATTCTCCCACACTCTTGGGCATTGCATTACTGTCCTGAACCTTACATTTCACTCAGAACTTCCTGGCAGGTATTGGATGCGGAAGCGGGTGAGGAGAGTCTTTGGAAAGCTTGAAGAGGATTGTGTGTGCTGTAAGGGATGTTTGCTCAGAAAGTCCACAAAGGCGAGGAGAATCATTTTCAAAGAAGTTTTAAGAACTGTTGGGGCAGAAGGCTGGGCGCAGTGGCTCACGCCTGTAATTCCAGCACTTTAGGAGGCCGAGGCGGGCAGGTTACCTGAGGTCAGGAGTCCGAGATCAGCCTGGCCAACACGGTGAAAGCCCGTCTCAACTAAAAATACAAAAATTAGCCAGGTGTGGTGTTGGGCACCTTTAATCCCAGCTACTTGGGAGGCTGAGGCAGGAGAATCGCTTGAACCCGGGAGGTGGAGGTTGCAGTGAGCCGAGATCGCACCATTGCACTCCAGCCTAGGGGCCAAGAGCGAGACTTCATCTCAAAAAAAAGAACTATTGGGGCAGATCTGTTTATTCATGTATTTGAAAACATATAAATGTGGGCAGCAAGAGGGTGTGAGTTGTAATAGACAGTAATTGAAATATCTATTATTGGCACCTGCTATTTGCCAATGGTACACCATTCATGGTGCGCATTATTTTGTCACTTTGCTCAGGGAACTTGTCTACAAAATTCATTCCAAAGTGGGCTGGTTAAAGGTTGCCAAGGGTCAACAAGAGGGAACCAGGGTTCTTTCCAGGCAGCTAAAATGACCCCAGTCTGCTACTCTGGCCACACCGGCTGGCTGTCACGGCCCTGGGCAAAAAGCATCTCTCAATGTGCAGATGACAGAAGTCCTCCTAGCAGGAGGACTTAGCCAAGGTCACCAAGTATTTAGGATGGAATGAGGATTAAACCCAAGTTGGCTGATTCTTCCTTCAATGTTCTTTCTGCTGTGCCATGACTCCCTCCTGCTTTTCAAAATGAACAAGGAGGCTGGGCACCGTGGCTCACTGCTATAATCTCCATACGCTGGGAGGCTGAGATGAGCAGAGCTCATCTCAAACTTGAGGCCAGGAGTTTGAGACCAGCCTGGGCAACATGGAGCAACCCCATCTCTACAAAACACGTAAAAATTAGCCGGTCATGGTGGTGTGTGTCTACAGTCCCAACTACTCAGGAGGCTGTGGTGGCAGGATGGCTTGAGCCTGGGAGACTGCGCTACTGCACTCCAGCCTGGATGACAGAGTGAGACCCTGTCTGAAAAAAAAAAAGGAAAGAAAAGAAAAAAAAAGTGCAAGCATGGTGGCTCATACCTATAATACCAGCACTTTGGGAGGCCGAGGTGGGTGGATCACCTGAGGTCAGGGGGTCGAGACCAGCCTGGCCAACATGGTGAAACCCCGTCTCTACTAAAAAATCAAAAATTAGCTGGGCTTGGTGGAGTGTGCCTGTAATCCCAGCTACTTGGAAGGCTGAGGCAGGAGAATCGCTTGAACCCGGGAGGCAGAGGTTGCAGTGAGCTGAGATCATGCCATTGCACTCCAGCCTGGGCAACAGAATAAGACTCTGTCTCAAAACAAAACAACAAAGAGAGAGAGAGGAAGTGTGGCCCCTTATGGCCCTCAGGTACTTGGTGGGATAAACTCCCACTAAATTCTATTCATTAGAGAGTTGAGTTAGAGGTTGTAGCAAATTTAAAAACATTATAAAGCAATCACTTGTTGATTAGATTCACAGAGCCCTCTACTGGCTACTTAAGGAGGCACTGCCTAGGAATCCACTTTGTTTTGTTATCTGCTTAGTAAAGGCACAACTTGCACGGTGTCTCTCCCACCCCCAAGGGGGAGTCTTTGGAACCCTGAAACCTTTGATTCTGCAAACTTATTTCATTTCCTTGGGCCCCTTTGTGTTGGTTACCCTTTTGTACCCTAGGATCAGGCGGGACATGTTTGTCCACCAGCCCAGGTGCAGGCTCAGGAGCACCCTGTGATGGGAAATGCAGCCTCTGCTGATTGGCTCCAGGTCCTTCTGGAAGGACAGTCAGCCTTTTTCTATATGTGGAGCTGACCTCCCTCTCCCTGTGGGAGGTGAGAAAGTTGGAAGCACTCTTATAGCCACCTTAAGCAAGTGCTCCAGGAAGTCTCTGGGGTAGTGTGGGAGGCTGGTTTATGGCTGCTGGGCTGAGTCATGGTTCTGAGAACACTCCTCCCAACACGTGGTGGAAACACACCTGGTCAAAAGGCACAGCTTTTTTCTCTGCAGTCAGGCAGTGAGTCCCCTTCTTCGTCTCTGTGCTTCCTGCTCCTAGAATTGTCCAGATCCTGGGCCAGACGTGCCTTCAAGGGTTACTACTGAGACCCTGGAACAATTTCTAAAAATCTCCCCATACCATCATGGAAACAAAAATAAAACAAAATGAAAAAAAAGAAAATAGAAACCACTCTGACAGATTCTTTTCCAATTCAATATATTGACATTATTTGACCTATTGATAGCACCAGACCAGACCTGGTCATTGACCTGCAGATTGCTCATCCATAGGAGAACTGGGAGGTTTTCAACGTGTATTTTTTACAGCTCTGTATGTCAACATTACAAAAAAGTGGAAATGTTACTTGTAATTCCACCTTTAATTTACTTTTAATCTCAAACACTTTCATATTTGCTGGGTGGAAGCCTTCCTAGTTTTTCTTCATCCTGTGTGTTTTTAGTTATGTTTATAAGGTACGTACAGTTCTGAACCACTTCCCTCACTTACTGTTATAGTGTAACCACTTATGTAGATTTCTTCATTGTCATCATAATTATCATTACAATGTCTTCCTAATATCCAATCAAGTGGATATGCCATAATGTGGTTAACCTTTTCCCTCTTGTTGGACATTTGGATATCCGGAGTTGTGTAACTATTACCACAATCTAATTTTTTTTTTTTTTTTTGAGATGGATTCTTGCTCTGTCTCCCAGGCTGGAGTGCAGTGGCGCGATCTCGGCTCACTGCAACCTCCGCCTCCAGGGCTCAAGCGATTCTCCTGCCTCAGCCTCCTGAGTAGCTGGGATCACAGGTCACACCACCACGCCCGGCTAATTTTTGTATTTTTAGTAGAGGCAGTGTTTTGCCGTGTTGGCCAGGCTAGTCTCAAACTCCTGACCTCGGGATCCGTCCGCCTCGGCCTCCCAAAGTGCTGGGATTACAGGCATGAGCCACCATGCCTGGCCTCATTTCAAAAACATTTTTAATAATTAAAATATTAGGCTGGATGAGGTGGCTCATGCCTGTAATCCCAGTACTTTGGGAGGCTGAGACAGGAAGATCACTTGCCTCCAGGAGCTCGAGACCAGCCTGAGTAACATAGAGAGACCTGTCTCTACAAAAAATACAAGAATTAGCTGGGCATGGTGGCACATGCCTGTAGTCCCAGCTACTTGGGAGGCTGAAGTGGCAGGATCACTGGAGCCCGGGAGGTTGCAGTGAGCTGTGATTGCACCATTGCACTCCAGTCTGGGCAACAGAGCAAGACCCTGTCTCAAAAATAAAATGAAACAAAATAAAATAAAAGTATTGTTATGTTAAACCTTGGTAGAGTTTTATTTTTATTATTATTTTTATTTATTTATTTGTTTATTTTATTTATTTTTTGAGACGGAGTCTCGCTCTGTCACCCAGGCTAGAGTGCATAGGCGCGATCTCGGCTTACTGCAAGCTCTGCCTCCTGGGTTCACGCCATTCTCCTGCCTCAGCCTCCCGAGTAGCTGGGATTACAGGCACCTGCCACCATGCCGGGATAATTTTTGTATTTTTAGTAGAGACGGGGTTGCACCAGCTTGGCCAGGCTGGTCTCGAACTCTGACCTCAGGTGATCCACCCGCCTCAACCTCCCAAAGTGCTGGGATTACAGGCGTGAGCCACTGCGCCCGGCCTTGGTAGAGATTTATGGTTCTCCATAGTCAGGATTATTTCCTGAGAATAGTTTCCGGAAATGAAAGCCCTGGGTCAAAGAGCGAAATCTTTTTATGACTCTGGATTCATAATGTGAGACCTTTGGACTAGATGACCTCTAAGGCCCCTCCAGCTCCCACCTTCTGTAATTCAGTCTTGAGTCTTGAATGTTTGAATTTGCTCTTTCTAAGTGAAACGCGCTACTGGTTGGCTTTCTTGCTTAGAAGATATCTCCCGTGATGGTTTGTGCGTCTCTCCAAAAGTGGGCTTGGTTTTCTGCAGCACCAGTACTCTCCCTTAGTGCCTGGGACGTGTGTCCCTGGTTACACATACCCCACATGACTTGTTTGGATTGAAAATAGGTGCTTTTTGTCGCAACATATGTTTCACTTTTCCCTTCTAACAACTGTTCCTGATGCTCTGGCAGATACGGAAAATCACGAAGAAACTGTTGCTGAGTTGACATTCTTTCTGTCATAACCTTAACTTATTGAAAGAGCAGCAGCAAACCAAGTGCCCAATGACCCCATGAAACCCCAGTCACAAATGACCCCAACTGGCCTCAAAAAACAGGACTTACATGGCAGGGATAACATCGTGTGGATGCCTGGAGATTTTTATACTCTCAGGCTAAGGAAAAATGATCAGTAGGTTCAGGGGCACTGTCTGAGGGCCCTTTGGGTAGGAAAGAATCAAGTTTGGTTCCCACGTACAGCATGCCACCCTTCCCCAACCCCAATTACTTGGGTCACGTCCTTTGCATCCAGTTTTCTCAGTTTGTGTGTGGCTGTGCCAACCAATTAGTCATAAACAGCCCTGGGGGAGCAGGAAGCCCTTAATGAAGCCTGACCTGGTTCCATCTTGTTTTCTCAAATATGCTGAAAGCTCAATTGTCCTTTTTTGCTAATGGCTCTCTGATGATTTTCTGGTCTTTCTCTGGCCCTCGAGTCCCCAGAGCCATGGAACTCATTTCAGTGTCTTGGGTCTGTTCACTGTCATGGGACTGAGCTGGGCCCTGGCCTCTGAGACCTGGCTGATGGCTGGGCCCGTGTCCTGGTGTGAAGGTAATGTGAGCCCTGTGCATTTGGCATAATTTGTCTGTTGGGCTTATGCATCCCCCACAGAGCTGTGAGCCAAAGCCAGGCCATGGGGGTGAGGGATCTAGAGCCTATGTTACAGTCCCACGTAGCCGCAGCTCTGCAGCCCTCTCACCTCACCCCTTGCTTGGAGACAAGAACTTTGGCCTTACGTGGCTGCCTCAAAGGGATGCTGTGGCGATGAGAAGAGGTGACATACATGGACGCACTCTGCAGACAATAGCATGTGTTCTTCACCCTGGATAAAATGCCCTTTCACTGGGAATGTGCCTGGGATGGAGCCTCCTGTCACCTGGAGGGTGGAGAGTGCTCAGTATAAAAACAGGGCTGGAAAGGACAGGGCCCACATGGCCCTGTCTCTCCTCCTGCCCCCATCAATGATCCATCCCAGTGAGCCCGGGCTCCAGACTGCCAGTAACAATTGATTAGTGTTAATTAGTGTGAGGGAGGAAGATTTGCTGCCATCTCTGATGTAACATATTACCGCCAAGAGGACTGAGTATAGCCATAGTGATTTGTATAACTTCCCTCCTTTGGGTATGGTCCTCTGTCCCCATTTCCTGGTTACACGAGTGACATACACTCATTTTCAATAGCAATTTGAGCTGACTTTAAAAATTCAGCTTTATCTTAACTAGAACAACTCAGTTAAACCAAAATGGACATTTATAGCTGGGTGAGGTGGCTCATGCCTGTAATCCCAGCACTTTGGGAGGCCGAGGCATGCGGATCACTTGAGGTCTGGAGTTCAAGAACAGCCTGGCCAACATGGCGAAACCCCATCTCTACTAAAAATACAACAACAACAACAAAAAAATTAGTCGGGCGTGGTGGCACCTGCCTGTAATACTAGCTACTCAGAAGGCTGAGGCAGGAGGATCGCTTGAACCTGGGAGGTGGAGGTTGCAATGAGCCGAGATCTCGCCACTGCACTCCAGCCTGGGCGACAGAGTGAGACTCTGTCTCAAAAAAAAAAAGGAGGGGAATTTAAAGGGCTAGATTTTAGACATTGCTTCTGGAAACTGAATTTAGCTCTGAGCTTCCTAGCAGCCAGTAAACAAAGAGAAACCTGTTTGGCTATATCTGTGGTCCTCACTGGATGAAAGAAAGCTTCCATGTTTAGAAATCTATGATTCAAGCTCTAGCTGGCCTTTTTCGATGGAGAGGAATGCGACACTGGTGAGGGCCCTGAACTGGGAATCGGAAACCCTGAATCCTTCTTAGTTTCTGCCTCTCCCTTGTCTCATCAGAATAACGGAGGAATCATTTTCTCCTCAGACTCTGCCCTTCAGAGGAGTAACTCCACACCTTCCTAGCCCTCCGTTCCATTCTGCTTTCCTAACTCCCTTCCCTGTCCTCTGCCTGATGAGGGGTCAGATAGGGAGGCTTTGGGAATCCACATTTCAATGCTGTCCCCAGAGTCAGGAATGCAGCTTGCTGAGGGATGTCGGGGGTTACAGCCTTAACTGGAGGGCGAAGGCTCCTAGCAGTGCCCCGTGGTGGCTGGTGTCTGTTCCAGGTGGACAGGTTCCTGTATCACATGCGGCTCTCCGATGACACCCTTTTGGACATCATGAGTCGGTTCCGGGCTGAGATGGAGAAGGGCCTGGCAAAGGACACCAACCCCACGGCTGCAGTGAAGATGCTGCCCACCTTCGTCAGGGCCATTCCCGATGGTTCCGGTGAGTGCAGTCATCTGCTGCCAGGGTCCCTGGCTCTTCTTGGCTGACGGGTTTCTAAAGTACCTAAGGTTTGCCCCAGTACCTTGGCTTCTCTCTCTAGCCCTTTCTCTGCCGTCCCACCCTCCCTGCCCCTCTGTGCTTCAGTCCTGCTGAATCCCTCTTGGTTCTGCAGCCCCAGGCACCTTGGCTTCTCTGCCCATCGTGACCTCACACATTTGCTCCCTCTCCTCCCGGAGCATCTCCATGTTCTTCCCTGGAGAGCATCAACGTGGCTTTTCCGTCTCAGCGTAGCGGTCCCTGCCTCCATCTAGGAAGTATCCCTGTGCTGGGCTGGGTGCTTGTCAGGGCACTTGTCACTTTGCTGTGTCCCCACTTTGAGTCTCCGCCAAATTAACCACTCACTCCATGGGTCCAAGGTCTTACTCCCCACAGTGTTCCCAGCACCTACTGTAGTGCTGGGTGCATGCCAGGCCCTGATATATTTGTCGAATGAGTAATAAATGGCGCTGGCTCCTAGGTATCTAAATTCTAGGCCATAGAGTATGACTAATGGAATCAAGAATGATGTAGTGGAAATCATATTCAATGATAATTCAACAAACCTGGGTCTGAGGCCCTGCTCTGTCACTCTCAGTGACCTGAGGCAAGTGTTTAGCCTCAGTTTGCCCATCTGTAGAATGAGAAATGGCCTATGTATCTGTTTCCTATGGCTGCTGTGATGTATTACCACAATCACAGTGGCTGAAAACAATCGAATATATTCTCTAACAGTTCTGGTGGATGGAAGTTTGCAATGGGTCTCATTGGGCTAAAATTCAGGTGTCGGCAGGGCTGTGTTCCTTCTGGAAGCTCGAGGGGAGAATCCGTTTCCTTGACTTTTCCAGCTTCGAGAGGCCACCTGCATCCTTGAGGCATGCCCCTTTCTGTTCTCAAAGCCAGCAGTGTATCCTCTTCCGGTCCCTCTCTGACCTGACCGTCTGCCTCCCTTCAACATTTAAAGATCCTGTGATCACATTAGTCATGCTTAGATAATCCAGGATAATCTCCCAACCTCAAGGTCAGCTGATGAGCAATTTTGATCCCATCTGCAACCTTAATTCCCCTTTGCCTTGCACCCTCAATTACCCTTTGCCTTGCACCCTCAGATATTCACAGGATCTGGGGATTAGGATGTGAGCATCTTTGTGGCGGCGGGGGGGGGGGTACATTATTTTGCCTACAATGGCCTAGAACTCTCTAGAGAGGATCTATGAGGTCCCATCCAACTCTTCCATTCTCAGCCTCTGAATGAAGCTGTAAGAGGGAAAAGGGCTGCTACTGGCCTGGTGTGGTGGCTCACGCCTGTAATCCCAGCACTTTGGGAGGCCGAGGAGGGCAGATCACTTGAGGTCAGATGCTCGAGACCAGCCTGGCCAACATGGTGAAACCCCACCTCTACTAAAAATACAACAATTAGCCAGATGTGATGGCATGCACCTGTAATCCCAGCTACTCGGGAGGCTGAGGCAGGAGAATCACTTGAACCTGGAAGGTGGAGGTTGCAGTGAGCCAAGATTGCACCACTGCACTCCAGCCTGGGTGACAGAGTGAGACTCCATCAAAAAAGAAAGAGGAGAGAAAGAAAGAAGGAAGGAAGGAAGGAAGGAAAGACAGAAAGAAAGAAAGAAAGAGAAAGAAGGAAAGAAAGAGAGAGAGAAAGAAAGAAAGAAAGAGAGAAAGAAGGAAAGAAAGAAAGGGAAAGAAAGAGAGAGAAAGAAGAAAGAAAGGAAAGAAAGAAGAAAAAGAAAGAAAGGAAAGAAAGAAGAAATAAAGAAAAAGCAAGCAAGCGAGCAAGCTGCCATTTACTGAGCAACCACTGTGGTCATGGGATGCTAGGGACTCGCTGAGCCACATATTTCCTGTGACAACCCTGTGGTGTGGCTGTTCAGACAGAACCACCAAGGACCAAGGGGTTTCTCCCGTGTCAGGGTCCCAGTGCCCAAACCGAGCTCGTGAAAGAGCCTTGGGGCTCTTGCAGGAGCAGGGTCTGAGGTTTGGGAGCTCCCAGGGGGCTTTGATGAGATTAGCCGTGTTCTGGACCTCTCTGGAGCGATGCCTGGATCAAGGTAGCTTGGCTCTGCTGGTTGAGAGGCCCTGGGACACTGCACTGGGAAAGGCCCTGTGCCCTCACTTGTGGGTAGGTGCTTGGGGTGGACAGTGCCCTGTCCTGGAGGGACATGAGCTTTGGAGAGAGACAGCCCTACTTTGAAATCTTGGCTCTGTCCTTCCCACAGCTTGACGAGAGTGCTAGGACATGTCCTTGACAGGGCATCTGGGGCCCCTGGGAGGAAGCAGCTGAGTCATGTGGGGAGCACCAGGGCTAAGTCCACCTGGCTTCCTGGACTGCAGCCCCTCCTCCTGATGCAGACAAGGTGTGTCCCCAGAAGCAAGGGAAGGAGGCCTTTGATGGTCTGGAGGCTCTGGGACAGGTGGTGTCCTCCTGGCCCTGGCCGCTTCTGAAGGTTCAGAAGTGAAACTAAGTCATAGAAACTCTCTCCTCCTTAGCCGGGAAGACGCCCAGCTCCCCATCCCTGTCTCCGCAGAGCCTCTCACCACACAAAGCATCTCGCCAGTGATTCTGTTGTGCTGAGGTCCCTGGGCCCAGAGTCCCTAATAAGCCAGATGTTCTTGGTAAATCCCATACCAAGATTGTCAGGATTTAATGAGATCATGTGGATGGCATGCTTTAACATCTCTAAAATATTGTCCCAAGTCCTCCTATCTCTTGTGAGCTGGTGGTATAACTTCATGATTACCGACAAAAAAACAAACAAAACTCTCCTAATTCCTTATGGTGTCCGTTTCAGAAATGTATGCAGTTTCCAGAGAAGTTTGGAGAAGTTTCCAGAGTTTGCCTACTCCCATCAGGACCTACCTGCGAGGGAGTTACCTGTTTGAGCCTTAGTTACCACCCAGGGGGCTGCAGTGGTCTGTTCTGACAGGATCAAGTGCTTTGAACGTGCTGTGTTAATACTGGAGCCTTCTCTGTCAGTCATGGAAGGGACATAGGAAGCGTGAGGGTGATTGTGATTCTTTGGCTTGACCCCTGCTGGCTCTGTTCCAGGCCTTAGCCTCCAGTCAGCCTCCAAGGCCAAATAGGCCTTGGGGGTGAGCCTGGGAGCGCTGAGGTCGTCAGCTGGGGGGCTGGAGCGTTTCCTAATACACACTTTCCCAGCCTCTCCCCCTGGGGACTCTGAATCTCCAGGAATCTCCGCATTCAGCCACTGTGCACCTTTGGGAGACTGCACTGAGGAAAAGGAGGGAGTGAAGGCACGAGCCCCAGCAGTGACTTAGGAGAAGGGAACCATTGGGTCCAAGGCAGGTCATGGAGGGTCCTCTGGAGCAGGCAGATTGGCCAAAGCAATCTACCCTGCTTAGCACACTGTTTTCCTTTTTCTTTCTTTTTAGAAACAAGGTCTCCCTCCATTGCCCAACCTGGAGTGCAGTGGAGCCATCATAGATCACTGCAGCCTTGACCTTCTAGGCTCAAGTGATCCTCCTACTTCAGCCTCCCAAGTAGCTGGGACTACAGGTGCATGCCACTACACCCAATTGACTTTTTTGTCTTTTGTTTTGTAGAAACAGGGTTTTGCCATATTGACCAGGCTGGTCTTGAACTCTTGGCCTCAAGGGATTAATTCTCCTGCCTGGGCCTCCCAAAGTGCTGGGACCACAGGTGTGAGCCACCGTGCTTGGCTGGGGCTGTTTTCTTGATGTCTGTGAAGACCCTGAGGCCCCAGAGACCGCTGTTGCCTGGGCAAGTCCTCCCTCTCCCAGGGTCCGCTGGTTCCTTTTTTCTGGTGTCAGAGACAGAAGGGATCACACCATGTGGCATCCATGAAATGGCACCTTGAGCCACTGGTGGAGTGAGGTGTTTGATAGTGATCACGATGCGGACTGGGAGTGGGATGCTTCTGCACCGACACTGGCCAGGTCTCAGCACATCCCCTCCCGTCCGATGGCAGCACAGCAGCCTCTTCTTTTGTTAAACCCTCAGTCTATTCTGGTTGGTGTCAGAGGCATTTGTCTCCAAAATCTCAGATCTTGGCACTCCCTAGCTTAAAATCTTTCTGCGGCTCCCTCTTACCTTCCAGATAAAGCCCAAGCTCCTTGGGGTGTGATAGCTTTTCCAAATCCTTCCAAATTTAACCTGAGAACCACCTTCCAACCTCATGTCTGTGACAGCTGCCCCCTCCTTTGGCAAAAGCACACTCACTCCTATCCGATGCTCTCTCATTCCTTTGCCCGTGGTTCCTCTCCCTGGGACCCCTGCTCCCCGCAGCCTGGCAGCCTGACTCCTGCTCACCCTTCAACACTCAGCTCTGTGTCCCCTCCCTGCAGAGCCAGCTGCCTTTGACTCCCAGCTTTGATCTGGATATCTCTTCCTGTGCCTCTCACAATCTGAGCACTGGTCCTAACTACATGGAGATGGCTGATTTATGCGCCTGTATTTCGGATCAATTTCCCAGGGAGCACACCGTCTTTCATCTGTGCATCCCTAGCACCTGACACATGTTACTCAGCACAGAGTAGATGCTCAGTACATGTGTGGACATAGATTATGTGATCTCCTCTACTTCCTAAACAGCAAGACAGCATCTGGGAGAACCCTCTTACTTGGTGCGTAATAAATACTAATAAAAGTTGCATAGATTAACTCCCTGAATTCCCTCACCAAATAATAAACGGCTCCATCAGCTCCTTTGCAGCTGATCTGGGAAGGTAAGAATTTCCAGATTTCTCCACAAAAACAAAAAATCGAGCTGACTGCACCTTTGCTACTCTAACTATGGTCTATAGACTAGCAACAGCAGCAACATCACCATGTTGGCCAGGCTGTTCTTGAACTGCTGACCTCAGGTGATCTGCCCTCCTCGGCCTCCCAAAATGCTGGGATTACAGGCATGAGCCACTGTGCCCAGCCCCCACCTTTCAATTAATGGCATCTGTCTTGGGCTGGGCTGGGTTGTGTTCCAATGTCTCCTTTTAGAGTGGCTCTGGCCTAAAAAATTCAGCATCCTTGGCACCTCAAGGGCCATCGTTTGGTCCCTGTCTCCTCTCCCCTCCAGGAGTGTTTTCCCTCTGCCCATAGGATCATCGGCTGCAGGAGGCTGGCTGCTCCTCGCCGCACACCCTGTCTTCCCCCTCATACCTTTATCCGAGTTTCCCCAGGCTGAGAGTACCAGCTGTCTCTTCCCGGTGATGGCATCCCAGGATGGGCTCCACCGTCGAGGCCACCTCTCATACCACCGCAAGGACTGTGCTCACATTGGCCTTCTCCAGTTGAAATGCACATTCCTACAGCATGAGCTCAGGCTGCAGAGTCAGGCTGACTTAGTTCACATCTCAGCTCTGTGCCTTACCTCGAGGGCTCTGAGAAATGGCCAGAGTCCTCAGCCTTGGCAAGTGGGCATAATGATACCTAGTGGTTGTAAGATTTGATGACATTGATTATATGTCCAACCTCTAATGCAGAGCTTGCCATATCTGTAGTAGACCCTCAATAAATGGAAACTGAATTTGTTTCTTAATAGAAAATGGGGAGTTCCTTTCCCTGGATCTTGGAGGGTCCAAGTTCCGAGTGCTGAAGGTGCAAGTCGCTGAAGAGGGGAAGCGACACGTGCAGATGGAGAGTCAGTTCTACCCAACGCCCAATGAAATCATCCGTGGGAACGGCACAGAGGTACCTGGCAGGTGGCTCCTGTGACCGCAGGGAAGGCGGTGGCATCCGTGTGTGGGGAAACCACACCTTAGCCCATTTCCTTTGCTTTCTCTTCTCTGCAGCTGTTTGAATATGTAGCTGACTGTCTGGCAGATTTCATGAAGACCAAAGATTTAAAGCATAAGAAATTGCCCCTTGGCCTAACTTTTTCTTTTCCCTGCCGGCAGACTAAACTGGAAGAGGTAAGGCCAGAGCCCGCAGAGGGAAGCAGCTGTGCAGGAATTGGGGTTTCGGGAATGAGGGCATGGGCGGGAGTCAGGCTGCACGCAGGAGAGAACAGCAGGAGCTTTCTTGTTTGTCTTTTTCTTTTCTTTTTGTTCATGATGAGGTGGCAGTGTGAGGCAGAGAACTTGTTAACGCAGTGGCCTTGATTTTATGATTAACGTGGGCACAGCTCGGGAGAGCAGAATGCTTTTCAGTAGCTCTCAAACCTTGGTGTGAGGAATTCCTTGGAGGGCTTGTTTTAAGCACAGATTGCTGGGCCTACTGGAATCAGTGGTTCTGCAAGGAGCCCTAAATTCGCCTCCCTGACAGGTTCCCGGGAGATGTGATGCTGCCTGCGGCCTGCACTTAGGACCACTGACATAGCCAACTAGAAAAAGCATGGGAAGGCTGGGGAGTCTCTCCCTGTAGTGAGCCCTCAGGAGGAGGATTAGAATGGGGGCACTGGAGGGCCGGGCGCGGTGGCTCACGCCTGTAATCCCAGCACTTTGGGAGGCCGAGGCGGGTGGATCATGAGGTCAGGAGATCGAGACCACGGTGAAACCCCGTCTCTACTAAAAATACAAAAAATTAGCCGGGCACGGTGGCGGGCGCCTGTAGTCCCAGCTACTCGGAGAGGCTGAGGCAGGAGAATGGCGTGAACCCGGGAGGTGGAGCTTGCAGTGAGCCGAGATCGCGCCACTGCACTCCAGCCTGGGTGACAGAGCAAGACTTTGTCTCAAAAAAAAAAAAAAAAAAAAAAAAATGGGGGCACTGGTGGAGTGAGAATGTCCTGGAGCAGACACAGAGCCTGGGATGCACAGTCTCAGCTGTGCCACCAGCCAGGCCGGGGTTCCTGGTAACTCATCTCTGTGTGTCTCAGTTTTCAATCTGTAAGCAGGAGGAAGCTAACTTGATCTTATGAGAATAAAGACAGCAAATAAGGGGATGTTCTGGGGTCAGGTTGGGGGAGTTACTGTCGAGAGTCTAGTCTCCCCCGGCCACTCCTCTCTGGGTTGGGGACCCTGATCAATCTCCTCCTCCTGGCCCTCCTGGTTATGATGCCCAGTTGACAGTCACATGGACCTCCTTGGGATGTGCTTCATATTGTTGGCTCGAGTCACTTATTGGAGTGGAATAGTGAAAGGGAATGAGCTTTCGTGTTCCACACACATGACTTTGAATCATGGTTCAGGACAAATTGTGTCCCCTTGGGCCAGTTCCTTAATTTCATGAGCCTCTTGTTTTCTCTTTGAGAAAATTTTATTTATTTTTATTTTTTTCTTTGTAGAGATGAGGTCTCACTATATTGCCCAGGCTGGTCTCAAACTCCTGGGTTTAAGTGATCTGCCTGCCTCCGCCTCCCAAAGCATTGGGATTACAGGCATGGGCCATTGTGTCCCGCCTTGTTTTCTCATTTGTAAAGCAGGGATAATAACATCTGCTTGTTGGGCTGAGGTGAAGCTTAGGCAAAACATTTGTAAAGCGTCCAACACTGTGGTTGGGCCTTACACAGTAGCTGCTAGGCTGTGGTGACTGTCTCTGGATTACTTGTCTCTTTGTGCTTTTGTATCTTATCCCTAAATTCAACAGAGGTTTTTGGAGGGCAAGCAGTGCCCGCCAAGGGCACAGACCTTCCCTGCCAAGGTCTCTGACAATGTGTTGTATTTAATAGGTGCTTGATAACTATCTCACAGTGGAAAGGTGTCAATCATTTATTTGATTCCATCGTGAGAATTTGCCATCATCTATACAGGGGACAGGCTGAGTTTTACTTTTTCATTCTTTTATAAAGAAAGGACTGAGAAAAATAATATAAAGAAGGTTCCAGGGGCCTGGCATGGTGGCTTATGCCTATAATCCCAGCACCCTGGGAGGCTGAGGCGGGAGGATTGCTTGAGCCCAGGAGGTCCAGGCTGCAGTGGGCTGTGATCACACCACTGCACTCCAGCAGCGTAGGCCACAAAGCGAGACTCCATCTCTAAAACAAGCAGTCAGGTGCGGTGGCTCACGCCTGTAATCCCAGCACTTTGGGAGGCCGAGGGGGGCAGATCACCTGACATCAGGAGTTCAAGACCAGCCTGGCCAACATGGTGAAACCCCGTCTCTATTAAAAATACAAAAATTAGCTGGGCCTGGTGGCGGGCGCCTGTAATCCCAGCTACTCGGGAGGCTGAGGCAGGAGAATCACTTGAACCCAGAAGGTGGAGGTTGTGGTGAGCTGAGATCACGCCACTGCATTCCAGCCTGGGTGACAGCACGAGACTCTGTCACAAACAAAAAACAACAACAAGCAAACAAACAAAAAACAACAACAAGCAAACAAACAAAAAAGTTTCCAGGGAATGTCTGGGTGAGACCAAGTGGAGCTGGCTGGCAGAGAAAGGTCCCAGGAGTGAGTAGATGTGTGTGTCTGGGGGTTGGGAATCAGGCCCCTGGCTGGATCCTGTAGTGCAGGTGGTGGAGTGAGAGTGTGCCAGCTGCTCTCATTAGAGAGCTCTGGAACAGAGACTCCAGGAAGAAGGAAGAAAATTCTCAAGCTCTGTGAGAATTCATTCAACTCTGAGAATTAAACACACATGCTTTCTTGACAGCTTGGCAGCAGAGGGTGTGAACATATGGTTTATCCATCCAGGATTTTGTCATTTATCTATGTTGAATACCCACCAACATCTTTCTCAATAATAATGATGAAAGCACGTGTCTCTGGTTTTGACATTGTACCTCGCACTGTGCCAAATGTTTTATGCGCATTTTCTTGTTAAATCCCCCAAACAATTCTAAGAGGTAGGTATGATTATCTTCATTCTATATTTGAGAAACACTGCAGCTCAGCGAGGTTAAGAGACTTGCACAAAGCCACACGACCAAGAGTAGCCCACCCCAAGTTCATAAGCTCCCCAACCACAGTGCCTTTCCAGAAAGACACCACTTTAGAACTTCATTTAAAATGTCAGCCTGAAAGCATTTTTTTTTTTTTTTTTGAGCTCTGTCGCCCAGGCTGGAGTGCAGTGGTGAGATCTCGGCTCACCACAACCTCCGTCTCCCAGGTTCAAGCAATTCTCCTGTCTCAGCCTCCCGAATGGCTGAGATTACAGGCGTCTGCCACCACACCCAACTAATTTTTGTATTTTTAGTAGAGACAGGGTTTCACCATGTTGGCCAGGCTGGTCTTGAACGCCTAACTTCAGGTGATCCTCCCGCCTCAGCCTCCCAAAGTGCTGGGATTGCAGGCGTGGTGAGCCACTGTGCCCGGCCCATTTTGACCCATTTAGTGTCATATCACAATAAAGATTTTTCAGGTAAAATTTAAACTAAAGAAGGGCATTTAATTATATCAAGGAGAGGTCG